>NW_015162480.1:1291953-1386771 GCF_001447785.1 Gekko japonicus
CAATCCAAGAACAGCAAGAAAACGGGTGCCTAAAAGATAAAAGAAGTCACTTAAGCAACAGCGTTGACGTTCGCAAATGTTTAATGTGTCGCCAATTATTAACTGGTCCCCGAAAAAGGGACTCGTTCACTAAGTTGACTGACTCACCTCCTCAGCTGAGCTCAACTGCTATATTTTTTAAGAATCCATTTATACTTATGTGAAGTTTTCAGTACACTAATGTAACTTCACACGGTATGAGTAAAAGGGTACCAGCGATGACCATGAATTAGTGTTCACGGCTCCATTCTGCTACTGGTGGCGAAGAGCTTAAAGAGCAAGGGCACCATCCAATGCCCTTGAGATCAATGCCACAAGTTGCAAGCTATCAATTCAAAAATGCACAGCAGTTCTGCTTTTAGGGGATTTGGCACACTTCTCTCTTGGGCAGGTATCACTCTGAGGTGCCATCCCCACATTGAAAAGATCTAGCATGACAAAAGATCAGGGCAGGCCCTAACTCCTCCTCCTGGTAGCTGCAATGGTTGGTACTACTGTGCAGCAAGTGACAGACATGTCAAGAGCAACGTGCTACAGCAAGGGCTTCTCTACCCCTCTAATTTCCATGGCAGTTACCTGGTGAGAGCTGCCTCCCCCACCCCGCCTTGGCCTAGGACAGGTTGCTATTCACTGAACATAAAACTTTTTTTTTTCCTGTGAAGACAATCTAGAACAGCAACAAGTAGGCAATTTACTACATTTGTAAGAACCAGCATATTTCTTTAAAAGTTACTCCTTGGCAAACACTACCACACTCCAGTTTACCTTTTCTCCTGAAGTCCATAACATTAGTCAAGCTCACCAGCTCACTAATAAATCACAGCCGAACAGAATACACACAAATGCTTTTATAGCTCAGCTTCCCACACCCCTCCAGTCCTTTTTTTCAGCATCAATGACTAGAGACGTGAAGACTCAGGGGGAAAAAATGGAAAATTCAGAAAACCTTTTTTCCAGTTTTCCCCTGAGGCTCTTTTTCAATTTTCCCCCAATGGAAAAACTGGAAAATTGGGGGAAGTACTGAAAAAAAATTTCTATGAAATATTTTCTCTTAGGATGTAAAGGTAAAGGTCCCCTTGCTCGAAAGCCAGTCGAATCCGACTCTAGGGTTGCGGTGCTCATCTCTGTTTCAAAGTTGAAGAGCCAGCGCTGTCCGAAGACATTTCCGTGGTCATGTGGCCGGCGTGACTAAATACCAAGGCGCACGGAACGCTGTTACCTTCCCACTGAAGTGGTACCTATTTATCTACTTGCAATTTCTTGCTTTCGAACTGCTAGGTTGGCAGGAGCTGGAACTAGAGATGGGAGATCACTCCGTCATGCGGCACACTCGGGTCTCGAACTGCTGAACTACCGACCTTCCACAGCCTGCAGTTCAGCGTCTTAACCACTCGAGCCACCGCAGCTCCTTCTCTTAGAATGACTGAAATGCTTTTAAAGACAAGGTGGGCATGCTGTAGACACAGACTGCGCTTAAATCCAAGATGCGTTTCTGCACCAAGGATACCTAATCCCCATGAGAGAGGCATGCAAGGCTTTCACTGCTTCTCAATAGTTGCATGCCCTCTCTGCCTTTCTTTTGACCTGATGTGGTTGACCTTTTCACCTCTCCCTCAAACCACCGTTAACACATTTACTCACAGACTGGGGTAGAAAGTAGCTTATTGCCCAACTTGCAGGAGGGGGGTGGAATCAGAAGGAGGTGGGACAGAAACTGCACCAAAGCTTCAGAGGAAAACTGAAAGCTTCATGGAGAAATTAGCTCTGTCTAACCAGCAAAAATTAAGGCACATGTGCTAAAATAGCATAGGGTGCATCAACTTGCAGTTTTCTCTCAAGTATTGGGTATATTTGGAATTCTGACCCTACAAAACTAAGGCATTTATAACGCTTAAATTCCATACATCCAATTTAATACGCTAGTTTATAAATGATGCATTTTTACGTTGTCAAAAGCAGTAAAATTAGTTTATATTTAGCAGGACAGTAAGTACTGCATATATCTCAATTATTCCCCGAATTCCCAATTTTATTAAAAACAGGGGGAAACTGGTTTCCCCACAGCTTCAAACTTTCTGGAAACTTTACACCTCAGCTAGTGACAAAAGGAAGAACTACGGGACAGTTTATACCTCTTCTCTTTCAGTCTGCCGCAGATGGTTGCATCGATTCAAAAAAGCATGCCCTCCCATTATCCACTCCTTCTGAATGAGGCTCTGAAATCCCAGCTTTGTTCTGCAGTACGGATCCATCATGATTTGAACCAGACTGGCGATCACACAGCACAAGTCCGAAGCATTCTCCTCTGTGGAGAAAAACGGGATCAAGAGTCAAATCAGAGCACTCCTTGGAGACATCAGGAAGCTTTGTGGACACTTAATGTCAAACAATCATGACACGAAGCAATAAGTTTCAATGCATGTTAACAGTACTGCCTTCAAACACAAGCCATTTATTTCCTTTGATGCTAGTGCGGAAATTAATGCTAATACAGAAACAAAGAGCTGGCTATTTCATTATACTGTCTTCAAGACTACTGACCACCCACTTTCCCTATGAGGAAAGGTTAAGGCGCTTAGGGCTCTTTAGCTTGGAGAAACGACGACTGAGGGGTGACATGATTGAGGTTTATAAGATTATGCATGGGATAGAGCAGTAGAGAAAGAGGTACTTTTCTCCCTTTCTCACAATACAAGAACTCGTGGGCACTCCATGAAATTGCTGAGCGGTCGGGTTAGAACGAATAAAAGGAAGTACTTCTTCACCCAAAGAGTGATTAACACATGGAATTCACTGCCACAGGAAGTGGTGGCGGCTACAAGCATGGACGGCTTCAAAAGGGAATTAGATAAGCATATGGAGCAGAGGTCCATCAGTGGCTATTAGCCACAAGGTATAGATAGGGGCTCTGGGGCAAGTGATGCTCTGTCATCTTGGTGCTTGGGGGGGTCAACAGTGGGAGGGCTTCTAATGTCCTGGCCCCACTGGTGGACCTCCTGATGGCACTGGTATTTCTGGCCGCTGTGTGATACAGAGTGTTGGACTGGATGGGCCTTGGCCTGATCCAACATTGGCGTCTCTTATGTTCTTATGTTCTTAAGTCTACATTTTTGATGAAGCGTCCTTTCAAAGAATAGACATTGATCAAAGGGTAGCCAAAACATTAAGATGTTACCTTAGAAAATGTAGCATTTTGGCTCCGCACAAAATGGCTGCTTTCAGATTGCCGCCTTTATTCCCACTGGGTGCAGCACTGGAACTGCAAACTGGGAAGTCGTCAAAGTGCCATTCATCACAACAGCACCTGAACTGAGCTTCTTAAACTGCATTCCTAAGGAATGCTAATGAGTTAGCACTTGACTCAAGCATCGAATTGTAGTTTGGGACACCAAGGGTTACAGTGTTAGATTAGGCATGGAGGACCCCCCCCCCCCAAGGTATTCACCTTCCCATGATACACTCCTTGGGTGACCATGGGGCAGCCATTCTGTCTCAGCATAATGTATCTTGTTGAGTTGTTAAGATAAAAATGGAAAGAAGAACCATGCAGACATCTGTAATTCCTTGGACAAAGGGTGAGATAAAAAGACGAGGACTTTTTGCTTTTGGATGTCAGCACCATGAGCGAAGGGATAATGGAAAGGTACATGTGAGTTTGTTCTCATCACAAGGAAACAGATTTGCTAGCAATGCCTAAGTGCATTCAACCGGTTTACTGTGATTTGCTATAGTATCTGGAAAAGATTCTATTAAGTATTCACGTGCAAATCTACTGCTATGTACGCCAAGGCCAACACACCAATACTGCATGCAGAGCTAATATTTCACAATAAGCAAGGAGGACACAAGGGGAATGTATAGCACCATCAACAGCAATAGAACTTCAAGTATGAGGGGAACAACCTGGCGTGCTATAGTAGCACAGTGTGGTAGGAATGCAAGACCGTACACAATGCATGAAGCGAGAAGAGCCATTGTGAATTCCCAGGACTACTCGCCATTACCAAAGGGAAATGACTTCAAAACATTACAAAACCAGGCCAAGTAGTCTACGTTGTGTCAATGCTGGGTTTACTTGAATGGCAAACTGCAGAGCAATCATACTACACTCTAACCCTTTAGGCTTGCAAGCAGTACTCTACTCACAGGTGAAGGAGAAAGTGGGGCAGCAGAAGACAGGATTTTCACTGAAAAGGAAGAAGAGAGGGAAGACGCAGGTGTCCAGCTAAAGCAAGAGAACATGCTAAAGGTACCTCCACCTGTGCTCACCTCCAAAAGAAGCCATTTATAGCTTAGACAGAAGCTGGGAGTTATGCGCAAGCCTGACCAAGGTAATGTACAGATCTATATATAGGATTATCCTATTTTTAAAGCCAGTTTCTAGCCAGTGCAACAGGAAGTTACCTATACAGATGGGCTCATTTCATCTTGCTTGCACACATACTCCCTTCCCCCAAACTTGAGACAAACTCCAAAAGGAAACAAGGACAGATAAGAGAAACAAGCAGCAACTCTCACAAATTCCAGCTTTCCTTCAGGGGGGAAAAATCAACCACAGCAGTAGATTAAACTGTAGCAGGGAGCACTCTCTGAACAAATTGTCAAAGCAGCCGTTCTCTTTTCTTGTTCCTCATACACAAAAATTATCTAAATAAAATGCTTCAGGGCTGGGGCCTTTTGTGGAAGGGACTGATTGAAAGGTGCAGAAGTTGCTAGGACAGTTGGCTCAGTTCAGGGAGCAGTCGCAAGAATTTTAACCACAAGGTAGACTGCTCTGAAAACCAGTGGAAGAATAAAAAACTCCCTCAAACTCTCTGGTATAGTTAAAGTCTATGAGAATGCTGGTTTATATGCCTCTCTTTAATTATAAAGAACCAATGCCTAAAAAGTTAAGAACTCACTTATCCTACTACATCATAATACAACTTTGACTAAGAGTCTTTTAATTCAAATAAAAAGTTATGAGCCAAGTAGAGAGTTCTAGTATGGACGTAATACGCGGCAAATCTCTTAATTACAACTGAGATTGCAAGGTGGCTGAGGGATCACACATTTCTTCCCCACAGCTCATTCTTCCCTCCTGCCTTAGCATCAGGCATTTTTATGCACACCAACACTAACCACAGTTAATACTAACTAGGATTCCTAAAACCAGGGCTTGAAACTGGTCCAGAATGCATCTCTTTGTTCTGTCAAGGTGTCAAGTAAAATAACATGCCCCAAGCTCATCAAGCGTTTCCTCTGTTTATTGCCAAGAACACTTTTCATTAGCAAAAATAAAATTTACGGCTGTGCTTTGGTAGCAATCAAAATTTTAAAATTTAAATTGCCAACACGTGTTTCATTGAACCCGGTGCTGCTTTTAATGTTTTTTTCCCATGTTCATTAACAAGTCACTCAGCCAGCCAACTCCAGGCAAAGCAGGAATACTAACGATCCTTTATCTTGCAAACTTGTTCAAGTTATTCTCTAATATCTCATTCTGATCATTGCATTACTGTGGATTTTCTTTGAGAATCCATGTTTCATAAGGAACTCCAGGCTTTGCAAGGTAAATGTAAAGGTTCCCTTGCTTGAGCCAGTCAAATCCGACTCTAGGGTTGCGGTGCTCATCTCCATTTCAAAGCTGAAGAGCCAGCGCTGTCTGAAGATGTTTCCGTGGTCATGTGGCCGGCGTGACTAAACACCAAGGCGCACGGAATGCTGTTACCTTCCCACCAAAGTGGTACCTACTTATCTACTTGCAATTTCTTGCTTTCGAACTGCTAGGTTGGCAGGAGCTGGAACTAGAGACAGGAGCTCACTCCCTCTTACGGCACCCGGGTCTCGAACTGCTGAACTACTGACCTTCCACAGCCTGCAGTTCAGCGTGTGCACGCCTACTGAAGAGCAACTGCCCTATTGGGCAAGGAGAACTATAAAGGGGAAACGCTAAACAAGCAACTGTGAATCATGTCAGGCAAACAAGCAGAACCTCCCTCCGATCATTTGAGCAGATTGTTAGGAACCCTATTACAAAACCTTTATCTTGTATCACACCAGAGAGCAATTTTATGCATGTAAGGGTATAATACAACCCAGGTTAAGTGGTCAAGTTTTACCTATTTCAGTAAGACAGTCCTGAAAAATCCAGTAGCCTTAGTGCTAAAAACTGGTTGCCACCTGCATGCTTGACCTGTGCTACAGATTAACAGCTCTAAAAACAGACTAAAACTTTAAAATTTTAAGGTATAGATAGGGACTCTGGGGCAAGTGATGCTCTGTCATCTTGGGGCGTGGGGGGGGGGGGGGTCAACAGTGGGAGGGCTTCTAATATCCTGGCCCCACTGGTGGACCTCCTGATGGCACCTGGTATTTCTGGCCACTATGTGACACAGAGTGTTGGACTAGATGGGCCTTTGGCCTGATCCAGCATTGGCATCTCAAAAAAATAATGTATTTAAACGTATCTTCTATGTATTTAACTTTAAAGGTATATTCTAAAGCAGGGGTGGCCAAACTGCAGCTCGGGAGCCACACACGGCTCTTTCACACATACTGTGCAGCTCCCAGCAGGGTGGCCGGGGAAGCAAAGAGGAGACATGTTTTCCCTTCCTTCCTTCCTCCCATCCATCTATTTGCTTTGTTTCTCTCTCTCTCCCTTTCATTCTCTCTTCCCCCCCTTTTTCTCTCTCTTAGACAAATCAATATCATTATCAAACAAATAAATATCATCATCAACATCTGTTTTACCCCTTTTGTTTTTATTTTTGGCAGTCTCATTTAATGTTAATAAAAAGCAAATGTACGTACTTTAAATTAAAAAGTGTGTAATACTTGTTCATGTCTTGTGGCTCTCAAACATCTGACGTTTATTCTGTGTGGCTCTTACGTTGTGCAAGTTTGGCCACCCCTGTTCTAAAGTAAAAACCTGCGCCCACAGCCACAGCATATTAAACTTTTTCCCAAAATGGAGGTGGGAACCATGTTCCAGGTGCTGTTCAAGTCTTTAAGCTAAAAGTCACTCCTATTACCCTCTATATGCCATAAGGATTGTCTCAGTAAATGGAAACACTGACCACTTTCTTTTATATTTTCTGTGAAAATTATTTAAACATTCCTCACTGTGTGGCTGGTGTGGCTTTCCGTTCAGAACTGGGCCAACATTTCCCTGAAGCAAAGGCTTGGTTACAGGCTTTTAGACAGTTCATCAAGTCATACTTGAGCTGCAAGGGCTACCCTGGCACTCGTAAAAGAAGACTCTTTTAGGTCAATGTGGTTTAAGACTGTCTTTGAGAAACTGTTGGCTCTCAATGTTAACCTGGACACTATCCAGGCCCTGGGCTTTCATACAGCATTTGCTTTGGTGAGAAATCGTGTAAATGTATCTTCTATGAATGATCCCCTCTGGGACTGAGGCCATGTGTTAGATGTCAACTAGAAAAAAGTTTAAATGCAGTATAGCTATCCCTTTTAAAGAAGAATTTCAGTATAATTCAAAATGGCATGTAGCTCATGAATCTTTCAACTCTGGGTATTAAATAGTATACGGTGGAAAGTATATAGAAAGAGTAGTCAAGGTGCATATCATTCTTACCTACAAGGAGAACATTTGTATTCTGTGCTTCCAGCAAGTCAATAATCTCTATTGCTTTTCTCAGATACCGTCTATAAGGGGGGGAAAAGACTAACATAAGTCACTGCAATTAAGGTAATTATGCTGCAGTGCAAATGGAGCCAAGGCCTACACAAAGATGTAGATAACTCAGAGCTAACTAACATTTTAAAGATTTGCATTGACAGCAAGATTTGTACCCATATAATTCAGAATACAGTGTCAGACTACCTGGCTTACTATGGTGGAAGCTCTGAGAAAAAGAAGTCGTAACCAACCTTATGATTTCTTGCCAATTTGTACTTTCCAGTAATGAAAACCATTTTACATCAGTATCCCAGAAGTCTGAACTATTATCTGTTTAGAAAAAAAAGAAACTGTATTTCAGTTTGATTGCTGGAAGTCACCTTGGGAGAGATGCTCCGATAGAGAGCTATCACTATCAAGAAGGAATAATATATTTCAAAGACACAAATGATGCCGGCAAGTATACATCTGTGCATCTGGCTACCCAAATATAGAGTACAGCTGCAAACGGTCAATATATAAATGATAAAACTGGCAAGAGTGTAAAGGAAACTAGAAGACCAAGAGCTAAATTCCTAGCTGGTATTAACAGGAATGTAGAAAAATACTAATGTTGCATTCACATCATGATCAGCTACCATTTGTGCAACAAACTGATCTGTATACCAGATGCAAGTAAGAAGTCCCACTCTGTGCATCTGCTTCTGGTATGTCCATTGCTTGACTCTTGTCTGCCTCCCAGCATCAAAGACATCATGCTTAATTCCTAACAAACCACAAGTTAGTACAAAATGTGGTTAACGAGCCACAAACCTTAGTTTAAAGTTCCAGACTGATGTCAGCCAACAAACCCTGCTTTGTTGGACTGTTTGAATTCTGAAGTTATGCAATCAATTAACAGGGGTCTGATCAAGCCACAATTTGTGTCAACTGCATGTATCCTAAATTAAGACTGAAGTAAGCAGAACAGGACCACAAAGGGGGGAAAAACAACTCAATATTACCGGAAGCCAAGGACAGCTGTCTAGAGATTGCCGTTCTAGATACGACTCTCATTCTAGACATGGCTCTCGACATAACAAGGTATATTGTTACATTGTCCATTTTTGTTTTCACACAGATCACAAATCTATGGTCACATAGCTGTTTAAAAGCAGTCCCTTTGCACAAGGAAGATCATACACTAATAAGATCAGATCAGAGCGGCTCTAGCTATTTTTGGTAGTTGTGTATTCTGCCTTAGACAGTTACCAGACTTCTACTTAGTAGTATTCACTTACCTACTAGAAACAGCTGTTTAAATTTAGTATATGCCGTTTGGATATCTTGTACAGATGGAAGACTGCTTGAAAGGTCATCAATTTTCATGGCTTCGTAAGGTGGCTTATTAACCGTCTTGTACATTCTGAACACACAATTAAGCATTCAAGATTAGTGTTTTAACATTAGCGTTTTAACTGGGGGAATCAAGCTTACAATCCAATTCTCTAAAACGTAAACTACATTCTGAAATGTTAACTGGTTAACACCGGTACCAATAATCTCAAAGATTTCCAAACCTTGTTTTAGTTAAGGGGATGCTGGTTAGAAGGTACCTTAGGTTATTTTAGTAAAAGTTTAGAGCCCTAGGACTATTCATTATTGGGTTTTCATAAAGGAAGCAGAACTCTTGCTGCAGCTGCCCTATGGACTCAGAGCATTGCCTCCTACGCATATTCTAGTAGTGCTGTAGCATCCTGAAGACTGAGCTTTAGAAGTGGAATTGTTACCCTTTCAGAGCTTTGTAAGTATAACATGGGAAGAAATAACCACGCACAGGCCAATTCAGAACAGAATGTTTCATTCTATGCAGACTGGAATGCCAAGCATAAGGTAAGCTATGCAGTAAACAGAAGAGAATTGTGACTAGCAACAACCATCTGGGCAGTGACTGTTTCCTCTGTTAACAGTTCTGGGAACATTCAAGGCATTCACTGCCTTTGATAAATCTTTAATTGACTGGATCTTCTGCTATTTTAACTTACATGCTTTTCCAAAGCAACCTATACGGAATGTACTCCGTTAAATTGCCAATTTATGTCTCAACACCCAGTCATCCCCAAGGTCTGAGGCAACTTACAAAACTGATTTTTGATGACAAGCTGAGAAATATATGTATCTCTCTCCACCCCCATTACATATCCAAGGTTTTGGATACTACACACCCAAAGTATATCCTTGTAGGTGGTATACAAATGGGAGCTTTGTACTGCTTGGGGAAGGAGACCTTACTAATGTACTTTTATTCACGCAAGTGCCCTATTGCTTTTTGATACAATATACTACCTACCATGCGTGAGCATTAGCAGTTGTACACTGCTTCTACTGGAGGGCTTCTAGTGTCCTGGCCCCACTGCTGGACCCCCTGATGGCACCTGGTATTTTTGGCCACTGTGTGACAGTGTTGGACTAGATGGGCCATTGGCCTGATCCAACATTGGCTTCTCTTATGTTCTTATGCAAACAGTTTAATCGGCACATCTGCTAGATTTACATGTGTTTAAAGCATAGCTCCCAGCATCCAATTTAATCCTAACAGCACAACAAAACAGAAATGAAGGCAACTGTTAGCTACCATGCAAATAAAGAACAAGGGAAGGATTGCCTCAACTACTGGACAGAACAGCTATTACTGACCCTTCCAAGAAGGTTTTGTGCATCTGTGAAGCGCTGTCATCTTGTTCTTTGGAGAAAGCTGACATTTTGAGAAGAGCAGCACCGCTGTGGCAAGACCAGCACCAGATCTGCAACAGACGTTTACAGGTAATAAGCAGGTAGCTGTACATCCAGGACACTCATTTGATCTACATTATAGAGCGAAGCGAACGTCTTCCAGAGGAAAGCTTGGAACTGGGCCATGCAGAAGATCTCATGTGTGCACAGTACACACTACGTTACAACACACCTGTGAGTTTTCATTATGTGCACACATGCCCCGTTGCAAACAATCACAATGTGCAACGTCTAGAACATAAGCAGAACCTGCTACATCAGGCCAGTGGTGCAGATAGTTCAGCACCCTGCTTCACACAGCAGCCCACCAGTTGCCCTCGAAGGCTTCCTACAACTGGTTGATTTTTACTGATTTTTTAATCATTCTGTTTTAGCGTTACTCTCTGAAGTTCAAAAGAGAAAAAGCGCACACAATTCACAGCTTTATATGCTTGTCAGTGTTTTAGACCATTCAGACTAGGTAAATCCAGGTTCTAACTCTCCCCTCACTCGGCTATGCCACTTGAAAGGTGGTCTTGGAGGCCAGTCACACATTTTCCCTCATAGGAGGGTGAGGATGGGGTTGTGTACATCAGAAGTTTTTTGGAACTTGCAATAAAGAAAGTTACACCCACTGTGTTATAATACAGCCTTGTAGAGTTCAGTGTGTGTGCACACAGGCCACTACGATGGACCTGGATATAAATATGCTCTGTTAAAGCTATGCTATGGTGGGGATAGGTCCCTAAACCCCTTGAGTGGAAACCCCTTTTTTGCCACATGTTTCATGTTCAGTGAGACAAAGTGTGGAGTAGCATTAAGGATAACTAACGATGGTGCATCAGATATAGTGCACATAGGTAAAGGTTCCCTTGCTCGAAAGCCAGTTGAATCCGACTCTAGGGTTGCGGTGCTCATCTCCGTTTCAAAGCCGAAGAGTCAGCGCTGTCCGAAGACGTTTCCGTGGTCATGTGGCCGGTGTGACTAAGCACCAAGGCGCACGGAACGCTGTTACCTTCCCACCGAAGTGGTACCTATTTATCTACTTGCGATTTCTTGCTTTCGAACTGCTAGGTTGGCAGGAGCTGAAACTAGAGACGGGCGCTCACTCTGTCATGCGGCACACTCGGGTCTCGAACTGCTGAACTACCGACCTTCCACAGCCTGCAGTTCAGTGACTTAACCACTTGAGCCACCACAGCTCCATCAAAGTTGTGTAGAGCAGCAAATAAACTTAAGACTAAAGAGCTCTAGTACCCCCAAGCAAGCTCAGCAAAGAACCTACATACTCAAGACCATCTAAGTTAGAAAATAGGAACAGCAGACCTAGACTGCTAGGTATGGAGTTTGTTCTGTGGTGAAGCCAGTATCAGCAATAGGGATGGGCACGAACCACAAAATGCAGTTCAGTATACGGTTCATAGGCCAACCACAAACTGAACTACAAACTCCACAAAGCCAGTTGGCTTGCCTACAAACCGAACCGGGCTTGTGCCCAAAACAGCTGAGCAGTGGGGGTAACAGCTCAGCCTGTTCCCGCAACTCAGCTGTTTAAAGGGGCTTTCTTGGGCAGCCAGCAGCAGGCTCAGAGCCATTTAAATACCTCCTTTCTGCTTCCCGTGGCTTTTCAAGGAAAGCAGAAGAGTGGTTTAAATGGCTCCCAGTCATTTAAACCAAACACCTGAGCCCGAATGGCATCAAAATTCATGGAAGTCCATGGCAGTTCTTCAGTTTGTGAACACTGCTTCACAAACCATGAACTAGTGAAAATCTGAGGTGAATTTTAGCCTGTCCATGTCCATCCCTAATCACCAGTAGCCTTTACGGTTTCCACGTTTTACAGATAAAATCAGGACCTAAAGAACTTTTAACACCCTTATTCTCACAGGCTCAAACTGAGCTTCACCGGTGTGTGAAATGACAGGCTGTGAACTACATGACATTTAATGCACGGGCAGCTGCACTAGATGCATTCATGCTCTGCTCAGAGATTTCTACAGACCTGGGGGGAAGACAGCTGTTAAAACCTCAAGCTTTACCACCACTAACAATTTTAGAGACAATTTAATAGGAACAAATAATTGAAAATAGGGACTGTCCCAGTTAAGAGAGGGAATATATGGAATATTGCTAGTTCTGCTGCTTCTAATTAGCTGTAACAAGCTTCAAGATCTTGACAGCCTAGGAAATGTCTGCATTAGCATGATCTACTACAGTTTAGCTTCATGTTTCTCCCCGTGCCAGACACAGAACCTCTGCCTCTACAAGACTCTAAATATGGGGTTACTAGGCCAGGTGTACTGTATTAGACCTGTTAAGTGATCTTGTCAAGTAACCAACGGGCTGAAATAACCACATTTTCACATATTTCCTGAAAATAATTCTGAGAAGCTGAGCTTGACACTGTTGAAGAAGAGGCCAACAGGAGCCCCAGCCTAATATGGAACAAAATAGAGGATTTACTGTAGCACAAGAATAAGCCAAAAATGGTGTCACAACAAGTTTTAAGAAATTCTTTGATTCAGAACTGCACGAAATTCACACAAGTACACAATAAGAATATCCCTGAAGCAAAGTGTCTGAGTAGCAGACCACTTCTGCAAGTATGTACAAAGTTTAGTACACCTTAGAACAGCCAACTCAAAATTGTGATGATATAGGAAGTAACCTACATTGTTGGATCTCCTGTCCTAAGATTACCCCCTTTTGGGAATCTATACTAATGCAGGTTAAATCCATTACGAATCTAGAGCTTACTATTACGCCAGAGCATCTACTCTTAGGAGACTTGGGGATCCTTGATGAGTTCATAATCAGTTAAAGAGAGTATCTTTATTAGTTTATGCAGCAAGAAATACTACTGCTTTAGCCTGGAAATCATCACAACCTCCTACAATCTCACAATGGCATCAAAAACTATGGCAACTATACATCATGGTGAAGCTCACAGACAGTTTGGATTCTATGATTAGATCCTCTAAACATTCTTACTTTTCCTCTGGTTTCCTATTCTTGAATATCTGTTGTCTCAAGAGGAAATTCCTCAACTAGTGGTTGATCTTGGATTATGACGAACTTTATGGTTTACTTACTGAATGCTCAGTTATTTTTTAATAATGGTTCTATTGTACTGACTCTTGTTCGTTTACCCAGTGAATTCTTCTTGAATAAAGTTTGCATTCTGATTTACCGATTGTACTTGTATTACTCATGTAATGCACTTTCTATGTATTGTTATTTGGAATTTGTTAACTTTTAATAAAATGTTAATTCAAAAAAAGAAAAGAAAAGAAAAGAAAGAACAGCCAACTCAACTCCAAAGAGTTTCTAAAGGCACCGAATGCCTAGAAATCTCACTTTGAAGAATTTGTACTATCAGCTCCATGTGCACAGATGCAGATGTCAAAAGCAGGCCCTTCATGACTCAAAAGCTACGCTCAATGTATAAGTTTGTCTGTTGGGTAAAAGCCTGTGTGCATAAGCTACACCCATTTGATGTATTGCTCCATTTCAGCAATTGTGCCAGAACAAGCCCTAAACACACCCTACACAGAATTTTATTAGAAACCCTCTGTTCAGTCTTGCTACAAATATACTCACTGGAACGCCTTTTCCTTGATACTGCAGAAGGCTGTCTTCAGAGACAGCCATGGGAACAACAAAGTAGGGTGGAAACCTAAAAAAGTAAATTTAATAATCTTAAACCTGGATGGTCCCCAAAGTCATAATTGCTTCAGATTTAAAAAAAAAACCCAATAATGCAGTACTTCCATATGAAGGAAAGCAGCAAAAGCAGCAGTGGCTGTACTTCTATATTTAGAATTCTTATATGCCACTTTCCCCCTGTAACACAAGACTCAGAGTGGCTTACAAGAATCAGAATTATAATATCGAATGAGTGTCAGCATCTAAACCGATCAAGACATCCATTACTCACACAGTAGAAAAGAGCAAAAGTTCAGTAGCACCTTAAAAACTAACAAAATCTGTGGCGGCATATGAGCTTTTGTGAGTCACTGCTCACTTTTTCAGATGCTGAAGAATCCAGTGTCTGAAAGCTCATCCCCAGCCACAAATTTTGTTAGTCTTTAAGGTGCCACTGCTACAGACAGACTAACACGGCTACCCACCTTGATTATTCACACACGTATTAAGAAAAACAAACTGGCCCCCGGTACCTTCTTGGCATCACTTGGACTTCACAAACTTGTCTCAACAATTGGAGAAAATTCTGCACTGCAGCACTCTCCTCTGGCTCCACTAAGGAGCTGCTATTACTTCAGCCACTGAAGTCTGCTAAGAAGTTA
This sequence comes from Gekko japonicus, assembly GCF_001447785.1. NCBI lineage: Eukaryota > Metazoa > Chordata > Lepidosauria > Squamata > Gekkonidae > Gekko > Gekko japonicus. The sequence goes on from NW_015162480.1 coordinate 1,306,672, forward strand.
CCGCTTTGGATATTAAATGCTTTGAAAGACATCTGTTGCATTCCCTTATAAAAAAGGAAAGAGCTGAGATCTTTTAAGTAGGAAAGACTGCTGGGAGAGAATTGTTTGGAAAGGCTCTTGAAGATAGTTGGAGACGAATGGTTTCGATGCCCTGGATAATCACTCTACAGTCTTTGTTTGCAAAAGGCTATTTTCTGTGCGTTTGCACTACTATAGGCCCCGGTCACATGGAAGGTTTTGGGCCGGGAGAGGGACGGATCGGGGGTGCAGCAAACGGCCGCGATCTCACAGCAACATCTGGGAAGCGGCGCGCACCCGTCCCCGACCCGTCCCTTCAGGCCAAAAATCCGCTGTTAAATTAACCACCTACAGAGGTGGACTTACCAGAAAGGCTGCGGCAAGTGTGGCTGTGGGATCGCCGCGCGTCCTTCTGCCGGCGCATCTGAGGCTCCCAGCTGAACTGCGCATGCGTACACATGCGCAGCCGGTTGCCTCGTTCTCTCGTCGGTGGCTTCCTCCCCGGCATCTGATCGTGCCGGGGAGCAACGGCGCGGCAGCTCAGGGGATCTGTGTGATCCCACTGCCGCGTGTCTTTTTTGGTGCGTCTCTGAATAGCCGCACTTTGGCCGTGTTTTTTTCTGCCGTGTGGCAGGGGCCATAGTTAATTTCTTTTTCAACAGTGTTTCCCACAGCAGCTCAGAAGGAAGACCGGAGCACTGCAGAGCACACAGCACACACTGTAGTTATGTCAGATCTCTGAAGTCTTCGGCTTCAGCTCAAGGAAGAGATGTATGCTTCTTAGGCATATAAGAATGCATCAATTAATCTTGCAAGTCCCTCCACCCCAATAAATATGCTTTCCAAGATATATGATAACAGCATTCTAGTAGCTTGTAAATGGAATAATTAGGAAAGCTTTGGTTGAAATGACCGGTTTTGAAACCCTGTGACCTACTGTGTTCTTAAATCATGTTGAAGCTCGCATGTTGGGAGTGATTTGTATGAAAACATCTCTTCAGCTTGTTAGTATTAAAGAACACTTGAAATGCATCCTTACTGTTTAGAGACTTTGTAGTCTTCGTTGGCACTCACTGCTTTGTATTTCAGGTTCCCTTTGGTCCGTTCCAGCTCTTGACGCCAGTCTTTAATGGTGTCAAACATCACTGTTTGATTTTTTATTTCTGTTGAAAAAAATACAAGCATGTTAGAGCAGATTCTTGAAGCAATTAGTGTAACCAGTTTGATTGTGAGACAAGGAGATGCATTTGAAATAAAATCTTTCTGATCTGCCAGAGTTGCAAGTGTGACGTTTTGCTGTTAAAAGGCCAAAATTAGTATTCCACAGGGATGTTTATACATGAAAGCCGCTACACTTCAGACTATGGCCACAATTCAAAGGGAAGCACATGCACCTGAATTTTTGGGCAGAATATAAAAGGGGAAATGCTGCTTGTACATGCACAGCATTTTTTCCCCATGACTCTTTGAAATATTTTTGTCTCAAAGCCTCAAACAATTTTTTTTTAAATTCAAAGCAGTTTAAGTTGTGCTATGGAGGTAACTTCCTAAAAAGGAACTAAATGCCACTGTGCAGCTTTAACAGAACTGAATACGCATTTGTCCAGGGCTCAGAGACCATTGCTAGTATCCCCCTCGCAATACTGGGTGCTAGTTTTGCCCTTACTCCCTAAGCTGTGTGAAAGAGTGCCTTCTCCCATATAAGCCTGCCCTGCAGTGCAGTCCAGAGAGTCATGAGAAATCCTTTTTAAGTACCCCCGCCTTTGGGAAGTTGGGCAAATCAGCAAGCCTTTTGTCTGGCCACACTAGACTTAAGGAGCTCCTACCAAAGGAACGCAAGTATATAAAAAGTTCTCTGGTTACAGCAATTATGTCAACTAGGGATGTGCACCACAAAAAAATACCGATATTTTTTAAATCCAGATACCAGGGAGCCAAAATAAACAAACAAACAGCATTCCCGGGTATTCAGGTCCCAAATACTGGCTCGGTATTTAGATCCTTTCAGGAGGGGGATTCTGGTATTACCTGCCTCCATTGCTCACTGTGGGAAAATCTTTCCAGGGCAATGGAGGGGCTGTTTTTTTAAAGCAAGTGGCACCAAAATTGCAGTGGAGCTGATGGAACCTGTCCACTAAATAGCCTCAAATTTCAAGTGAATTAGACCTCTTGCGCCCCTGAACAAGGTGCCCCCAACCATCCTCCACTGTTTCCTATCCCAAAAAATCCCAAAAACACAACAGCAGGCAAAGCAACTGTTTGTCAAAAGCTTCCCAATGCAAACGGAACCAACAAGGCCAACAGAACCAATTCAGAAGCAGGAACCCCCAGCAGAATCATGGGCAATGTGGCAAACAATGTCAAAGCAAGAGTCCAAGACAAACCAACGTAATACAAGGAGGGACATACAGAAATGAATTGCAATATTGCCCACTGGGAACAATGGGAGATGCTGGAATGCCCATTGAATAGAACAGAGCCAGAAATGCTAACTGACTTGCGTACATGGAAATACATTACAGGGCTGTCTTTCCAAGTCCCAGGGCCCTCATTACCCTCGGGCAGCTGTCATTCCAATCCCAGAGCAGTCTATCTGGGCCCAGAGGCCATCATTCTAAATCTGTTCCACATCTTCGTTGCCAACTTTTGGATGCTGTAATGCCATTTTTATGGTGCCCATGCAAATCAACTGTCATTCCTGGCTCCTGTTATCACCAATGGGCATTCCATCATCTCCCATTGTTGCCAGTGGGCGAGCCTTTCATTCCTTTTAGTACATCCTCCAATGTCAAACCAGAGAATCCAACGCAAACCAACTTGAGCAAAGACTACAATGTTGCGAGACCAACAGACTCAGAATACAAGCCAAACCAACTTGGCAAGCCAATAACAAGCCCTGGCAAGAAGACACTGACACAGACACACAGTAAAATGAAAGAAAAACAGCCCTGGGAGCCTTAAAATGCTGGTTCCCAGTATTTTCAGGACTCATTTACCAGTATTTTGGAAAATCCTGGATACCGTCTGGACACCAAAATATATCCAGAAAATACCAATAAGGTATTTATTTAGGATATTTATTCGGACTGGAAATATCCAAACGCATATCCCTAATGCCAGCTGTTTGCAGCACAACTAATACAGCAGCTGATATCTTTGTTCTTGCAGCCAAACTTCCCTGTTTTATGCTCTATTCAATTTGTTTCAGTGTTTTATAGTTTGAACTTATACATTCCTTGAATGACCTACTTGAGTAAAGAGACAGTATCAAAACTTTTGCTATTTTCTGGAACAGGGGAAGTCTGTCAACATACAGACAACAATCTCAAACAACTCTAAGGACAGTCACAAGTACATAAATGTCAATTTAAAAGACAGGCATAGAAAGCATTCAGTGAAAATTGCTTTTCCAATTATACTACCCTTGACAATGCTTCTATAAGTCAACCCACTGACAGAACTGTATCTACCAAATGAGCAAAACTAATTTAACCTTACTCAGAACATGTACATTGCTCTTGCTCAGTTCTGTCTAGGATCACTTGAGAGAACGAGGAATGAAACCAAAGCTCAGCTCAAGAGAATTTTTTGAAACAAAGCAGTTGTGAAGTTTTCCTTTCTAAGAACACTTCACCCTGGTTTTGCAGATACTGTCTGGAACAGGCCTTAATATTACATAGGTAAAAGAAGTTGAGCCTAATCTGCTTTTGTTCTGTGCCTGTCCTTGGAATATAAAGTTCTGGAGTCTTTCCATTACTCCAATGGAAGTAGAGGTATTCCTCTGAATCTTATATTGGGGACTGGGTATATAACGTGCAACCTTGGCTGAAGTCTTGGATTTAGAGCATTTCTTCTTTACCCCCTATGTGTAGCTCAGTTTGGGGCCTCAGTACAAGAAATGCATCTTTGGTTTAGCCTGAGAATAGCTTTGGAGGAAGTTACACAGATGCAGGCACTGAATTACTATCAGTTACTTGTGAAGTGTCTTGGCTCCTACTTCTTGGGAAATCCAATCAACACAGTAGCAGGTTCAACACAGCTGTTTCCCCACTCAGTTTTATTCGCTAGACGAGACCCACAATGCGATTTAGATGTGCATCAAGAAAGCCTTCATAGCTTTGAGTCTTTTCCTTCTCTAGGAAAAAGAATTCAGTGCTGGACAAGTGGAGACGATGGACCATATATTGCTAGCTTATCCCAACTGGAATATGGAGAGGCAGAAGTATATTATACCTATACTGATAAAAGAAAAGCTTCCCTCCCTTCCCTTGTCAATTTCTGTCCTCTTATCTGATAAAGTTGATAATTCAGTTACTAAAGCAGTAGCCATGTTTCTGGCCCTGGTGGCAAACAAAAAAAGGGAAAAGGAAGGGAAAGTTTAAACCTTTCTGATTTTATACTGTGTTTATCTGCTGGAGGATTTATCTGGTCTGACGATTCCACCTAGTGTAATACACTCATATTTGGACAATGCACTTTACTGTTTGTGATTGAGATGTTTTAAATAAGTCCTGATTTTTATTTTTATTTTTTAAATGGATGGTACCTTTATAAGTGTGTGTAAGTGTGCATAAGTGTGCTTAAGACTTTTGGTCATGCAAGCCGAAATAATAATAATGATAATGATAATGATAATGATGATAATGATAATAATAATAATAAAAATATTATTTATTATTATTATTATTAAAGAATGTAAAACCGACAGAATTTATCACCTCTACGCAAACCTCAATTTGGCAGGATACAGGAATCTGAGCTAATTCAGGAAGAGAGTACTCATCCCCCAGTCCCTTGTTTGAATCTACATGCAACAAACATATTTAAATGCAAGTTTACTGGAACAACAGTATTCTATGAAGAAGCAAATTATGAAGTACGAGGACTGTCACATGGCATGCGCTTACCTGTATCTTTTGGTGCAGCTGTTGCGTAAGAGAACAGAAACAAGCGTTTAAATAGCTTAGGTATCTGTGTCTGGTGAACTATGCCACTGACAATCTAAGAAAGGATGGACAAAACAGATAAGCTAGAAGGTGAGCCGGAAAAGTCGAAGTTCTATTCAGTGACAAGGCTGGCAATTTCTGACAGTTACATTAAGTTCATGTTCAGCTATTTTAAAGAGCAAGAAGCCTCTAAACCATTACACTGTAATAACGCTCTCTGTATTTATCCACAATACTCACACATTGGGGGGGGGGGGAGAACAATGTACCACAGAAAGCAGCAGCCAGAGGTATTGCTTATTTATTCCATAAATCTGGTTAAGTGGATTCTTGCTCAAAAAAGCTTATGCTACAAGTAGCCAGCCAGTTTAATGCCACATGACTTGTTTCAGCTATAGCAAATACAGCTAGCCCTCTGAAATGTTTCTATGCAGTTACCGTATTTAATGGATTAAGTCAATGTACACCTAGGTGACTGCACTCTGTTGCAGTCTCGATCTAAAGTAACTCCAGGAATTCTAGCCTTTAAAATTCATTTCAATTTGAGCCAAGCCACAGCTTAGAGGCTGGTGGAATGCAGTAGGCCCCCATATTCTCCCTGCTGCTTACTCCATTTGCAGTGATTCCATCCTCTGCTTCTCAGTTTGAAGTAATTGCAGCTTGCGGATTTAACTGACTGAGGCCCCGGTCACACGGGCCAGATATCGCGGGGGGAGGCATGGCTAAATGCCCCGGAGGAAACTAACGCGTGGCTGCCCAAGCACACGTCCGGGTCGAGGTCCCATGGTTCGGGGGAAATGCCGATCAGACGGTATCCTGCAGCGCAGCACAGAAACCGCGCCATGCAATTGCACTGGCAATTGCTCTTTGTGCGCATGCGCTGTTAGGCGCTGTTGCACAACCTGCAGAGATGAACAGTGGCGGGCGCTGGATGCCATGTAAGTCCACCGGGAACGCGATCAGACGCCCGCCCCTGGCCCGTGGTTTCAGGAAACGAGTACCTCGTAGGTACTAGTTTTTAACTCCGCACCTTCAGCGGGGAGCCACAGGTTCGCCACGGGAGCACTGCATTTCCCAGATGTTGGGGTGAGATCGCGCCCGGAAAATCCACGGGACTCCTGTGCCTCTCCCGTGGCAACTTTGCCGTGTGACCGGGGCCTTCATCAGGCTAACTAGGATCACTGTAAGCCACAAGAGACGAATGGACTGAGAGCCCTCAGCATGTTCTCGGTGATCAATGGTTTGCTGAAACAAGTGTTCAAGCATATTTCTAAAGCAGTAGCAAAGCTAAGATCTGCAAGAGGGTTTCATAAAGCTATGGTCACTTCGTCTAATTTTGTTTCTGCAAATAATACACAATGCAACTCCCATTAGCTTCAAAGCATCCACTTTAATTCAGAAACCTTTTCAGGGCCATTCCCTAATCATTTAACTATCAGCTAAAGGCTTGAATCAAGCTCACTGCTGCTTTTACTTTTTTAATTGTCAGTGGTAACTTGGATTGTCCTCTCTCTATAATTGGCTCATCATTAAGAGAAACACAGCAACACGCCACAGGGCAGGTGAGAACACCAGAAGCAGAAGAGATTGGATTTATACCCCGCCCTTCACTACCTGAAGGAGTCTCAGAGTGGCTTAAAATCCTTTTCCCTTCCCCTCCCCACAACAGACACCCTGTGAGGTAGGTGGGGCTGAGAGAGAACAACTCCAAAAGAACTTATGACTGACCCAAAGTCACATGAGCAGCTGCATGTAGAGGAGTGGGGAATCAAACCTGGTTCTCCCAGATTAGAGTCCATGCTCCTAACCACTATACTAGACTGGCTCAAAGAGTTCAGAAAAGAGAATCTCATGTGTGCACCGATGGGACAGATGGGACATTAATATAATGTGAACCCAGTGAATGATAAATTATCTCTCATGACACCCAACAGGACAACAAATGCTGGGTGTAACCTTGGATATCAGTCTCTTGAAGATGACAGCCAGTTCAGACAACAACAGGTTATTAATTCTACACAATCCCTTGTTAACAGCGTGAAATGTGAACTGGTTCCAGTAGAGCTCTTCTGGGAGGTCAGTACTGACTGTGGTATCAGCTTTGTGACCAATCTAATCATGAAACATACTTGGAAATACTTCTGTAAAGCCTGATCTTAGAGGAACAACCTTTCTCAGTAAGTATACAACTGATAAGTTATTCGGTATGAGAATACAATGGATAGGCACAGTACACCCAGTTATAAAGAAATCTAAATATGGCACACTTAGTTACATTTCTCCTTCCCAAGGAACAGCCTCTAAAGCAGGAGGAGAAACTGAGATACTGTGGAGGGGATTCATGTGTTTGAGATGAGGGTGCGGCAAGCCTTCTCCAGGAGATTGTCAGCAAGTGGGGAAGGCAGGATGAGTAAATGCCTATACTATACAACCTGTTCTCCCTTAAAAACGCCCTTCTCTCCATGCTCCCCCCCCCGCTGAGTTACCTCCAACTTCCTGTAAACCGCCCCCCCCTTCAGCTAATTCTTTCTTGCAAGTGGCCCCCATCTCTACTGAGAAACATGAGGTTGGGGATCATGCATCTCCTATGTGATAACTACTTCCACAATGAATTTCTTCCCATTACTGGGAAGACAGGGCATTAGTCATTTAAACTCACAGACACTAGGTCATACTTATGCCCATTTTTAAAAAAATTAAGGGGAAGAATTACAAGGTTATAATTACCCTTTTTACTTCTTCTTCCTTTGTGTACCTCAAACAGAAGTGAAACACTCTCAGATCCTTGCAGTAGATTATTATTTTCTCTGGGTATCTTCTCAGCTGATTGTATAAAGGTTTTTTTCTGTCATCATAAACTGGAATTAAAAATGTAGTTTTTATAAACATCTTTTCAAGCAACAAGTCATCAGGGACACTTATCTAGCCAACCACTAAACTATATTGCTTGTGCCCCAGTAATGCAAATGCATATCATTCTATATGAAGTTGGAAAAGCCTTCTTGATAGAACCGAAATATTGAACCAGATTTGCCAAGCAGAACCTGACTGGAGTAGTTCTTCAGCTAATAGCCCAAGTCTGTATTTTGTAACAAGCAAGAAGTTCAGAATGGTCACAGCCCCTTCTGTTTAAGTGAGAATATTGTTTGTAGACACTTGCAAAAACCCATGAATTTCACTGTCCTTTTCCAATAGTATTCTTAACACCAACTGAACACCTACAAGTATCTGGTCTCAGTTATGGTCAACATATCCTTTTTACCCAGAAAGATTTATTAAAAGGAAGCATTTTTCAACATAGGCATAAGAAATTTTGCAGTCTTTGTTCAAATTAAAATGTATTTTTGCAGAATATAGGATAGACCCCCTGTGGTATTCAAGCCCATTGAGTGATCCTTTTATGCATTCAAGGAATGCCCCGTATATTGCTTTTCTCTGCAGCAAATTTTTCAGATCACAGGTTGTCCATCTGAACATTTAGATAAACTGTGTACCAACTTGGAAGACAGTCACTGGGTTTTTCATGCTCAGACACAGCAAGCATTAAGTGAAAACAGCAAGAACGTATACAGGACTCACTTCTGGCCCAACTCTGTTAAATTGCAATATTAATTCTCCATTAAACTGCATAACAGACTGACTTGTAGATTAGGATCATCAAGCAAAACAATGCATTAACGGATGCCCATAGAGTCACAAGCTACCCAGCTTACTTCCATAGAGCTGGTCTACACATTGAAGAGTGATGTCATTTTCCCCAATGACTTTATTCTTAAACTCTGGTTCCTGAAAGAGGAAAGATACCCATTACTGGACTTCCTTTATCAAGGCAATTTTGACAGCGATAATATTCTCTAGACAGCCTATGCCATTTGTGTGTAAGATTGTGTTATCCAATGTATTCCTATTTTTGTTTTTTAAAAAGCTCTAAAAGTTAGAAATGAAATGCTCCAGATAATTATGTCTGAGCTCTAAACTTTTCTGACTTCCAGAGTCCTAGTTCACCCCCACCAGAGCACCACCAGAGCCCAATGCTCATTATCAGGGATGTTTACATACATGACATCAAACTAATGTTGAGATAAACAGCATGCACACAATACAGCAGAAACTAGAAGTTGCAGAAGAGTCTGCTTGGATATATCTGCATATGTGAAACTCTGAGCATCAGTGTTCTCAAACACTTTTATGGTCGCTTGGTGAACGGAATGATTATATTTTAAGTTGCCTAAAAAACAACTTGATTACACCTTAGTTTTACTGTTAATATTTGGCTTCCATGAGCTAGAACATGCCATATAGGCCCACCTCTTGCAGACAAGAATGTAGAATATTTTGAAAAGTACCTAAACATATAGGCTCATCCAGTTTCTCAAAAGTTATCAACTCAAGTATTTAGACAATGCCATTAAACTTACTCGGCAACGTTTCCCACCTTGTACAGAAATAAAGTCGAAGGGTTTTTCCCCCCTTTTGAGTGTTGCTTATGAGTACTTAATACTAAGGATAGATCTAACAATGCCTCCCAATTAAATCCATAGTTTAGTTAAGACTTGAGCTTTGTTTCTCCAGGACTCAAATGCAACCCTATCTATTGGAAGAAATTCTCACACAGAGATATAAAAGTGTATCACAATTACTACTTTCATCTAAGGTCACGTGATAGAACAGCTTGTAGCAGAAATCAACCGTTGCCAGTACCCTACCATAGGATTTCCTGTCCATAGATTAACAATGCTGCAGCATACAACAGTACGGAAGATGAGAACAAAGGATAAAGAAGAACCACTAAACAGCGGACAGTTACCAGGTAGGCTTTGATTTCTTACCTCTTCTAAAGCACAATAACCAAGGAATGAGATCTTGAAATTTGTGCAAGTAAGTTTTCCGTATGTGCCACGATTTGATCCATCATCTTGTATGCACTTCAAAACCATGTCTGCTTCACAAAGCAACAGTTCACCTGTTAGAAGTTGAGAGTTTACAGCTGTGAAACCTTCAGGTTCTTAAATGCATAGCTTTAACTCAAATGCTCTTGTTAATTACACTTAAGTGGACAGAAAACAGAAGACATTCACACTGCCTCTTGCTGCCAATATTTTTTGTCTAAAGGTTTCTTTGGTTTAAAGTGCTCTTAAGCTTCCGGCACAGTCTTCAGCCACAGGTAACCATGATGGAAGAGTTTAAGGTGGCCCTGCCCAACTGGACTACCAGAGATAGTTTAATGCTACTCAGCCAACACAAACATCAAGAATGCTCCTCAATACCTGAAACCCTAGCAATTTCTACTACATATAGCCATTTCTTTCTCCTTGTTCTCAGATCTTTTACTAGACCCCTTGTAAAGTTAGTGAAAAGCACACCTCTAGTTCTGGGACAGTACCTGCAAACCTGAATATGCAACTCTTTTAATTTTAAGCCAGTAAAAGTTACTTCTCAATATAGTGATGAGATGCAGAGGAGGACATGGTTCCTGTCCTTTTAAGAGCTGTGCAGAAGAGGAAACTTTGCTATGCAGACCAAAAGCTGCATTAGCCAGAAATTTCTCCTTCACATCCATTAAATGTGGCAAGTGGGTGTCAACATGGCAAATGGGGTTCAATGTGGCCAAGTGCAAGGTGATGCACAAAAATCCTAAATATAAATACACATTGATGGGGTCTGAACTGGCAGAGACTGATCAAGAGAGAGATCTTGGAGTTGTAGTAGATAACTCACTGAAAATGTCGAGACAGTGTATGACTGCAATAAAGAAGGCCAATGCTATGCTAGGGAATATTAGGAAGGGTATTGAAAACAGATCAGCCAATATCATAATGCCCCTATATAAATCAATGGTGCGACCTCATTTGGAATCCTGTGTGCAGTTCTGGTCACCACACCTTAAAAAGGATATTATAGCTTTGGGAAAAGTGCAGAAAAGGGCAACTCGAATGATAAAAGGGTTGGAACACTTTCCCTATGAGGAAAGGTTAAGGCGCTTAGGGCTCTTTAGCTTGGAGAAACGACGACTGAGGGGTGACATGATTGAGGTTTATAAGATTCTGCATGGGACAGAGCAGGTAGAGAAAGAGGTACTTTTCTCCCTTTCTCACAATACAAGAACTCGTGGGCACTCCATGAAATTGCTGAGTGGTTGGGTTAGAACGGATAAAAGGAAGTATTTCTTCACCCAGAGTGATTAACACATGGAATTCACTGCCACAGAAAGACGGCTTCAAAAGGGAATTAGATAAGCATATGGAGCAGAGGTCCATCAGTGGCTATTACCCACAAGGTATAGATACGGACTCTGGGGCAAATGATGCTCTGTCTTCCTGGTGCTTGGGGGGGGGGGTCAACAGTGGGAGGGCTTCTAATGTCGTGGCCCCACTGGTGGACCTCCTGATGGCACCTGGTATTTTTGGCCACTGTGTGACAAGAGTGTTGGACTGGATGGGCCTTTGGCCTGATCCAACATTGGTGTCTCTTACGTTCTTAACACCATCTTCTTTTGCATCTAGTTCTGTCCCAATCATTTTGCTTCCAAGAAGCACAAAAATATACCACCCAAATTTTCACCAGGAACAGAATCACTGCATCTTCAAAGTGGGCTCCCCTTGCCACTTCTAACTCACCCACAAACTCCTAGGCTGTATTAAGTTAGCAGAATAGTCAAGAGGGTCGGGATCAAACACGTTTCTTGGCTCAGTCTTCCCCAATTCTCCCCCTTACTACAGTTTTCCCCCATCCCACATAGATTCTGCCCATGTAGGTTTCACAGCCTGCACAGACATTTTGGTCAAAGGGGTGACAGCAGAAAGCCTGGTTGGATCCAACCTGGTATTTGTGTCAAGATTCTTCTACTGAACAAAACTTTTCATTCTTCCACCCAAGCCCTCCTTGAAGGCTGAGAACTCCTCCTGATGGAATATGAAGCTACCTAGTCTTCTCCTCCCATTCCTTTCAGAAAAGGCACGTGAGCTGGATAAGCAGCTATGCCTCTCATCTCTTGTGATCTGTTAGGATTACTCTTGTAGGGAATTGAACAAATCCTGTGAATATTCCAACTGCATTTTTATCAAACTGATTGCGTAGGAAAGGTCCTGATAACATAAAATTAAAGGTAGTGTAAGCATTATGTAATCATTACCTGGCAGTAAGTGAGGATTTACTTCCTTTTCAATGGATTCTCTTAAGTGTACTTCCTAAAACGAAAGGTAGAGACGTTTCAGTCCTGAACTGAAGACTGATGCTTGGGAAAGTTCAAAAGTTCCATACTATTAGAACAAAGTACTATACTGCAAAACGAGCTTCGGTTGCAAAAGTTATTGTATAACTTCAGATCATAACCAGCGTTGTGCGTTCTTTGCAACATAGAAGAATCTAAACCCGATGCCAAAGAAAAGTTCTGTAACATATAGAAATTATGTAAATTGGTACACAATTATGGTAATTTGTATTATGTAAGTTTTGTCATAGGAGTGGAGTAATGAAGGACACTGAACCCTTAAACTTAACCCCTGGGAACCCTATTCAGCCATCCCTTTAGCAAGCACTGTTTGTTCTAATAGGAAAGCGAAAGAACCGGAGGGAATTGCAGACATTTTCCCCTTCCACACTTTATTTTTTTCAATGGAAAAGCAGGATCCGGAGGAACACTGCATGAGAACGCCTGTGGAATATTTTTTATTTTGTAATAGTAATGTTAAGAACAATTCTCCCCCCCCCCCAGCATGTACTGACTTCTCTACAAAACGATCTACAGTGCTGGAGAATTATTTACATTGTAAACTTTGTGTACATTGTAGACCAATTCTTCCCCCCACTCAGCATGTACTGACTTCTCTACAAAACGATCTACAGTGCTGGAGAATTATTTACATTGTAAACTGCCTTGAGTCCCTTATAAAGCAGAAAGGCAACTAATAAATATTTTAAATAAAGAGAGAATGCCCATTCCCATCTACAGCACAGACATACAGTATCTCCAAGGATGTGCTTATTGCTGAAATGTGACTAATTTGTCTACAGTTAGCATGCTATAACATCAGGGGCACATTACTTTGTCAGAAATAATCATTTCCAGTGCTGCATAAAGTTCAGCCTGACGTCCAAAGATGCTGCTGATTTTACTGAGACTATTGGACAGTCACTGCCAAACATGATTTTGTTCACTGCACAGTTTGCGCTTTGCATGTTGTGTTAAAACTGTCAGATTAAGTTTCGTTAAGTCAGAAAGTTTGCCCCCAGGTATAACCATGTACAGGCAAGTTACCGGGGGGGGGGGGGGAAATAAGGCACTGCTGTTGTCACCTCAGCACACTGTCTGTAGTGATCCTGTACTTTTAAAGGCTCAAAAGCACCTAACCCGATATATGCAGCAAAAGCCACTGCACAAATTTTATCGCTCTCCTGTTCAATACTGTCATGCAGCAGTAGCTGCTTTCGTATAATTTGCTACACCTGAGGCTTTATCTCCTTTGTTTTGTAATATGGGACACTGCTCAGTCAGGCATGGAGCACTTCCTTCTACCCTTTTCCATACTTGTGAATCAACAAACCCACTATTGGCAATTTCTTCCCTCACAATGCTTAGCCAACTATTCCTTTTTCCTCCCTCTTTTAGAAGGAAATTGGCTACTCCCAGATCCAGTTTAGCAACCTGGGAGTCAAAGTTTCCATTCAACCTGGGAGGAGAGAGCAACAATCCAGTTTTGTTGTATAAATTTATGGTCATTTACAAGTGTTTAATTAAAAGAATCTTGACGTCAAAAGGCAGTAAGAGTGTGCGCCAGTTCAGAAGGAAGACTGGAGATATAGTAGTAAAAACAAATCCAAATCCAAAGGGTCTCTTAAATGGAAACTGCATAAATTGAGACTATAAGAATGACTACTCCAAATAAAGAATGCAGGCTCATATGTTCTCACCCCTCCCATCTCAGCATTCAGATTAGACTAATGCCCTTAATAAAACATTAAAGCGAAAAAGTTGAACAACCCTACTAAAACTGTTCTTAATCAATACATAAAATATAAATAAAACAAAAACATGATTAAGGTAATCCAAAGGACAGACCAGACACATTTCAACTGTAACCGTCTTCTATAGTGGTCTCTAAAATGTGGAAAATTGCCCCATAAAATCCACCAAATAAAGCATCTACAATGTAAAACATGACACCAACTTCACAAAAGTATAAAGCAAACCCCTTCCAGGAATTCTGTTCAGGCCTTTTCCTAAACTCTTTGTACTGCAATGTATGCTCTCAAAAGGTAAAAATATGAGTGCTGAAAAGAGCTGATAACGAAATTGGAGTTAAAAAAAAGGTAAAAATATGAGTGCTAAAAAGAGCTGATATCGAAATTGGAGTTAAAATTTTTTAAAGCAAATATTCAAAAATACCCGCATTCAAATACCTCCTATGAACAGTGGGTTAAGTTCGTAGCTAGAAAGTTAATTACAAGATCCTTAATAAAATCAGACAACTTTAATTGTACATATCACTACAATAGTAAAGATAAAGGAATTTTGTGTACAATCACCTACCATATAAAGCAAATCTGTGGGAAAATTGCCCAATAGGCACTTAGACAGTACACATATACCCTAAGTGCTGCCAATTAAAATAGGCCTGCATTACAAAGATATACAAGCAACCTTGGCAGACAGATATGATGATCTAGAGCTTATATTCATGTTTTTATTTATACTTTATTGATTAAACAAGATTCAAACATCAATTCCAGCAGGATTAGCTGTTCCTCAGACTTTTTGTTTTATTGGGTGGAGACTGTTTCTCCCGTCTTTCTTTGCTTTTATATGCCTTTAACACAACTCCAGTGAATGGTTATGTCTGGATGAGAGCTCTTCACTAACTGGTGTGTTCTCTCCTAATAACTACTGCCTGAATCGGGATTAAACAGAGGCTATGACTGAAAACTGCTGTCTTCAGTCTTGGGAGGGAGAATTTAACAGGTTTGTACTAATCAAACATGTTTCGTCATCTTTCTAAATCGAGCCTGCTGCCCCATGGATCATCTGCCATGTATCTTGTATTAACTCAGACTTCAGAATACTTTGCTTTCAACAGAGTCACATATCAGATAAAACCAACCCAGTGCTCAAGTGATCCCCGGCCTATAAAAAAATACAATTCATACTACCTTGAAGTCCAGCCTCTGCCTGATTTTGATGTTATCATTAACACACCATTTTTACAAAAAGCTCCACTGCTGGTCAAATAATGTCTACATGACCACAACTACAGCCCGTTTAGGTATCTCCCTTGCCCATCTACTGGAAGGTTAATAATCAGGGCTCTTTTTGTAGCTCCTTTGCATATTAGGCCACACACCCCTAGTGTAGCCAATCCTCCAAGAGCTTACAGAGCTCTTCTTACTGGGGCTACTGTAAGCTCTTGGAGGATTGGCTACATTAGGGGTGTGTGGCCTAATATGCAAAGGAGTACCTGCTACAAAAAGAGCCCATAGTATAGCGCCTAGAGCAGGGCCCCCCGACATGGTGATTGCAGGCACCCTGGCACCTGATAACACCTTTTCTGGTGCCCACCAAGTGTTTTCGGAAAGTGGGTGGGGCCAGGTGAGGCTCTTACCCAGCATAGCTTTTGACTGACCTCTGAAGACCGAGCATGTCATTCTTTGGATCTGTTTAAAAAAAACATTTTCACTATTTTGCATGCTAATCTAAGAAGCCACCCTTAATATAGACATAACTGTGATATGTATTTATTTATTTAGTTTGGCTTCTATCCCACCCTCCCCACTGCAGCAGGCTCAGGGCAGCTCACAGCATTCCTATCACCGATAAAACAATTTCTCAGTTAAAATTACAATAAATTAAATCTAAATACAATACATAAAGTGCTAGCAATGGCATACAACATGGCAGGAGTCCACAATCAATTAGCACATGGTCTGGGTCATGTCAGCAAGGCTATTCAATGATGTTAATGATATTATTGGTGTTATTAAGATACTGATGGTATTGGGGCCAGGGCTTCAGATGGTTGTGGCGGCTCCTTAGTCAAATGCCCGGTGGAACAGCTGTAAAAGGTCCCACAGGGCCCTGATGTCTTCCGGGAGCGCATTCCCCCAGTAATTCCATTTGATCGTCGGACAGAGTGTGCATGCACACAAAAGCTCACATCTCGAATAAAAATTTGTTGGTCTTAAAGGTGCCATTGGACTCTAGCTCTGAAGATATGATTGGTGTCGCAGATTACAATAACCATTTCAGTGGCAGCTATCACTCTTCCCCAGTGTATTTTTAATTACCCCTCTCCTGCACCTGGGGCTTCCTCTGTCTACATGACTCTTGCCTCCTGCAGCAGCCATTTTGCGGTTGCGCCCTTCACCCAGTGTCTGAATTCCAAAGGCGCCCACAAGCTGGACCCCTGGCCTAGAGCATCTGCTAGGACAGGGGTGTCAAACATAAGACCCAGGAACCGGGACCGGCCTGTCCAGGGCTCTTATGCAGCCTGCGAATAACTGATATAAGGGAAGGTGCTGGGAGGGGGGTAGTGGGTGAAGCCATTCAACTGTGGCTTCAACATGGCAGAACAACCTTGTCTGCAGCAGTCAAGCATCGTGGGAGCATCTGCCCAGCACTGCACGGCTGCCTCTCCAGTCTGCCTATGTGGTTTTTCCTCTGTGGCACACTCCCAGCCCATGGGGCCTTGCAATGAGGATATACCAACTCGGAGCTTACCAGCTGCTGTCCCTTATACAGTTTCTATCTCCAGGAGCTGGCATTACGTTGTATGGAGAAGACAGATCTGAAACAGGAGCAGTATGCCATAGAAGTATTACAGACGTCTTCCATTTATGTAGTCTTTAAGTGTGAGGATTCTTTGATAAAGATAAAGAAACGGGCTGAAAGTAAGCTGGGATCCCGTCAGATTCTTTCGCAAGCTGTACTAAGCGAAAGTATATGCGGTAAAATCTTTCACAAAAGTTGTATGGAACGAAAGTACATGCTGTTTGTCATTGTAAGAAATAGACTATGTTGTAATTTGTTGTATTGATACAAGGATCATATAAGTTACACTGAGCACCAGTGTATTATTTATTAGCAACTTTAAAGAAGAGTCTATTTATATTGGCTGCCATCTCATGGTAAATATCGTGTTTGCATTACGTTTTGTGGCACACATGACCTGGCTTGAAAAAGTGACACTCATGTCAGATCCAGCCCTCATAACAAATGAGTTCGACACCTCTGTGCTAGGGTCTGGGAGACACAAGTTCAGATCACCACTCTGCCATGGAAGCTTCCTGGGATACCTCAAGCCAGTCAAAAACTCAGCCTAACCTACCCTCAAAGGGCTGCTGCAAGGATAAAATGGAGAAGAATGATGTAAGCTCATCTGGATCCCTGTTGGGGATCTTCAACAGCCTTTACTTTCTAGCAAGGACTATGTGACAAGCATGGACCAACTGCACTGATTAAAACAGGGAGGAAAGCTGAAAGGCGGAATCAGCAGGTATATGAAGAGCTTGTTAAATTGCTTACAGCTTAAACTTTGTAGTTAGCATACTGCCTAACTGAACTATGAATACTAGTTGCTGAAGAGACAAAAAGAAAAGGCTGCTGCCTGCATGTGGACTTCCTGGAAACATCTGGCTGTTTGACTGTGGGAAACAGGATGCTGAATTCAATGAACTATTGGGGCCGACCAAGACTCTTTAAGTCTTGTATTAATCTATTATTCTGCAACCTTCAGCTAGCATTTTACCAGGAAAAAAAAAATTAGGTCTTACACTGACTTGTCAGAAGCTTTTTGCTAATGAGTACAGCCTTCACTGTCTGCGAGTTCTCAGATTACCTAAAGTAAGTCAATATTCACAACAGTATACAGCTTTAGGCTCAAGCAGATGCTGTATTGGCTTCCTTAAATGCACCAAACCACTGCAAAATTACCAAACTTGTGTAGTCGAAACTGTATTTCACATTATTTTGATGTCTTGGGAGTATTTTTTTTTCTTGTTTTTACAAACATCTGCAATCTTCAAATTAAAAAAAAAATCTTCAAAGTGGTATGCTGAACTCTGAACTAAAGCTGGGTTTGTAATAAGGGATCTAAAGACAAACAGGATACAGGATGCTATCCGAAGAATGACTCAAGTGTCAGAACCTTGAAACAATAAGACAGACAGCATGTGGGGACATGGGTAGTGAGCGTGAGATTTCCACCATCATATTTATATCTACCATCATCATTGCTATTTCAGGGGTTTAAGCTTTATTCATTCTGACATTCAAGAGTTGGTCAAACCAACAAGGATGAAAACATCACACAGGGCAAGAACTTGGGATGTCTGTACTATTGGGAGCCTTGGCATCTGTTCCCACTGACAATGGTCTACCAAGCTATGGCTGCCTTCCAAGCCCTGTCTTCTGAAGACAAGCAGTAATTATTCCCATGAATTGTAATAAAGAGCCATGGAAGTGTGGTTGCCATAAAAGCCAAGTCATACATGCAGAAGATAAGTTTCTTCCCAGCCTATAGTGGTAGGATGTGAGTTGTATATTTCAATACTTCCACATAATCCTTGCATGCGGGGGAGGGGGAGGAGAAGGAGACTGGGGAATGGATTGCATCTTCCTATTTGCAGTCTAGATAGTACTTTTAAAGAAGTGTAAATGTACAAGACTGCTGCATAGGCAGACCAGCCAGAAGCAACTTTTTTCCTCCCTAAATGACACAAGTTAGCAAGTTCCCTTCACCAAAAGTAACTTCTATTCACAAGAGACTGTTTCCCCAACTTAACAGGTGTTTAGATCAAATACTTATGGGCTGGTGCCCATTTGGATGATTTTGCACTTGTTATATGCACCAAGCCAAGGAGTGCCTTCGAAATGGGCAAATTAAATGAGAAGCAGACGAACAAAATTTCAAGCCTTTAGAAATGGTGATTTTAACTGGACTGAGAACACTTAAGCAATACGCAAACTTTAAGGTCGCACAAAGACTCCATGGCATGGCAGACAAACTAGGGAACACTGGATTGAAGTCTGCTTTGCCATGAAACTCAATGCACTACCTTGTGCCAGTTACCATCTCAGCCAAGTCAACAACCTAGTGAAATAATGTAGATGAAGCAGCAATGGAAGGAAAGAAACCCACGTGCATCATCCTGAGCTGCTTGAAAGAAGGACAAGATAGAATGAATGAAGACCCTGAAGTGATCTTTACAACTGTGGAACAACCATCATATTTCAGTGTTTCATATTTCCAGTAAAGAACACAGAGGCATTTTAAACAAAAACTGTTTGAAAACATTCTGGTTCCCCAAACTCTGCCTTGCTCACATCTAGCAAACAGGACTTTTATCACGGAATCTCCCCCACATTATTTACAAAGCCAAGTGGCAGTTACTCCAGGACACCCCTCAGCTGGACATACTGCTAGATCGCCTTTGTCCAAGTTCATCCAGAGGGCGTCTGACTGCCAGGGACAGCCTGGTATCTGGCGTAATATTACATTAGAATGCAGATTTCTGTGTTAAACCTTAATCCAAGAAATCTGCAAACCGGAGTTGACTGGTCTTAAAAACAGATTCAGCAATGTATTTACAGTCAAGCTGTAAATATTGGATAGTCATGCTTTATTTCAAACTCTTCATTCGGTTAAGACCAGAACGAAACTAAAGACAAGTAGAACCAGTATGGAGCTGACTTGACGAACAAGTTCAAATATTTGCTTTCATTTCTTTGGCAAGGTACACTCTGACAAAAATCCTTGCTATTTCCCTATGTGTTGAATGGACAAACATAGATACTCTATATAAAGGAAGCTCATCTGAGGTGTTGATTAGGCTCAGTAGCTGTATTAATGCTGGCTGTAAATTCTTCAAGGAAATACTTGGCCTTCTGAAACGTCATTTGACAATTTTGTATACACACAGTTAAATAATCAGAAGAGGTACCACTGAAGGTTCTATTAATGTTAAATTGACATATTTAGTACATCTGAAGAAAAGAATTCATTCCAAACATCAAATCTGGTCCATGGTTAAACAGTTAGACCAGAAATCAATACTAAGCTGCCCTTGAGCCCTGTCCTAACAAAGAAATCTGTGGGCAGCACAACACATTTACTACCTACCTTGGGCCAGTGTTATTCTGAAGTATTTTACTGAGTTTTAACTATAGGAGGACATATATGCTGGTGAATTGACTGTAGTATTTTTGGATCCACAAAAATCGTCACAGTATGTAATGGAACATATTGAGGAATTTGGATCCATTTCAGGATATAAAAAAGGAAGAAGACAAAAATAATGCAATTCCTAACACAACAAGAAGATATTATAAAGAGCACTTTAGCCACTGAACCTATCAAATATCTGGGGATAAATGTGATTGGACAAAATTGTAAATTGTTCAAAAATAACTATCAGATGATTTGGAAATCAATACAAGCAGAATTGTCCAGATGGAAACAATTAAACATTTCATGGCTAGGTAGAATTTCAGCAATCAAAATGAGGGTATTGCCAAAATTAAATTTCTTATTTCAAATGCCACGGGGTGGTGGTGGTGGTGTCTGGATCGAGGATTGGATCAAAAATCCGAAACAGAGAATAAACCTTGAATCAGCAGAGCTAGATGAGAGTTTACATAATTATTTATGGTTAAAAAACCAATTAAAATTATAGCACAAGAAAAGTCGTAAGTTTAAAGCCCAATGTGGACTGGGACCAACACACCTGTGGGACTTTCAAAGGGCCTTGCGCTCTTCTGCTCAACACCTACTGGTCATTCCCAGCCCCAAAGATGTTCATCTAGCCTCTACAGCCAGAGCTTCTCAGCTCTGGTACCAGCCTGGCGGAACACTCTCACTAGGAGATCCGGGCCCTGCAGGATCTAATGCAGTTCCAAAGGGCCTGTAAAATGCAGATGCTCCACCAGGCCTTTGGTCCAGGCAGCGACAATCCATCTACAATGACCTCCCGCGCTCTGCTCTGCCTAGCTCTGCTTTCACAGCATTTATAATCCATCATAGCTGCTCCTCACCCACCTGCCTCCCTTCTTCTGTTTTGATCTACAGCTACACAGGATCTGAAATGCATTAAATTGTTTAGCTGGCACCTCTTATAGGTTTTACAGTAAGACTGTCATAATTGTTTTTATGATTTATGTATTAATTAAAAATCTCTGTAAGTTTTTAAAATATGCTGTAACCCACCCTGAACCTGCTGTGCATGGGAGGGAGGGCTGTAAGTCAAACATAATGAACATATAATAGTAAATATAATCAGAGAAAATATGGTTTACACATCGGACTGTTCAAAATACGGTTTACACATTGGACTGTACTGAGTCCTTCAAACTCTCCGCTTATGTCTCCAAGAGAAGTTTATCATGATAAGAATATGAGGAATAAAAGTGATTTCTTAACATATGGTAACATGGTAAACACTCAGGGGAAACTTAAGTCATGGCAAGATATTAAAGATGAAAGAATTGATATTCAATGGTTATTATATTACCAGTCAGCTTCAAGACTAGAGATTATTAACATGGAAAGTGGAGTGCTAAGAGAGATGACTGAGTCTGAACAACTGATTACAATTTATTACATTGGATATATAAGCTATTACTTCAGATAGAAACAGAAAAAGAACAAGTGAAAAACGTATGATTAAATGAATGCAGAATTTTAAAGAGCAGATACCTATGCATCAATGGGAATGGTTGTGGGAAAAGGAAGTTAAGTTCACAGCCAGTCAGGCATTAAAAGATCATTGTTATAAAATGTTTTAGATGGTATATTACTCTGAGGATTATCAAGAAAGTAGACAAAAATTACAAAGGAAAATGCTAAAAATGTCAATATATAGACGGAACTTTTACCATATGCGGTGGACTTGTAAAAAAGCAAAAAGTGGATGGAAATACATGGAAAAATACAGAATATATTAAATTTCAAATCTCCTATGGAAGCTACGAATATGTATTGAGGGGGGAAATCCTGCTCCCCCCCAAACAGCAAGCAGCGCTCACTATTAGTAATGTAGTAGGAGAACACACACACACGTGAATGCCTACAATACACAAGCCCCCTCATTGTACATGCTGCACCCATTAGAATGGCAGGTATTTTATAAGTAGAATCAGAAATCAGACCTCTAAGCATGAACAGAGTGCAGTTACTTCACTGTTTTTTTCCCTTTGCTGTCAAGTCAGAAGTGATTTGCTATTCCCTGGCTCTGCTTCCTGACCCTGGTATTCCTCAGAGCTCCCATCCAAATACTAGCCAGGGTCAATCGACTGTTTAACTTCTGAGATCTGAAAACATCAGGCTAGCCTGGGCTATCCAGGACACCATCAAGCAACTGCAAACTACTCCCCACAGGGGGAAAAAAGAGGTCATTCAAAAGTAATTTGCAGAATACTCCATATGGCAGTTAGTTTAGCATCCTTATTCCTTGACTCTGCAGCAGGCTAAACACAAAGAATAGGTTTTAGACTCCAAGGCCACCAGCTTAAAATGATACACTTCACAGTGCCATCTCACTCACCTCCTAAGTGAGATTCAGGTGGGCAGCCGTATTGGCCTGAAGCAAAAGAATACAGTTTGAGTCCACCTGCATCTTTACGACCAACGAAGTTTAATTCTGGGTTTAAGTCTGTTGGTCTTAAAGGCGCCACTGAACTCAAACTTTGTTCTATGTCCTAAGTGAATCAGTGTTGCTATTTGTTTTAACAGCAACACATTATACAGAAAGCCTACGTGCTGCTGAGCACATTAGTTGAGGAACACTGCTGGAACATTAAGTTAACTGCAACCCTGCCACTGTCTAGTTAACTGTTAACCCAAAGGTATAACTGTCTTATCCTACCAGCAACTCCAATTTTCAACACTGGGATGACAGGAAATACCTCCAGCACTACCCTTTGACCCTATACCGTCTTTCCCAAGCACCCTTGACTGCAATCACCGCTACCTAATAATACCTTTATCTCCCTTCCAAAGGCGTTAAAGGAAGTGAGAAATATATAAACAAAAGTATAGACACAAAACTGTTTATACAGTTCCATTTATTTATTTATTTAACTTTCCGTTTCTATACCGCTCTAACCCCGAAGGGTCTTCTGAGCGGTTTACACATACAATTTAATTGCCTATCTAGGGCCACATTTTTACATAGGGAAGTGACTTCCGTCTTCACAGAAGATTCACGATGAAGTCTATTTAACGAGGGTTTACTAGCCATACCCTTCATTTAAGAAGAAAAATAAAGCTCAAAACAGTTTAGCACAACGAGGTGAAATCTTTCAATTAAAAACCAACACACCAAAACCCTCGAGGGTTATCAGTCAATGCACATAAATCTAAACCAGTACCAATGTATCAAGGAAGGTTTTTTTGTGAAAAAGCAATGAACACCTGGTTAGGCTACCGTTCACATGGCCTTGTTTCATATCGATGATGATGATGGGTGTTATTACTGCTTACTGTTTTTGCAACCAGAGTCATAAACAACATAAAAGCTGGGGAGGGGGCGCGGGGGGGGGCGCGCACAAATAACAGATACTACCAATATTACTATTTGTAGTGGGAAAAGGGAGGCAAATCGGACCTTTTCCTTTAAAAAAACGTTTTAGTGGAAGATATATTGCAAAATTACAAAGCATATAAAATATCACACACAGGTGTTGGAATTAGACCGGGGTCGTTTTCAAAGGACCTTCCCCCGGGCTCCCGCTTCCCTTCCACCCTCCCCGCTTCCTCCTCGGCCCCTTCCCTTCCCCGCGCCCCGCCCTCACTCTCTCCTCCCAGCCGCCCGGTCTCACCTCAGGGCTAATGTAGGAAACGAAGGAGGGCTTGGCTGGCTTGGCCCCCGCGCCGCCGCCCCCCGCGCCCAGCATCGCTCGCCCTCGGGCCGTCCCGGCGGCGGGGCCCGGGCTCCAGGCGGTGCCGACCGGCAGGGGCGGCGACCGCGGCGGCGTGGGCAGCTCCTCCCAAGAGGAGTCCTGCTCGTCGGGCTCCTCATGCGCCGCCGTCTTGCTCCGTCTGGCGTAGTTGACTCCTCCCATCTCCCACTCGCGGCGTCCCGGTCCGCCGCCCCTATTTCTGGAGGAACGCCTCGCCCCGAGTCGCGGCGCCACTGGGCCGGCGGTCGGTCAATCGGCGCCGATGTCCCGCCCACGAGTCCGACTCCCTTCCCAGATTGGTCCTCGCCGGGAGGGCGGTTGGGTTCTAGTTCGGAGGGGGAGGGGCCCTGGAACCCGGCGTGGCCTTAAAACCGAGCTCAGATTGACAGTCTCGTCCACCAATTCGGGAGCCAAGGTTTGTACGGCTTTATGATTGGTGTGTGAGGCCACCGACGTGAAGAAGGGAGAATGTCTTCTGCTTTGGGAATTGGGGGAAGTTGATGGCTGAGAGAGCGAATATAGTTTTCGTAAGCTTAAATGAAAACTAAAAATGTACACTGCTTCAATTTGAAAGGGGCACAAATGGAAAAAAATTGTTCAAAACTCCATAATTACAGTTGAATCTTTTTTAAAAAATTATGAATTGTGTTTCTCTTATTTACACACGTTTTAGGAAAGTTTTCTTGTACATTCCTACAGAGAAAAAGTTAGAGTTCCGCGGCACCTTTTAGACCAACAAAGTTTATACAAGGTAGTGACTCCAGTCTAAGCACAGCTACACGGATGGTTTCAGACTAGAGTAACTCCGCCTAAAGTAAAGGTAAAGGTTCCCTTGCTCGAAAGCCAGTCGAATCCGACTCCAGGGTCGCGGTGCTCATCTCCGTTTCAAAGCTAAAGAGCCAGCGCTGTCCGAAGACGTTTCCGTGGTCATGTGGCCAGCATGACTAAACACCAAGGCGCCTGCACCCGGGTCTCGAACTGCTGAACTACTGACCTTCCACAGCCTGCAGTTCAGCATCTTAACCACTTGAGCCACCGCAGCTCCTAACTCCACCTAGGTTGCATTTATAGTTGCCAACTGCCAGGTGATGCCTGGCGATCTCCTGGGATCGGCTACCCTGGAGAAAATGGTTGCTGTGAAAGGTGAACTCAATGGCATTATACCCCACTGGAGTCCCTCCCCTCCCCAAACCCCGCCTTCCTCAGGCTCCACCCCCAAAATCTCCAGGAATTTCCCGGAGCTGGTAACCCTACTGCACTGGTTAGTAACATTTCCATTTGCAGAGTAGGTATTATTAAATTTAGATCCGGAGGAAAGAGAATCCCTTGATAATTTTTAGTCTTCTGTATCTATGCCTGTTGTTTTCTAAACTCTATATCCTCCTGAGGTGACCATGAGGGGCTAAAAGTCCCTATAAACATGGACTGGGTCTCTTCCATCCCTCATCAAAATCTGCTTACTCCCCTCCTCCAGAAGTGCAGCCAAAAGAGCAATCCCAACTACGTCGACTCAGAAGCAAGTCACATTTCATTCAGGTACTCCTGGGAAAGCGTTCATAGGATTCCAGCCTAAAGTAATTAACAGTGAAAACCTAAATAAAGTCAATGGGTTTAGAAGGGTGTAAGACAGTGTCATCAATGCAACGAACATGAAATTGAGCAAACTTCAGAGGATGGCGGAAGACAGAAGGGCCTGGCGGGATCTGGTCCATGGGGTCACGAAGAGTCGGACTCAACTGTGCGATTGAACAACAACAACAACTTTGTACAATAAAGTGCTGGAGCGCCTTTCCTGCTATGATAGGGTATAGGACTTTTCAGTTTGGAGAAAAGACAAGTATAGGGGAACACTAGAGGGTTATAACTAAATAAATAAATAACTGTTGTGTCTTAACCATTGAAACACAATGTTACGCTTGAAACCTCAGCCGGATTCTAATCTGGAACAACACTATTGGCTGAAGCATGTTCTGTAACCGATCAAATGTAAGAGAACTGTGCTGGAGGGAACTGTGCTGGAGGGAACTGTGTTTATTGGTTGTTATCTCTGTAATACGATTGGACCTTAACTATGTGAGGGCGTGGCTACACCAGCCCTGGAAAGTTTAAAAGGAGCTATGCTCCACTGTTGTTCTGTGTGTGTTGTCCTGTCGTCTGATGCTGTGTGATCTTTGGAAGTTCTCGTTCTCAATAAAAGCTGATTCACTTTGTTACTTACTTCGTTGTTGAGTTGCCTACTTAACAATAACCAATGCTCCCTCTAAGCTGTGGAGTCTTGTGAGCAAAAATTCTGCTTTGTGAGCTACTGGCATTAAAGTTGTGATGCGCCATTTGGCTATTTTATTTATTTATTTTATTAGTCGCATTTATATCCCACCCTCCCCGCGAACAGGCTCAGGGCGGTTTACATTAATCGGTACATTGCATTAATTAGTTTGCTCGGGAGCCATCCTTCCTGAGCGAAGACAAAAATCTGTGAGCTGGAGGCTAAAAAACTGTGAGCTAGCTCACACTAATTCACCTTAGAGGGAACACTGGTTATAACACAATGCATGGGGTAGAAGAAACAGATCGAGATAACTTTTTCTCAGTCTCTTGTAATACTAGAATTTGAGCACACCTACAGTGCAATCCTAAACAGTCATTATACCAGAGTAATTCTGTTTAGGATTGCACTACCAATTAAGTTAATGGGGAATAGACTCAGGATGGACAAAAGGAAGTAATTCTTCACTCAGGAATTCACTGCCAGAACATAACGATGGCCACAAACATGGATGCCTTTAAAAGTGGGTTAGATTCATGGAGGAGAAGCCCATCAATGGTTTCTAGCCATGATGACTAAAAGGAATCTCCACATCCAGATGTAGCAGACCTTTGGACACCAAGGCTAGGAGGCAACATCAGGATAAGGCGTTGGCCTCTGTGCCTTGTTGGCCTTCTCGGGCCACTGGTTGGCTAGTGTACGAAACAGGTTGCTGGAGTAGAGGGAATGCTGGCCCGACCCAGCAGGGTCTTCTTATGTCCTCTTCCCCAAGCAACAGTTAACTTGAGTATATGTTTGTCAGAATCTATGAGTTTTCCACAGATGTGTCCTCCATTATCCCTGCGGCTTCCTCCATGCTTTCATAGGCTGGAGCAGCAAATAGTTGTGTGCTTGTTTTGCCGCATTTATTTACTTATATCCCACTTTCCTATCCACAGTTGGGACTTAAGGCAGCTTGGAACACTGTTCTCCCCATGTTTTCTCACCACAATAACCCTGGGAGGTAGGCTAGGCTGAGAATTTGCGATGGGCCCAAGGCCTCCCAGAAGGCTTCCACAGTAGCAGCAGGGATTCGGGCCGGCGGTCACCAAGAGCCCTAGTCTGCCTGCCCCTCTGTCCACTAACACCATACTGGCTCTCAATTAGAGAGAATTAAGACTGGTTGAAAGAGGGATCACCATTCCGGGTGTGTGACTAATGATTTTTACCTAACGTAATTCTACAAGATTTATTTGTCCAATACGTTTTTATCCTACCCTTCCACCGAGGAGCTGAGGGAAGCATACATGGTCTCCTTTCTCCCCATTTTATTCTCATAGCAACACTGTGTGGATGGCCAAGTTGAGAGACAGCAACTGGCTCAAAACCAGCAGTGATCGTGGAGTCAATTTGTTAATCACCTCAGAAACTCAACCAGTCAATCTCCCTCATTCTGATTTATGGGTAAAATCTTGCTTTGAGCGTGGTTCTTTGGTACATGCTATGGGAAGAGGACAAATCTGGACTTGTCTGAGTCCATAAAGAGCCCAACGCCTAAGCTTGCTCCTTGCAACTGAAGGCAAGTTGGCCCACCCAATGAAAACTAACATAATTATATATGACTCTTGTGACTCAGCATGTTATCTCATTCTCTCTGACCCCTTCCCATTGTACAGAAGGGTGTTTTTCCATGCTGCCTGCTTTTAAGCAAATATTTTGTCTACTTCCTACCTCGTCTTCCTCCGAGAAGCTCAGGGTCGCACAGGGTCCAGTGTTGTCTACACAACAGTCCTGTGAGGCAGGTTATGATGAGATACAGTGACTTGCTCCGTGGGCTACAGTTTCTAGGTCCGAGAACACAGCTGCCTCTTATTTTCAATACCGGCCATCATATAAGTATTGTAATAATGTTATTAGGCGTCTAGCCTTGGCTTCCTGGCAAACAGCCATCAAAGAGGCTTATTTGTTAAAACTACTCAGCGAGATAAATGAAACAGCTTCCTGGAGCAGGATTACCAAAGCAGCTTAGGCTATTAAATGAAACTTTCCCTAGCAAGACAAAGGAGTATTAAAATTGACTTGAAAATCGCACTCTAAATTCTACTGGAATTTGAACTCGGCGTAGGCCATCTGGGACCTGCCTTAGAGAACTCTTCAGAATCTTCAGTTGCTCCAAAATAGAGCAACCAGGTTATTGTCGAAGCTGGATACAGAGACTGAGTCATCCCTGTGATGAAAGGTCTGCACTGGCTACTCTGTTTCTGAAGGACTACCTCCTCCTGCATTGTCCTACCTCAAAGTTAAGGTCTTCTCAAGCCCTGCTCTCTGTGCCTGACTGACTACAGAAGTGACGTGGGTGGGGCATCAGAGGCAGAGCCTTTCTAGCCATGGCACCTCACCCTTGGAATAGCCACCCCCATGAGGCTCACGTGGTCCCATTGCAGATTCATTCGAAAATGGTGTCCTCTCATAACATATTTTACAGAAAACGATGTATTACCAGCAAATACTGGCTGTGCAGAATGGATACATCGATGAGAATTTTTAATGGTCTGAGCACTCTCATAAAATACTATTGAGGTCCTTCTAAGATATATCTGGATTTATTATACGTGATTACTTTAGTAATAGTAGAATAATTGGAAAATCACAAGAAAGTGACAAGGATATGGTCATAGGAAGATCCTGCTGACAAGTTAATAGACGGCATTGTGAAATATGTATCTGCACTTACAGTTTGTATTAATGTTTAAACAGCAATCTTGTTTATGTATACTTGACTTATCTTTTAATAAAATTAATTATTAATGGGGGGGAGTGGTTGTAGTAGATAACTCACTGAAATAAGCATATGGAGCAGAGGTCCATCAGTGGCTATTAGCCACAAGGTATAGATAGGAACTCTGGGGCAAGTGATGCTCTGTCATCTTGGTGCTTGGGGGGGGGGGGGTTTCAACAGTGGGAGGGCTTCTAATGTCCTGGCCCCACTGGTGGACCTCCTGATGGCACTGGTATTTCTGGCCACTGTGTGATACAGAGTGTTGGACTGGATGGGCCTTTGGCCTGATCCAACATTGGCATCTCTTATGTTCTTATGTTCTTATGTGGTGCCTGTTAATTAGGTCCAGGAAGCCTCCCCTATGATGAGTTCCTATCACCCCAGCACATACACAACTGCCAGTACGAAGACACAAACTCCAAGATGTTACTGATGCTAATTAAACCGTTTACTGGAAAGTGCTACTGCACAATACATAAAAATTTAACTTTTTTGATTTTATTTATACCCCACCCTCCCCTGCAAGCGGGCTCAGGGAGGTCACAACATTTTGTTAAACAACACAGTAACATACTAGCATCAAAATTAAATGAAACGATTTAAGCAAAGCTAATGTTAAAATGAAACATAAAGCCAATTTCAGTCTAATCAGAATAAGATGGCAACTATTCAGGGCAGTTCATAGTGCCTCCTGCACAGGGGTCATTTCCTGCAGGAGTGCGCAGGAGTGGAGCTCCGGCAGTAAAGAGCCCAGGTGGCGGGCACATGCAACAAGCCCCGCCCCCTGCTCCCAGCAGCCCTCAGTCAGAGCAAGAAGCAGCCAGGTAAGCTGCAGAGTCCCACCCCACCTTCCCGGTCCGGGTCCAAAACAGTCCAGTGGCACCTTTAAGACCAAGTTTTATTCAGGTACAAGCTCTCCCTCCTCTGTGAAGACAGATCTGCACGTTCCTCCTCCCCAAATAGCTAGCAATCCAAAACAGTCCAGTGGAGCCTGAGCGGTGTGTATTGCCTTCTGACACACTTCTGGTGATGTCAGGGGGTGTGGGATATGCAAATATGTTATGCTAATGAGCTTCTGCACCTCTTTTTCTACAAAATGACCCCTGCTCCTGCAAGATGCTGAATTAGACGGTAGTTAATAGCAATCTGTTTTCCGATGATGTTCTCTTGATCTTCTTAAGCAGGGCAAATTGCAGCGGGCACTCTAAGCACTGCAAGCAACGTAAAAGGTGTTGTCAAGGCTGACCCTGCTATGGTGCAATCATGTTACCAAGCTTTACCTGAATTTGGTCTCAGTAACTCCCCAAGTAACCCACTCCATAAAGCAAGAGAAGGCTTTATAGAAGAAACTTTTAGAAAGTATTAAAAACAAGGTATATAGTTCAGGCGGGCAATGTAGATGCCCTAAGACAACAAAAGCAACTAGCTATCTTACTTACTTGGGTCCTACCACACCACGGTTGGTTCTTAAAGCATAGAGTTTCAGAGCATAATACAAATATCTTCTTGGCAGCAAGGAGGAATAGGGAGGGAAAAGGAAAGGGTGAGGATTCTTCTCTCTCACAGAAGCTATACTTATAGAAAAAAGCCGACCATAACTTCTTGAGCTCCTCGGTCAATCACTGGGCATTATCCACGGAACTTTCTAGGGGGAGAGGGAGTTCCCCCTCCCATAACAGAGTCACAGCTGAACTGTGTGAGCCAATTAACAGCCCTGAATAGATGGCAGAGAGGAGTAACCACCAGTATGGGTGGGGGGTGTGGCGAACACCTGCAGAAAATCGGAGAATAGGGAACTTAGCTGGAAATTTTTTTTAAGATGGCTTCTCTCTTGGTAGGCATGGATATAGAAACACCAGAAAGATATGTATAGTCCTGGAGACATAAATAGGCAGTGCATAAACAAGAACCACCAGTTGGGGAATCAAACCCGCTTCTCCCAGATTAGAGTCTGCACACTTAATCATCACACCAAACTAAGTCTCAAAGTTGTCCTCTGTTCACCTCTCTCCTGGACCTTTCTATGTTTCCCTCGGTCAGCGGTGGTATCACGGTTGCACCCTCCCCCCAAAGAGATGGAAAGAGAGATGTGGACTTAATTTCCCCCTCGTTTATTGTTTATTTTGCCACTCAGGGGACATGAAAATGTTAGCACCATGATTGTTCAGCAGTGACCACGTGAACTGATTAAACAGTAAAGAAAGCTTAATTTAGGAACTGATGAACTTGATAGAAAGGTGAGAGATAAGAGTCCTTACTACATTGCTGACAAAGAGTTCTGTTCTGTGGAACTTCCAAGAAGCAGCAGGATATAGACCTGTGAGTAGTGTTCTGCAGACGGACAAGGAATGACACTTGTCAGAAGAAGGTATAGACCCCGAATTTCCTGTGGGACAAGCCTTCCCTCTGCTGCCCCCTGCAGGGTCTTCTTTTTTGTATTCTGGACATTTATACTCCCAACAGAAAGTGCCATAACATCTTTCAGTATCCCCAAACAATATGCCTGTCAGAGCCCTTCTTATCAGTCATGAGGCTGTTCTTCTGGTTTGTCACAGATGAAGGTGGGCATGTGGTGACCTGGGGATTCTCAGGTTGGGGTTCTCAAGGAAGAGTACTCCTGTGTAGCATTCCTGTGCATGCAATCAGATAACCATAGAGTTTTGCACAAATCCTAGAGTCCCTGACGATGTGTTGACAGCACTTCTGGTTGCACAGGAAGTGACGTCAGCATGTTGGGACACTGGTGTCACCCCTCACCCATTTTCGCCTTTATTTTGATCCCACCACCCTGCTAAGCAGCATCAGGAAGGGCTTGCCGGGGGCAGGGAACCCGGGGAGCCTAGTTACTCTTATGTATGGTGGTTTCTGACATGCCAAGAACCTCGATTTCCCATGGCATCTCAGCAGCACTTATATTACTTTCATAGGCACACTTGACACAGCATATTCTGGCTCCTTCACCTGCACCCACAGATTCTGCTGAAGCCATTGGAACAGTCACTCAAAACAAAAACAAATCCATGCCTCTCCTCGCTCCATAATATCATGCAGGCCCAAACAGAGGTGGGAGTCATCTGCAGGGAGAAGCCTTTTGTTGTAAAAGCCTGTTTGGACCAGCAGCTCCTGTGAACCGAAGTTTCCCTCAATATTAAGTGGTGCTTTTCAGGCGTGATGAGATGTTCCTTATGGAATGCAAAACAATGACCTGGCGCTGTTATCACGGCAGTCGGTTTCAGATGGCAGACGAACCAGAGTCAGTTTCAGGTGGGTAGCCATGTTGGTGTGCAGGAGAACAGTACTGAGTTCAGTACCATGTTAAACGAAGAACAAGATTTCCAGGGTATAAGCTTTGATGAAGGGCGCTTTGACTTTCAAAAGCTGGAAATCTTGTTGGTCTTTAACGTGCTACTGGACTCGAATCCTACATAGAGGCAGGGTCTGAAATGCATTTGCTCTAAGAGAGAGACCTTAACTGAGCCAAAAACAGTATGAGACCAACCTTACTTTCTTTTAGGTACCAGGCTAACATACAACTTTTAACTCAGGCTTTTACCTAAGGGGTTTTCTTTCTCTTTCAGGTGTTTCACGGTCTGCTTCTGGTTTTATCTGTATCCTTGCAGGCAGCCTGATGTGGGTTGTGCCATTATTATGACTTGGCTTGTTTTTTTTAATGGTTTTATCTCGTCATAAGCCTCCTCAAGCAGCTCTCTGGCAGAGGCAGCAGGTACACTTTTAAAATAAACACAGTCTTCTCAAAACTTTGCTATTACTTGATTTCCAAGGCTCTCCTTGTTGATGTAGCGCTGCACTGTGCCTGTGTGTTTTAAAGCAACATCCTGTTCTAAGGTAACTCTCTGTGCAAAACCCACGTCCTGAATTCTAAAATCAGAAATGTAAATATAGTGTAAACTGTTTAAAAAGATACTATTATTAGAATGTTTGTGTCCTCGTTTATCCTGCATACTGGGTCCTGGCCTGGAAACGCTGCCCTCTAGTGAGAGAGACCAGGTGAGTCGTTGCCCAGTGATGGGACAAGAGAAGAGGCGTGAACTCCAAGAGAGATGGAAGCAGCAGCTCAGGTGTTTTTCTCACAGAGGTAAGAATTTTCTCTGGAAGATGTTCCAGGAAGATAGCGAGTGGAGCAGTGAGAAGGGAAGTTGGAATAAGAGCAGCCATCTTCTGACACGGTCCTTTTAGGAAGATAGCGAGTGGAGCAGTGAGAAGGGAAGTTGGAATAAGAGCAGCCATCTTCTGACACGGTCCTTTTAGGAAGATAGCGAGTGGAGCAGTGAGAAGGGAAGTTGGAATAAGAGCAGCCATCTTCTGACACGGTCCTTTTAGTCTACCGTTTATGTGACTTCTGCCGCTGCCAAGGAATAGTTGCTTCTCAAGCATCCCGATCCTCCCAGAGCTCATGATTTAGATTCCAGGGACTAGAGAGACTTACTACTTCTCCCTTCACCCTGACTCTGGGGTTACACAAACAATGCTTTGTTTTTAAAAAACCCATTCTTTCCCCCCTGTCTTTAAATAAACAAATAAGTCTGGTGTTTTTTAAAAGCAGCATTTGGGGGTTTAAATGGGGCGTCCACAATACTATGGCCAATGTTCCCTCTAAGCTGCAGAGTCTTGTGAGCAGAAATTCTACTTTGTGGGCTACCGGCATTAAAAGTTGTAAGCGAGCGGTTTGGCTGCTGCACAAGTTACTTGGCTCTGGAGCCCTCCTTCCTGAGCTGAGACAAAAACGTGTGCGCCGGAGTCTAAAAAACTGAGCTAGCTCACACTAACTCAGCTTAAGAGGGAACAGTGACTGTGGCATGGCCATTTTAAGGCTGAAAGGGTTTCAACTTTATGTGATTGGTAGGTCACGTTTTGTATTGCCTTGGACACCTTTAAAAAGAAATGAGAGGGTTTTTTTAGCAAACGAGAATGGCAAGAACTGGGGTTTTTGCACCTATTTTCTGTGCAGAGTTGTGCCAAGAGGTGCTCAGCCCCAACAATATCCCCCCATGCTACAGAGCAGCAAGGGTTTAGTTGGATGTTGTCCAGCTCCCCATTTGCCCCGCCCCCCCGGCTGTACAGCCAATAAGACAGGGCTGCAAGACCCTCTAAAGCCAACTTTTCCTCTGGCTTTTGGATACACGTACTAGGCAGTATTTAAACAAAGGATGCTGGATATCCAACGTCAAAATGATATCAATAAAGTATCTGAGTTTTTGACCTCAGAAAACATAAAATACAAGGTAGCAGCAGCGACATATCTCTCAATTGGAGATTCCGGGCCAATGGAGGGCATTTTCTCTAGCCTGATGGCAAGCCTTCCCCTCTGCGGTGGTAGAGGGGAGGTTTAGAAAGATTCCCATGCATGAGAGGACATGTCCTTGCAGGGATGGTGAGGTCGAAACAATCAAACACATTTTATTATATTGCCATTTTTATCAGGAAATCCGTATAAAGATTATTCCCCCCCCCCTTCTTAATAAAGTTTTGGGTCGCTCTGACAGAGAGCTTTGCAAAATGCTTCTTATGGGTGCTAACCCAACAGTCACAGCCTCTAGTGCGAAATGCTTTTCAGTTGCGTATAAAATACGCCGAGAGATAGTACGAAGTGTATTAGAATTAGAATTTTAACCGTTTCAGTGTTTTATATATTGCTGTGTACACATTGTTGATAAGACTCCTTGATGTCATACCAATGGTATCACACGATTTATGCTGGTCAATGACTGTTTTCAATAAAAGCCAGTCAGTCGTACTAGTGCACATGCGCTGAGAACAGCACTGCAATGCCTCCTATCTATCTTCACATACATGCTGAAAGGAGCGGGATATAAGGCAAGATCACTCAGCGCTGGAGAGGATTCTTCCATGACTTGGACCTTTGGGTTGTTCGTTACGAAAGTTCACCTCCCAGTCTCTCAGTTCTGTTGCCCTTGCTCCTCTTGGTCGGCTGCCCACATTCCTAGCCTTGATACCGGTGAGGTCATAAACGTAGCGCCCCGTCTCCCTGCCTTGTGCTTGCACTTCGGTGGCTCCCATGTCTTGAAAGATTGAAGACAACTGGTCTAAAACACCATAGGGATCTGGGCTGTAAAGACTGGAAGTTTCAGAGCTGCAGTCATAGCTGCCCAAGCCGTTTACATTTGTGCTTCATTGTGATTCGGGTTTCTCCTCAGGCTACTGAGCTCCGTCTCTGTTCCTATCATGGTCCTTTCACCTTGGTCACTGCACCTTTGAATTTTACTGTCAATGGAAGGAGGTATCTATACCTATAGAAAATAGGTTTTGCTCCGAAACGGCTTATATCAACGATCGTATTGCCCTAGAGAGGAGATAAACAACTGAACTGGCATTTTTGTCACTTTCACTGTGCCGCCTTTAAAATTTAGAGAATAATGGACTGAGGCAGCACATTAGTCACATTCATTGCACCTCCTTTAAATTTACGGTCATTTTGATAGCATTCTATTCAGTCACATTGTCTATGTCAGCTTTAAACTCTTTAGAGTACGGGTGTCAAACACAAGGCCCGGGGGCCGCAACTGGCCCATCCAGGGCTCTTATGCGGCCTGCAAGCAACTGATGCAAGAGAGGGAGTGGGTGGAGCCACTCCATTGTGGCTTCAGCATTGCAGAACAACCTCCTTTGCGGCAGTCAAGCATCGTGGGAGCATCTGTCCCGCGCTACACTGCTACCTCTCCAGTCTGCGTATGTGGGTTTTCCTCTGCACCCCACTCCCACCCCATGGGCCCTTTCAGTGAGGATACATCAACTCAGAGCTTACCAGCCGCTGTCCTTTATACAGCTTCTATTTCCATTACATTTTTTGGCACATATGACCCAGCTCAACAAAGTGACATTAACTGAAGTTAAATCCATCCAAGACGGAGGTCCTGTACCTGAGTCGCGGGGGACTGGGACAAGGAATCAGGCTCCCAGCCTTCGATGGGGCTCCATTGGTCCCGACATCGGGGGTGAAGAGCCTGGGGGTGTTCCTGGATGCCTCCCTTTCTATGGAGGCTCAGGTCACTGCCACTGCCAGGTCTGCCTTCTTTCATCTGAGGCAGATCAGGCAGTTGGCCCCATATCTCACCTCCCAAGACTTAGCTACAGTGATCCATGCAATGGTCACTTCCAGACTGGATTACTGTAACTCTCTGTATGTGGGGCTGCCCTTGGTTCTGTTCCAGAAGTTGCAGCTAGTGAAGAATGCAGCAGCAGGGGTGTTGACAGCAACGCTTGTGCGGGTGCACATCCACCTGGTGCTGCATGACCTGCACTGGCTGCCTATCAAATTCCAGATCTGTTTCAAGGTGCTGGTACTTACCTTTAAAGCCCTATATGGCCAGGGGCCAGCATACCTTCGAGACCGCCTCTCCATATATGAGCCCCGTAGAGCACTGAGGTCCATCAACCAGCATCTTTTGGTGGTCCCTGGCCCCAGGGACGTCTGACTTGCCTCGACCGGGGCCAGGGCTTTCTTGGCCCTGGCCCCTGCCTGGTGGAATGAGCTCCCGTCTGCGATCAGGGCCCTGCAGGATTTATTGCAATTCCGCAGGGCCTGCAAGATGGAACTCTTCCACTGGGCTTTTGGTTGAGGCAGAGGGCAGAGTTGGCCCCCATCTGTAGCCTGGGTCTTGAAATCTTACATTTTAAAGGTCTCTAAGAAACTTTAAATCTTAATACCATCGACCACTGAGATATCTGGTTTTTATTAGAGTTGTATGGGACATACTAGTTATTTTATTTATTTTGTGTTTTAATGTGGTTTTAATTGTATTATTTATATTGCTGGAACCCGCCCCGAGGCCATTAAGGGGAGGGCAGGATATAAATCAAATCAATCTATAAATAAAATGTCAGATCTGGTCCTCGTAACAAATGAGTTTGAGACGTCTGCTTTAGAGTTTGCATTTTATATTGTGTTAAATATACTTGCAATCTCTTGTGGAATTATTGTAATGATTTAGAATATTTATATTTACATGTGATTGTGATGATCCTTTATGTCAACTAAACTGTAGTTTTATACATTGGTGATAATTGGGGTTTTTTTTTGTCTTATTCTTATTCTTTTTGTCTTATTCTTATTCTTTGCCTGTCACAGTTGCCCCAGCAGAGGCAAGGTAAGTGATTCAATGACACTGATTCCTCAATGCTGGCTGAAGGATGATTCGTGGGTGAACCAAAAAGTCATGAAGTGTAACCTTGTGTTTCAAGAATGGATCCCCCTCCCCCCCAGTCATCAACACACCTTTCCTCAGTTAAACTATACAGTCTAGACTGCACTATACAAAATGTCTGAGAGCACATAACTCTGGGTGATCCATACAGGTGAGTCTGCAGTGCCTTGCTGTGACAAGTGACCTACATCCCAGGAAAAATGAGAAGCTGTGGGCTGTGGAAATACAAACAGCGACTACAAGCAATCGTGTGCATTCTCCTTAGGGAATCTGAGGTTCATCTGGTGGATGTATCGGGAGAAAGAAAGGTTAGGTTTTTTATCCATTATGTTGTTTTCAGTTGCACACTAAGTTTAAATGCTGTGTGTGCTCCAAGCTTTACAAATGAAGGAGTAAAAACTGGAATCAGACAACTGCTGATGAAGCTTTAAAGATGGGCAGCTGATCTTAACATGTATAACTAAAAAAATGCCAGCTATAAACAAGGCTGTTCAGAATCATATGAGCTCCTTTTTGTGCCCGTCATACAATGCTGTGGCAACCTAGTAACAGATCTGCCAAATTAATGATGATACAGGTTTTGGGAAAACTGCTGCTGCTTTCCAGAAAGTAATTACCAAGAAGCTACAGTTGTAGAAGTATGGAGACTAGTTTCATGTTTCAAATCAGTGCCTGCTTTTAATTTTTCTTACCATTCTTTGGTCCATCTGTTTTAATACAAAAGACCACTTTTTAATCAAGCATTAATGATATTAAAGTTAAATCAATGCAACCAACAATCAGTTCTTAGAATACAGCAGGCATTGACCACAGTCCAGGAAGTGCTGCCTACATACATGCAAAGGAAGGATGCTCACAAATAGCCTTTTTAAGAAGCGTTTTTAAAACTTCCATCAAGGACTTGCTTTGTTTTGCGGCATTAAGGGGGAAAGAGGGGGGGGGGGCGCGTTCACAGTGCATCTACTCCTGAGCAAGATAAACACACATCTCTCACCCTCTACTTTACAGGTACTTTACAGCTTACGAGAGACCTACAGAGTACGGGCCCTTCTGCAAGAAAGCTAGATGATAAAGTAGGTAAGGGTAGTAGGTCACAGCTCAATGCTCTTCTGACTGCAGTGTATCATATATATTTTTTTGATATCTCAAATATTTATATGCCGCTCTTCTGATTCACTCAGATCAAGTGACAGACAATGCCTGCGTCTTCTGATTCCAGTGAACCTCCCTTATGTCTCCCCAGACTGACAGGAATTTATATATTTATTGATTTGATTTGGTTTATATCTCGCCCTCCCCGCATAGCAGGCTCAGGACGGGACCCCTGACCCTAGCTGAGGCGGACGTCCCTAGGGCCAGCGACCACCAGA
This sequence comes from Gekko japonicus, assembly GCF_001447785.1. Classification (NCBI taxonomy): domain Eukaryota; kingdom Metazoa; phylum Chordata; class Lepidosauria; order Squamata; family Gekkonidae; genus Gekko; species Gekko japonicus. The sequence goes on from NW_015162480.1 coordinate 1,345,099, forward strand.
AGATGTTGGTTGGCAGATTGTAAAGCTCATAGAGGGAGAAAATGAATGAATATGAAAATACCTGGAAACACTGCATGATGTACAGGAGTCTAGAAGAATGCATGCACTGCAGCAGACAGTAAAATAATGAAAAGACACACAACTTTGTATTGGATGGCAGCACCATGTCTAACATGCACCCTACAATCAACTATGCAGCACCACAAGAGCCCCAAGGAAGCAAAGTATCCCCCTAATTAGACCTGTATCCAAAGATTTCACGACACTCAAGTTTGCAATTTTTGCCAATTCCAGCCTCCCACTGCCTAACCTCACTTCCCCCCCATGTTGTTCCTGAGGGTCCACTGACCTCCTAAAAACAACATTTCAGAACAGAATGTGAAAGAACTGACTGAAATCACTACCCCTCTTCCAAAAACATGTGTCCTTAAGCAATGCTCCCTCTAAGCTGTGGAGTCTTGTGAGCAAAAATTCTACTATGTGAGCTGCTGGCATTAAATCTGTGAGCAAGCGATTTGGCTACTGCATAAATTAGTTTGCTCTGGAGCCGTCCTTCCTGAGCTAAGTCAAAAATGTGTGAGCCGGAGGCTAAAAAACTGTGAGCTAGCTCACACTAACTCAGCTTAGAGGGAACACTGTCCTTTAAGTCTTCAGAACAGTGCAGCTAGATATTTTATTTACATTATATGGCCAGTATACTTACATTGTATGTCTGCTAATGAAAATTAACATGCAAGGACAAATTTAGCCAAAGGACTAGCAATAATAAAAAAATGTGGTAAGAAAAAGTCTGACAGATTCTGCAAACTTGGCCAGGTAAGCAATAATTCTATACAGACAATGAGTGAGGTGTATGTTCCTACTGTACAATGAATGCGAAGCCATTTAACAGGTTTTCGTTTTTATTTCTGTATTCCACTGTAGTGCTGTAACAAATCACACCTGTGTACCAGCGCATACATCAACAAACAGATGTAAACCTGAATTACACCACTGCTATAATATTTAGCTGTTTGAAAGAGACATAAGCATACACTATGGCCACAAATAATTTTCTGGGATTTTGTCTGATAGCCTTCAGTTTGCCAGAAATATAGTCATCTACTTTCTGTCACTGAACAATTTAGTACAGGAATAGCTAATGTAGCAATCTCACAGGCACTGATATGGCAAACTTTTATTTTAATTAAGAGCTAACACTGACAAAGCTATGTGAAAATCATTAGCCAACTGTTTTCAAATTGGAAAAATGCCCTCGTAACTTTCATTGTAAGCAAAATTTCAGAAAGTTATTTTTTTGGCCTTGCTATGTCGAAGTCGATCATACAAAGACCTAGGCATGAAACTAAAATGATACTTTTTAAAAGCCCTTCTATTAAAAACAAAGTCATGCAATTTTTGATCAATTATGCAGTTGCTAAAATTGCTGCGAGTCCATACTGTATACATTTAGCATTTATACTGCTAAAGCATAACTAACAACAAACCTGATTAGAGTAACACAAATCTGCTTTAATTACACCATTATATCACTAAAGAGACAAATGCCATGGAATTGGCAGAAACATTGAATTCAGAGCACTTAAATAGCAGAATAAGAGTGTGTTAAACGCTTCACATTTAGAAGAAATAATCCTGTAGCTTCACTTTACAAAAGAAGTGTTCTGCTATAAAATATTAAGCAAAGGGGAACTGTATTTCTAATATAAAGCAACTTACAGCTAGTGTCAAAAGTAACTGAAAATTCTAAATAAAATAGCAAAATACACAAAGCAACTGAAGCACAAAACACTGTATTAAATACAGCCGGGATTTAAGTACACAGTGTACCACTTTAACATAAAGAACAAAAAATGGGAGTTATTAATATTAGAACTTAAAGAGATAAGAGATAGCCTAATTAAAAATCAGAACAGAGTTTCCGTTTGTGATCTCTTTCCATCCATTCATCATAAGTCTGCACATCCTTGAAAATGGTGTGAATGCCACACAAAAGTAATTTTTCTAACTGTTTGGATGTTTTCAAGAGACATTAAGAAAAAATCTAACAATAAATGGCCTTACTTACCACTTTCTGCATTAACACTGAATGTGCATTAAAAAAAAAAAAAACAGACCCCCCCCCCCCCTAAAAGTTATCATAGTCTTTCTTGTCTTTTTTCCCCTCAGCTTCAAATCCATCAACTCCATCACTGTCCCGTCTCCTTTTGCGGTTGTTGTGGATATTGAAACGCTGATTCATCTGGGGCAAAGGATCCATTCCTAGAACTTTGTGTATTTGACGGAATGCAAGGAGTCGTAGTGCAAACTAGGAAGGGATGGGGAGACAAGTATTGAAATTAACCTCTACAAAGTTTAGTGAGATACTTCAAGAAATCAAGATCACATTTAACAGTATGTAAAACTTGCAGAATTTTTCACTATGTAACTTTGCCACATTTCAATTAAGTGCTACAATAATGTAGTTTATGAAAAGGGATGGGCATGAACTAGGAAAATGCGGTTCAGTTCGGTTCGTGGTTTGTGGCTGAACCACAAACCAAACCAGTTCGTGGTCCTGCAGAACCCATTGAAAGGGGCCACAGTCCCTTTAAATGGGGTGTGCAGAAAGCCTGAAAAACAGTTGTACAGTGGTTGCTAGGCTGTTTCGGGCTGCCTTGTACAATCCCTTTAAACTTTAAAGGGACTTCAGAAGACAGCCCGAAAAACAGCTGTGTGGCGGAAAATGTCTACGCAGCAGGAAGTGCTTCCCTGCAGCTCAGCTGTTTTAGCAGCTTTCACGAGAAACAGAAAGCAGGGGATTTAAGGGACCCTGAGTTCCTTTAAACCCCTGCCTCCTGCTCCATCCACAAACTGCTCTAAAAGTTCATGATGGTGGAGGCTTCACAAACTTCATGATGAATTTTGCTTGGGGTCAGTTGGCAACCCTAGTAAAGAAGCAAATAGGTCTCCTATGGAAAGTTTGCTGCAAGATATTAATACACTTTCCCCCATTCGCTTCTATCAAAAAAAGGGGGGGGATGTTGCTGTTTGTTCGTTTTCTTTTCAGATGTAAAGTTAGCTGGGACACAGGGGAAGGAGCCCTTTCCATTGGGGCACAGCTCCTGTCCCAGGGAAACTCACCCAGCCACTTTCAGTGCCATCTTAAGAACACTTCCTGAGAATAAATCCTACTGAATAAACTTGAGCAGACCTGCTCAGAATAGCGGCCTCTGTTACATCCTGTCAACAGTCAGAAGATCCTTGATTAGAAGCAGGAAACCAGCCAGGGAGGCAGTGGGGCCCTTGGATGACCAAGGGGTAAAAGGAGTACTGAAGGATGATAGGGAAATGGCTGAGAAGCTAAATGCATTTTTTGCCTCTGTCTTCACTGTGGAAGATGAGAGGTGCTTGCCCACTCCAGAGCCGCTGAGTTCGGGAGGGGTGTTGAAAGACCTGAGTCAGATTGAGGTGACGAGAGAGGAGGTCCTAAAACTGATAGACAACTCATAAACTGATAAATCACCAGACCCAAATGGCATACATCCGAGAGTTCTAAAAGAACTCAAATGTGGGATCTCCTGACAAAAATATGTAATATTTACTTAAAATCTGCCTCCATTCCTGAGGACTGGAAGGTAGCTAATGTCACTCCCATCTTTAAAAAAGGTTCCAGAGGAGATCCGGGAAATTACAGGCCAGTCAGTCTGACGTCGATACCGGGTAAATTGGTGGAAACCATTATTAAGGAAAGAATTAGTAGGCACATAGAAGAAGGCCAATGCTATGCTGGGGATTATTAGGAAGGGTATTGAAAACAGATCAGCCAATATCATAATGCTCCTATATAAATCAATGGTGCGATCTCATTTGGAATACTGTGTGCAGTTCTGGTCACCACACCTTAAAAAGGATATTATATCTTTGGGAAAAGTGCAGAAAAGGACAACTCGAATGATAAAAGGGTTGGAACACTTTCCCTATGAGGAAAGGTTAAAGCACTTAGGGCTCTTTAGCTTGGAGAAACGACGACTGAGGGGTGACATGATTGAACTTTATAAGATTATGCATGGGATAGAGCAGGTAGAGAAAGAGGTACTTTTCTCCCTTTCTCACAATACAAGAACTTGTGGGCACTCAATGAAATTGCTGAGCGGTCGGGTTATAACAGATAAAAGGAAGTACTTCTTCACCCAAAGAGTGATTAACACATGGAATTCACTGCCACAGGAAGTGGTGGCGGCTACAAGCATGGACGGCTTCAAAAGGGAATTAGATAAGCATATGGAACAGAGGTCCATCAGTGGCTATTAGCCACAAGGTATAGATAGGGGCTCTGGGGCAAGTGATGCTTTGTCTTCTTGGTGCTTTTGGGGGGGGGGGTCAACAGTGGGAGGGCTTCTAATGTCCTGGCCCCACTGGTGGACCTCCTGATGGCACCTGGTATTTTTGGCCACTGTGTGAGAGAGTGTTGGACTGGATGGGCCTTTGGCCTGATCCAACATTGGCGTCTTTTATGTTCTTATGATATGCCAAAAGGTTTCCTGACTACTAATAGTGATAGCCACTGATTTCTGTTTTGATTTACTTGGTGTACACATTGCTGTTCATAATGCATTTAGCATTCTTTTCTTAGAAATGGCATTTTATTTTTTCAACCTTCTCAGGGCCTTTTTTAGTTGAAAGGTAACTGACAAACTTATAACATTTATTTTCCTTTTACTCCAAGAACAGTACCAAAAACTACGGTTTACAGGCAATTCATTCGTTAGCTTGGGTTTTATTGCTAAAGACTGCATATTTTCACTATTTGCACAGCAAGATATCTACTACATTTAGCCTTTTTGTTAACTTTAAATCACCTGTGCACTTGAAGTAATATCTTCTCGCTGCTGGTCTGTCATTAAAGCAAGGGTGTCAAAAGGATCTTTTTCGCAGGGGTCCAGAAGGCCAGGACCTCCTAAATCAAGAAGAATAAACAACTTTGATTTTATTATAACGAGGCAGAAGTAAAAGATAATATTACTTTAATAGATATTACTTGTTACCTTAAATGATAACAAAAGAATGTGTGACGTACAGGAACCTTAATGTTGAACAGACTACCAGTTATAGATGTAGTCAAGAAGCACCACTTTACCTTTAGGATAGTAGAAAAGAGCCAGAGTCCAGCAGCACCTTAAAGACTAACAAAATTTGTGGCAGGGTATGAGCTTTCGTGAGTCACTAGTCACTTCTTCAGAAACAGCTAGGATGTGAGTATCTGAATAACATAGTGAGTATAGCTGTATATGAAGAAATGAGCAACGACGCACAAAAGCTCCTACCCTGCCACAAATTTTGTTAGTCTTTAAGGTGCTACTGGACTTTTGCTCTTTTCCAGTGCTTACAGACAAACTAACATGGCTACCCATCTCGATTTACCTTTAAGGATAATTCCTGAAGATATACATTCAAACACTCTTCTTAGTGCATCCCCAGGGCTTTGTGGTCCAGTCGCACTGCTAATTGCCTTTTCTACTAATAATTCCATTGCCTAAGCAGAATAAAGAGAAATAAAAGATACTATCGTTTGTACATCCATTTAAAAATGAGATGTAGGACTTCACCAAGAATTTGTACACAGCACAAAAGAACTGCATGGAGGTTGTCCAATACAGCCATAAAGCACTGGACTCCACGTAAAACAGACTTTAAACATAAAATAACTATTCAGCATACGCTGGAAGCCCAGTCACATGATTAAGGTTCATATAACCACAAGTAGTAATTAATTTGTTGTTATTGTTATTATGGGAATTGTTTTCTTTTTCTTGCAATCTGCCCTGGATTCTTCTTGGAATAGAAGGGAAAAACAGAAATCAGCAAAATAAATAGTAAATAGTGCCACGTTTATTTCAACAGAGGCCACATGAAACAGGACACAAATTACAAACTCTGGCATTTCCTTTTCATTCTACAAAATGTCATCTTGGCCTGTAAGTGAACCAAGTAAATGAATGGAGGCTGGAATCTGGGGCAGCCCTGGCATGAAAATGGGACTGTATTACAAGAAATATTGAAGAACCTTATACTACAAAGAAATTGAAAAGAAACATTGCCAAGAAACACTGGAATAACTCACAGGTCGGGGTCCAACAAAATGCTGCTGTTAGATGGCTAGCAGCAACCACAATGTGGAGAACGCTTGCCCTCTAGTTGCCCATCAAACTGGAGATCACAGGCTCCCTTATTGTGCATCACAAAGAACTTGGAGGAGGGCCAGCAGAGACAACCCTGCTTGTATGCCAAATGACAACCGTAAATAATCGGGGGCGCTGAAGGCCAGCCTAAATTAGTGAGCCTTCATTAATAGTTTTAACATGATATCATCAGTTTATCTAACCTCTCAACATGGCCCCATCTGTGGAAACTTAAATCTGGAGAGTGGAGCCATGAACAGCCCAGACATATCTTTCTGCAAACCTGAGAAAACCCCAAGGTTTGCAGAAAATCTGAAATCTTAAAGGCAAGGGGATTAAAAACCCCAGAAAATAACAGAAGCAGCACCATCGCTTTAAGAAATGAATGCCCTCTGCAGCCACTGCTAGGCAACTACCACAAAATTGACAGCTAGTTCCAGATTTGGTTTCTGTCAGCAAAAGGCAGGGGGAGATCTATTCTAGTTTGGAACGCATTGTTATTATTGAGCCTCTGAATACTTTTTTGAAGTGCTGATGGGACATATTGTTGTGATAAACACAAAATCCAAAGGTGCATATCGATTACCACATGAAAAAAAATGTATTATATTTATGTGTCGTTATTATTTTTGTTCATGCTTTGTAGAGGTCTTAACTGTAGAGTTTCTTTCTTGCTTGCTTGCCTTTATACCGGAACTTCTTTCCCCTCTTCTGTTTTTGGTTCTGCATGCACAATTGCATTTTCCAGTTTTGGGTTATAATATCAGCTCTATATTGCCTAAGGACACTCTAGAGAAAAAGTGCTTTAGGGAGGAGCCATGGCTCAACGGCAGAATATCTGCTTGGCATGTAGATGGTCCCAGGTTCAATCCCGAGCATCTCCAGTTAAAAAGGATCAGGTAGAAAGTGATGTGAAAGATCGCAACCTGAGAACCTGGAGAGCTACTGCCAGTCGAAGTAGAAAATATTGTCCTTGATGGACTTGACGATTCCATATAAGGCAGCTTCATATGTGCATACGTTCATATGCTCATGCTACGTATACTGCAGACCTTTACTGCGATAACTCTTAATATTGCATGGTTTAGGGGATCTTTTACAGACCTCAGAACAAGCTCAACTTTCTCCAGCCAGATCTGAAGAATATAACAGGGCCATATATTACTTATGTTTATATTTATTTAACGATATTTTACCCAGCTTCTCTCCCAAACTTGGGGAATTAATGCTGTATAGTTTGAAGTCAAAATTACAATGAAAATGATGCCATCAACAAGCCAGCCTAATGTGTAAAGAGCCACAGAGGGAATTCCATTTTGGCCACAAGGCTTTCTGGTCCTTTCCTCTCCAGTTAACAGTTTTCACCCCCTGAAAAGCCACACCCCCAAAATGGTTGTGGGTTCAAAACTGGCAGGGGGCACCAGCACGGAATGGGAGAAGGCAACTGTTGTGGCTTGTGCTGCTCACTGCCTCTTCCCACTGGAGCTGCACTGCTGCCATCTGGGCCCTAAACAGGCTGCAAAGGTGCTGCAGCCTTCCTTGAAGCCCACACAGGCAGCACAAGAGAGGGCGCACAAGCCCCCCCCCCCCCAATGCTGGGCTCTAAGATGGGCTTTGAGCCTGTACTGGTAAAAGAAATGGGAAGAGTTGTGCATGAGCTACTCACTCCTGCCGCTGCCAGGCTCCAAGACTTGGGAGGATGGCAACAAATGTTGAACTGCCTCTGATAAACGAGCGTGGGGAAAATTGTTAGAAGTTGGAGACTAAATCCTTGTATGAGCTCATGGTTCTCTCCTTAGATTTACCGGTAATCCATCATTAACAATGGCCAAGTAGTACTTTAAAAAGCAGGCTTGCAAGTGCTTAAGTAGGCTGTAAAGTAATTCCAAAATTTTTTATGCATAATCCTGAGAAACCAGAGAAGAGGAAGAGGAGGAGGAGTTGGGTTTTTATACCCCCCTTTTCTCTACCATAAGGAGTCTCAAAGCGGCTTATGATCTTCTTCCCTTCCTCTCACCGTAACAGGCAACTTGTGAGGTAGGTCAGGTGGGGCTGAAAGAGTTCTGAGAGAGCTGTGACTGGCCCAAAGTCACCCAGCAGAGTGGGGAATCAAACCCAACTTTCAAGATGATAGTCCACACAGCTCTTAACCACTACACCACACTGGAGAAATAAATCACCTCTGAAGTCATTTGGTAGAAAATCAAGCACACCCATTGCATACCCATCTACTCACTCCTATGTTATTATCACCATCCTGCAGAAGAAAACTTTTAAAATGTTGTGAATTGTTCAGAAATTAAGGAAGCAAATCAAAGACTTCACAGAAATTAAGTTGAGACATGCCGAACATGGAGAAAAACCCTATCAGATATCTGACACTTCAGTAGGAATGCATTTGTGGTTCTAAAATTACTTACCCAGCTTGGAAAGTCAGACCAAGTGGGAACTCGCTGACAGAGGTCACGAAGAATACGTATGATAATGACACAGGACTGCAGACCATTAGCTCTAGCCTTGAGAGCAATACAAAATCAAGTCAATTAATCCCAGCACGAATAGAAAAGAGGCCTTTAAGAAAGCTAAAACGCCACTGTTCAATGGAAGCTCAAACACAGAAAAGAAACAAGCCAACTGAATACATACCAGAGCTGCCATTTACAGAAGCATTTTACGCAAAGGTTAGTTAGTAACTTAACAAGTCAAGGTGCACAGGTTGTATGAGACTAACATCTCTTAGTTTCCTGCACACTTTGACCTATGGTTCATCTGTAAAAGCAAATATACCTTCCTATGATAGAAATACAAAAGTAAAGAGCTAACAAGTATAGAGACTGAAAGGCCATGGGAATCTCTTTGGTTTCTTGGTTGTGCCTTTGCCGGAGCGCAAAGTAACTAATAGAGTCTCACATTTCATTCTCCTACACTTAATGCATTTATAGAAATAAAGGGAAAAGACTTAAATCTAACACACAAAGCTTTAAACACATATTCTGTTATTTAAAGCAAAGTTACTCTGCAGCCTTATGGAATACATTACCAATACAAAACAGATGATCCCCCCCCCCCAAATGAGTCAAGCTTTCGTTGCCATCTCAATGGCCAGAAAAACAAAGTCAAATTGGCAAGAACAGCATAAAGCAGCTCTTCCATACAGATCTTCCAAGATAAATGAGAATTTTTTTCCTGGTCATTTTAATTTTAAATGTGTATATATATATATATATATTTACTAAGGGCAACCTTGTTTTTTTTTCCCCCACATAGTTCAACATCCAACTGAACAACTCTCTCTCATAAGGCTACAAGAAGAAAGTAAAATGATGTTCCGAACCTGGAACCACTTAGCGTGGCGTAGAGCAGCCAGAGCGTCAAGGCATTTTTGCCTGTCCAAGACGTCCGGTGGGTCTTTCACCATACCCGAGGTTACATCTAAAATGGATTGAATTCGCAAAATGCAGTGAGGAATGGGTGTTTGACCAGGTGAGCAAGACACTTCCTTAAATTAGCCTCCATGTCACACGTGCCATTTATATGATAATCCCTGTCTCCAATGTGTTAAGCATTCAGTAGTGCCTCTCAATCCAGACAAGGACGGGCCCAATGCAATGGACAATCAAGAGCGTAATAAAGATTAGCTCTTAGTCTTACTTTTAAATTGCCCACCAGATTATACAGTTATGTTATTTGTCTCAATAACCTCTGGGAAAAAACGAATTTCCCCTAAAATTAAATGTTGAAGGAAGAATGGTTGGACACAGTGCACCAGCACAGGAAACACAAGACAGAAGGAACACAAAAATCCACTTGAATGAAGCAAAGGTTACAACAAACTGTGAGCAAAATCTATCATGAAGTTCTCCGGCACAAGCCGCATTGAAATGAACTGTGGTATTTGTATTCAGTATACCATTCATTTTAACAAAACTTGTGTAGAAGAATTTCTAGATGGATTGCCCCCTGTGTTTGTTGGGACAACTTAAAATGGTCACATGCTACCTTAGACCTATTCCTTGTTAATGGACCAAAATTCATCCTAGACACGCAAGACACTGGATATACTAGGATACCTCATATTAATGCAAGGTAAAATATATATATTTACAGAAACAATCCAGATTATTTGGTTTTGTGGAATCTGAAGGAATGCGGAACATGGAATAGAGTTCCAAGTCAGGAACGTCTACAGATTTACAGTATTTCTTGAGCTCTCTGGGTTCCTACTGTATCATACCATGTATATCCATCCCAATTTCATCATCAAAGATATCAAGAGAAAGCTAAAAAGACAGGTCTTGAAAAGAAAAGACACCTAAACCATGAAGAGCAGAAGCAATAAGCAGTGTGGAAGGAAGAAAGAAAGAAAGAAAGAAAAACCCACACACTGCATCTGGTAAAGTCATATTTTCAACCAAAAAAAGAGAGGATTTTATTAAGTGCTATAGCAATTGTGACTGAATATGTCACATATATAACTTTTATAACCGATTACTTCAACCGGCTCTAATTGCCTGCAGTTTCATAATTCTGCCGCTGCTGATGATCAGTAAAGGGTATTTCCAGCTAATTTTAAATCTTCTGCTGAAGTAATACATTTGCTGTTACAATACATGGTTAATGTGCCATGAGGAAAAATGTAAGTGAGTTTTTGTGTGGATTATTCAGCTGAGTTAACAGAACATTTAAATGTAGTCTAATGTAAGCAAACATACTAGTAACAGCAAAATCAAGGACTCATGAAACACACCAACTAGAAGAACACATGCTAAAGAATTTAACTCATCAGGCTTGAAGGTCAACCACCGGAGTATGAGGAAGAGAGGGCATATCAAGCCTGAATTTCTGTCAATGACACAGTTGATTTCAGCACAGGATAATCCAATTTAATCTACTACAACCTTATATCAGATTTCTTAGGGAAATACTCTTTTCCCCCTTCCTTATATGGACATTTTACTAGTGGGATTCACATAATTTTTCTACACGGTGACTTTTAAGGGCTATACCGATACAGCAGAGAAGAATGAATCATACCAGTGAGAAATTTAAAAGCAAATAAAAGGGAACAGTAGGATCACAAGTATATCAAGTAAAAGGAGAGTGAAGTTTAAGGAAGAGTGGGTCAACTGAGGCCAAAGTAAACAGTATGATTGGATAATTAATGCATTTAAAATGAATTCATAGCAATTAACATTGACAAAAGAGAATTTGTCTATTTAACATGACTGTAGGAGCAAGCTCCCCATGTCTAGCACCAAGCTATTTCTACTCTTATAAAAACATTTACATATAAATAGATGTAATGACTTCAGTTTCTTTTAGATCATTTTAAGAATAATGGTACTAAACACTGATTTGAAAGCACTGCTTGTTGATGAAAGCATTGTCAGGAGTGACCCATATACAATTAACCAAGCAAAACTACAGGTGCAACCCTCTAAAAAAAACCTTTAGAAAAAATGCAAGTTTTGCCATTGACCTCAGCGGAAGATGGACTGTACTCATTATGTATCAAGCTTGAAGCTATCAGAAGATGCCAAAGCAGCTACAGAAATTGGGAATATATCTGGGCTGGATATCCATTAGAGAAACTCTTCTATATGTGGATTTTTGCATCTTAAGACTCCAAGTGGATTAACCCCTTAAACACTGGTCCTTAAAAGAACAAGATGCCCAACACCCTATTGACCTCAACCAACCAGTTTTATCTTATAGTGCAGATTTTATTTCTTTTATGTTCTGTAAATAAGGGGTTAATCTTCAATAAGACATGCTGTGTCCACACTATTTCCTTATTAAAAAGTTAACAGGTATGCCATTCTCTTTAAAAGTGCAGATGTGAGTTACTACCCAGTCAACTGTTTCAAAGCTAGTGTGAACACTGCTTAATTCTAGAGAGAGAGACAAAGACAAGAAAAAAAGACAAAACACAAAAAGTAACAGTTAATGCTAGGACTATGCAACCAAACCCCCTCTTTGTTTAAATATGGCACGTATGACACTGAGCTTTAGAAAAACCTTGGTCAAAAATCCTTCCAATGTCTTGGCAGCCATCCCTGACAGGATCAATTGTCTCTGCTAGAAGGCTTTGGACCGGGGCTAATAAGCTATGGATAAAAAAAATAGATACACACAGATACACTTTGCTGAAGAAAACACATTCCACAGCACAAGTTAGAGCATCTTTACTACTACTGTAACTGGAGTCAGTTCAGTGAAATTTACTGTTAAATGCAAACTGTAAAGTAAAATTCCTACCCAGTTAACAGTTTTGCATTTACTATTCCCCCCGTCAGTTTGAATTAAAAGTTATAATTAAGATGTCATTCAACTCTATTGACATTTCCTTAAAATTGAGTTCTTCCAGCAAAGCCTTCCTTGCCACCTGAATTCAACTCCCCAGAGCTAGCTAGAGTCCTTCAACCATGTTAAGACACCGAGCATTCTGTGCTGCAGTAAAGAATATACCATTGGTTCTGCAGCAAATAATGCAACCATGCTTATAGCCTTGTTTACTGGAAATATGCAGTTAAAATATCATTACTTAAGCATTTCAGAGAAACTTTTTTTGCATATTCATTTTAAGCTGCTCAGTGTCTTGAAGAAATTGTCCAAAATAAAAAGCTTTGGTTCCCCTCATGGTAATACTTAGCAAGTGAATCAAACTTAGAACGGCAGTGCTAATTCAGGTTTGGGTCAGACAAAGGAACAGAGCTTTGTTTTCTTTTGAAGGCAAAGAATCAATTTTTCTAAAGTTCAAAACACTCCACTGTTGACAACAGTAACTGATTCTTCTTCACTGGCAAAATAAATTACATATTCAAAATTAAAATTAGACAGAAAATCGCGAATTAGCAATGCTTCTTTTTGCACCCAAGTATTTGGGGGTTTTTTTGGCGCTCTGTCTCTTGGTAAAGCCAAACAAACAAACTGAACTAATTGCAATAAACAAAGGCATTTCAGCTACTTCAGGATTTTAAAAGTTGACAGCATTATATACACTAAAAACATTTAGCACGCACCAAATATTAGATCCCAGGGAGAAAAAACATGGCCAGTCAAGTTCTGTTTTCTTCAAGAGTTTTTTGTTTTGCATAAAGCTCGCTTCTAGGATAATTATACTTTTAAAGGTAATTTAAAGAATTGCTTATATACTCAAAGGATAATGCTGAGAATTATTTAGAATTAATTCCATGGCCTTATATATATATACATGCATAACACCCACCGACACACACACACACACTCTTTAACCTATTATTATTTTAAATATATAGCCTTCAATTCCATGCTTATAGATTCCTGGTCAGCAGTAGCACCATGTGCACCAAAATAATTTTTTTGCAAACACAAAATGAAAGAAAACAAAGTTCATTTTATCTGACCCATAAAATAGAGCCAACATATTGCAGACATTAAAGTATCATGCTCGCTGGCTTAAAAACATTTGTAGCTTTCAAAGAGTTATAGAAGAGGCCCTAAAGCAACACTGCTGGCACCAGTAGAATCATACCCTTCAGAAATACACATTGGGTTTAAAAATCCAACTTCTGCTTTTACTGAGTGACTTCACTATCTCTCCTGACTAAAAACACTGCACACGTCAACTGTTCAATTATAAATTCCGATCTCAGTTCCAGGAGCTGCACGTGTCGTATTCCAAACCGACCAGAAGACAACCTCAAAAACTAGAAAAACATATCTTGTTACAAGCAACGCCAAATCAATTTGAACTTATAAATCAACTGGTACAATTATAGATTATGTGCAGCAAAGCCACACAAGAAATCGCAAAAACAAATCTTATTTCAAAAATATATAATATGGTTTCCTAATATAATTTCTCCCATAAGCAGGAAACTTTTCCTGATGATCAAATGGGAGGTACTCACTATGGAACATTTCCTCTTCTGAAGAACTGAGGTTTTGTACATTAAAAAAAAATTACCTTTTCCAGAAATTTGAGGTTGTTGGTTGCAGTGAACAAGTCTAAAATGCATTATGTTAAGAACTAAAGTTTTGGGGAGAAAACACTCTAAGCAAGACTGGCTGATGACTAGATTGCCATTAATTGTGTACCACATGCCAGCATGTTGCCTTCCAGGACTTTTATGCCATCTAGAATAGAAAACATTCTTAAGGCAATTAAAACCAAGCATCATTTGGCAACTTCCAACCTCCATCCCTCATGTTTTCTTCCCGAATCACAGGTGATGTCAGCGTGATGGTCACTTGCATTTTTGGTTCCACACACGAATTCAAAATGATTGCTGCTTCTTGTATTGCACATTTTATTTCGTATTTCTCAGGACTTATTACCTAAGTAAAGGAAAAATACAAAGCATCTACATTTTTCCACAGAAAAGGGGAAAGGGACTAGTCATTAAATTACAGGGAGTGACATTATACTTTATGCCCTCTAGCCTCAAACACTAGTGGGGCACTCATACTTTCACTGACCCCTGTATGGATTGAGACCAGTGTTCCCTCTAAGCTGAGTTAGTATGAGCTAGCTCAGTTTTTTAGCCTCTGGTTCAAAGAATTTTGTCTTAGCTCAGGAAGGATGGCTCCAGAGCAAAGTAAGGTGTGCAGTAGCCAAATCGCTCACTCACCACTTTAATGCCAGTAGCTCACCAAGTAGAATTTTTGCTCACAAGACTCCACAGCTTAGAGGGAGCATTGATTGAGACACCTGTTTTCCTGTATTTTGGCCCCTTCATGTATAGAAGCTTTCAGCCTCTGCATAAACACACATAATCTGCCAGCTGTTTAGACTCTAGATCACTTCATTTAAATGAAGTTAAGCAACAATAAACTTGTCATTCTTTGTTGCCGTTTTGCTACAAGGGAACACAGCTACCCTTGTAGCATTCCTCATGCAGAGGTTGTTCTGAAGCAGGATTTCCTGCCATAATTTCTCTATGCAATTGGTGGATCCTAAATACAAAGCTAACAGAAGTGTCCTCCTGGACCACACCAGTGGTTCATCTAATTCAGCTACCCATTTCATACAGTAGCCAATTAGGCACCCTTGCAGTTTGCACAGTTCATCATGAAATTCGGTTCATAATTTGGTTCACACCCAATACAGTGACCCAAACTGTACAAACAACTCCAAATAAGGCCACACCATTGAAGCCTACAGGGGCATTACAATATTGTCCATTTTATTTTTAATTCCTTTCCTAAGAATCCTGAGCATGGCCTGCCAGGAATACCTGCATTAAATTTAAGCCTTTATTGACAGAGTGAGTATGAGCCCATTTGAAACAATGCTGCCATATAAAGTAGTGCCACAGTAAATATTAAAAGCCAATCTGCAAGTGCAAAGTAATGCATTAAAAGCAATGTGGCTGTACACCAGAGAAATATTTCTACTTCCTGCACACCAGGGGTTGGACTAGATCAGTGGTGGTGAACCTATGGCACGCGTGCCAGAGGCGGCACTCAGAGCCCTCTCAGTGGGCACGCAAGCCATCGCCCCAGCCAGGCCCAGACCGTCATTAAAGTGTGGAATTCTCTGCCAAATAATTTTAAGTAAATGAAAGCATTTGGGATTGCTTTCCTTACTTTGTTTGGATCATCTTATGTTAATGTATGAGTTGTTTTTTCTAAACTGAAACCTCAGTGTTCAGATTAAATTGCCGTGTTGGCACTTTGCGATAAATAAATGGGTTTGGGATTGCAGTTTGGGCACTCAGTCTCTAAAAGGTTCACTATCACTGGACTAGATGATCCTGGTGGTCCCTTCCAACTCTGAGATTAAATAAATAATTTTTTTAAAAAGACGTCTCTGAAGGTTTGTTACTTTCGTGCATCACTGCCCTGATTTAATAGGAGCTGTTTTTAGCTTCTATACACGTATAATTCAGATACACTAGAGCCCAAACATAAGACAGAAATTACTATATCTTAACCGGGGTGTGTGTGTGACCACACACATCAGTTTCAAAAATGGTGCCCTGTATAAGGATGGCAGAGGGGGTCTGGGAGATTCTTTTTTTCAAGCATCACACTATTCAAATTATGTACTTAGAAAGTAGTTTGTAACTAATCCACTTAGTTCAAAATAAATTAGGACAATCAGAAAGTTTGACTGGCAGAACCAAATTCTAATTGTTAGGAAAGTCCAAACCATTTCAAGACTATACATACAGCAAGTTGCTTGGGAAGACTTTCGGCAATACGACTCAGCAATGTCTTAGATGGCTTCTCAGCGCACAGCAAGACAAGATTGACATTCCGGTCTCCTCGGAGAAGCAAGCCCTTAGCCAACACTCCCACTCGCAAGACTCCTTTCAAAGCTCTGTGAGAAAACAAAGCTTCCATTAGAAGTGAATATTCCAAATCACCGCTGCTCAAAACTAACTCTGTTTCACTGAGAAAAAGTGCTATGCAAAGAAGCGTGCGCATTACCCATGAACTTCCTCTACAAATCTGCACACACTAAACTAGGGCAGAACGTAAAGGATTTGGGAAAAGAGCCAATCATCATATAGAGGCGTAACTATGGCTGGTTCAGTGAATGAACAGGTGTTTTGCCATTGGGAGGCTCTCGGAGCCCTCCTCCACTGCCAGCAAGTGAGTAAAGCCACAAACAAACAAACAAAACAAAAATAGTCGGCTTCAGTCTGTGGGGATCCGTGGCACTCCTGAAAAATCTTCTCATCAACACAGAAGGGAGGCTGCTAACGGTCTCTAGTTCATGGTTACTGCTGGGCAATGCCTGTGCAGAAAGGAACTCTTCTGTTGGCAAGCATGAAGGGTCCCTTCTGGTCCTTTCTTTAAGTGATGCTACTAAAGAGTGCTATCAGTGCGCACAAAACATCAAGATTTCTGAACACAAAGCCTTGACCAATGTATCAGAAAATTCAACAAAAAGGCACATAATATGGGGTAAATCACAATTCCATTTTGTCTTTTTTTCCCTCTCCAAATAAATGCTGCCAACAGATCTCAATGCAAAAATGAAACAAGACGCAACAGTATCAAAACATGCCTGTCTTTAGTGGCTTCTTTTTTATCGTCTCCATCCTTGCCCTTGGCTTTGTCGTTGTCAGTCATATTATCAGACACCAGTTTCAGGGCACGCTCGGTGATGGACACTATTTTTTGGACTGCCTGGAGTTCCTCCTCGGTTGGATAGATAGCTGCATGTTTGGTCATTACATAACGGTCATCTGATGAATCTGGCCGGCGAAGAGGCT
Source organism: Gekko japonicus (assembly GCF_001447785.1). NCBI lineage: Eukaryota > Metazoa > Chordata > Lepidosauria > Squamata > Gekkonidae > Gekko > Gekko japonicus. The sequence goes on from NW_015162480.1 coordinate 1,362,467, forward strand.
AACACAGGGAAAGAGCATTTTAAAATTAAGATATGTTCCCACCCCTACATTTTATATTTTAAATGATTTCTGTTCCTTGCAACTGTTTTTAAAATTACAACCTCAGCTTTTTCTACAGATGCATATTAAGAGCAATGCTCCCTCTAAGCTGTGGAGTCTTGTGAGCAAAAATTCTGCTTGGTGAGCTACTGACATTAAAGTTGGGAGTGAGTGATTTGGCTACTGTATACATTAGTGTGCTCTGGAGCCATCCTTTCTGAGATAAGACAAAAATGTGTGAGCCAGAGGCTAAAAAACTGTGAGCTAGCTCACACTAACTCAGCTTAGAGGGAACACTGATTAAGAGTGCTCAAATAGGGGTCTCAAACACTTGAAGGCTGGTTAACATATTGTTTGTCTGCAGCATGTCAGCAAATTCTTTGGGAGAGTGGGACAACCTTACCGTCCTTCCTAAAGATCAGACCTAGATGGGATCAAAGACCATTCACAGGGCATCGGGGTTTTACTGTTCAACAGATCTGTAAACTCGCTGTACACATCTGCTGTTTAGATCACACCTGATGGAATGGGATGGAAAATGCATCAGCCCCAGAGAAGAGAGCCTTTCCAGGGCACACCTCAGCAGAAGTTCAAAGCAAGGCCAACATATGCCTGCATATTTATGCATAAGAGGACCTCTGTCTTCACCCAGGCCACATTAACTTAAGAAATTAATAGTGTGTCCTTACGGCCTCAACCAGATGTTTGTTACCAGCTGAAATGTAGGAGCAAACAGTATTCACTTGACAGGATTCTTTACAACACCTACTCCAGGTGAGAAATCTCATCAAGCCCTACCAGACCTACTATAAGCTATTTTATTATTTATTTATTTAATCCATTCATTCATTCATACCACGCCTTTCTCCCCAATGGAGAATCAAAGCGGCTTACATCATCATTCTCCTCTCCTCCATTTTACTCTCACAACAACCCTGTGAGGTAATTTAGGCCCAAGGTCATCCAGTGAGCATGAGGGGGATTCAGACCTGAGTCTCTCTGATACTAGTGCACTACTCTTAACCACTACACCACACTGGACACTGCATACACTGAACAAAGTTGGTTGTGTCTATCAGCCCTCAAAGACAATGCATATCCTCATGTATTTATTTATTTTATTCAACTTATATCCCGCCCTCACCGCATGGCACACAATGAACACAATGAACACAATTAAAACACCATTAAAATACTACAATAACCTTCAACCTTCAACCTTAGATACATAGGTGATTGCCCAACTGTAATTTCTTGATGACTAGCAACTTGTTTACATGCAGTAAATTCTATGTTTTGGAGTCCACTAGATTATGAGGGTATAAAGGGCTAGCTTCCCTGGGTTCACCACCAACTCAAAGGTCTCTCAAGAAAACAAGGGCATCATTACCGTCCGACTAGCACGAAGCATCCAGTATTCTATTCAAGGGAATGCACTACAAAGTTCCTTCTTTAAGTAGATGTTCACTACTGACATGCATTTCAGTGCTACAGAGAGGCCAAACAATGAGACCAAACAGAAACAATATACTACCACCACCAGTCAAGAAAGGGCAAAGGTCTGAAAGTTCAGATTTTGCTGAAGACAGGGAAGTATTCAGTTTAGGAGTGGGATGAGGGGGGGGATTCCTCACCCTGATCCCAAAGTGGACACTGCCCTCTCTTTGTTTTGGAGACTACAGCGGCCCTTCCTAATCAAAAACATCAAGGAGCTTCATGGCAAGCAAAGCCATTAGGGAGGAGGTAAATTTTGTGGCACAAGCTTCCTATCCAGAAAGTTAGTATCCACATGTACATAGAGACGACTCATCTAAGAATCAAAGATGAAGATCCCATGGCTGCAGCTGATCAAGGTCTCTAGCTTAAGATGGTGTCAAGACATGCACAGAAGATGCAAGCAAGTGCAGACGGCAACTCAGACTGCAATGCTAAGCCCGTCTGGAAAATTAGACAACTTACATGGAATATCAGCACTTGGGAGTGAAAGAGTCTGAAATAGTTAGATTCCTAGAAAAGGAGGCCCTCCATTGACAGTTTGGTGTCGTGGTTAAGTGTGCGGACTCTAATCTGGGAGAACCAGGTTTGATTCCCCATTCCTCCACTTGCAGCTGCTGGATGACCTTGGGCAAGCCATAGTTCTAACAAGTCCTTGAAAGAGCAGTTCTTGTAAGAGCTCTCTCAGCCCCACCTACCTCACAGGGCATCTGTTGTGGGGAGGGGAAGGGAAAGGAGTTTGTAAGCCGCTCTGAGACTCTGAGTGAAGGGCAGGGTATAAATCCAATCTCTTCTTCTAAATATATATTGGGACAAAATTAGTTTTTCGCAGTGGTGGTGGGGGGGAGGAGGAGGAGGAGAAGAATAGCGGAGTGGGGAATCAAACCCTGTTCTCCCAGATTAGAGTCCGTGCATTTACCCACTACACCAAACTGGCTCTGTGAGATATGTGGCCTCTGTGAGCAGCTCTCAGAGACTGAGCAACAGACTTGTATTTCTTAAATGCCTGTAGAGTCTTGTGTGCACGCTGAAGAGCCCCTCATCCACAAAGGAGACATTATCAGTCTCAAACACAATCTCAAGCACAAATCATAGGCATCTGATCCTTCTTTATCAGGAGCCACATTACATCAGTGGACAGCTCTCCCCCGTCCCCTCCCCCCAATATGGACCCAGAAAGGAAGAGGACAGTGGGACCATGATGCCAGTGAATATAGGACATGCACAATCATAGAAATTCCTTGCCAATGAAGACATCATTTCAGGCTTCCTCTGTACAAAATCTGTGCAACTCATGCATTTTCAAAACTAAGCTGTGAATTTTACGCAGCAACGCCTTACACTTACAGCCAGATTGCTTTAAATGCAGAGGCCACTTTGAGCAGGGAGAAAAGGGGGATATAGAAAGGTCTAAATCAGGGGTGGCCAAAACTGCAGCTTGGGAGCCACATGCGGCTCTTTCACACAGTCTAATTTGTCATTCATAAAAAGCAAATGTGCTTATTTTTCAATAAAAAGTGTGTGTGATATTTGTTCATGTCTTGTGGCTCTCAAACATCTGACGTTTGTTCTGTGTGGCTGTTACGTTAAGCAAGTTTAGCCACCCCTGGTCTATATAAATAAAGGTGCAGCTCGTATTACTCACTGCTGGTCCCTGGGGCTGTGGTGGCATCCCTGGTCTAACACCAAGTAGCCCAAGGGGGCCTGGGGGTCCATGAGGATATCCCCCATCAGGTATCCTGCGCCGGTCATCCCAGTGATGCTGTTCTTCTTCCATCCGCCTCCAGTACATGTCTTCCTCGTAACGTCTGAAGTACACGAATGAAATCACATTTCAGCGGTCACAGGAATACTTCCACTTACACTGCACTCAACACTTCAGGTTCTGTCAACGTTAATACAAAGAAACTACAAAATAATAAAACAGGAACAGAAGACTTAGGTAGATAATGCTTTCCCAGCCAAAAGGCCGTACTAAAACAGTTGCAACCCTCCTCTACTGAAACAGATGGGAGTTTTACTACTGAATACTGTAGGAACAAGTCTGCAACCAAAGAAAATATTTCTTTGTCTTCAAAGAAACAAACGGAAAGAAACGAGCTGCTTATGTATCTGAAAAAGTGTGCGTGCACATGGAAGTTTATAACTTGAATGAAACTTTGTTGGGTCTCAAAAGGTGCCACTAGACTTGGAATTTTGTTCTGCTGCTTCAGACCAACATGGCTACCCACCTGAATTTATTCTTAATGTTTGTTATCAATGTGGAAAAGTCAAAATTAACTCACGTTCTCCAAAGTAAGCCTTCACAGAAATATAGCTTCCACGGCATGGATGTATATAATATTCCCTACAGCATAACTTGAGCCAACATATTTATTACCTGATCTCCATCCTCCATCGCTCCTCTTCTTCACGCCTTCTCCAATATTCTTCTTTCTGCATCTGCTTTCTCATCTTTTCTTCTTGTATCTTTCTTGCCCGGATACTAGGCTTTACTTCTACTTGCAAATCAGGGTTTACTTTTTTCTGTTTCAAATGAAAGGATTTCAATTTGACTCTTCCTAACCTTCCCATTAGACTTACTGTCTATACAGAGAGCCAATTATACACATCAAGGAAGACACATCTGCATTGCACTGATACAATTCTTCATATTAAATTTCACAGAGATACTAACAGATAGACCAAGGCGCAAAGAAACCACGGCTGTCTCATGCAATGCTTTGCATTGCTCTTATAGCTTCACATGCTGATTGGGCAGCTAGGAGCCAGTATTGAAAAATCATCACAGTATTATCGTTTTTAATAGTTTTATGTTGCAATTTTAATGGAAATGTGTTAAAACTGGGAGAATACAGACTTTAATCCTTAAACATGGACTGCATGGTGCATTTATGGAGTAAAAACATAACTGAGACACCTGCTAAAGAAGCTGCTGTCAAAGTTCTGAATATTCACTGAGCAAAACAGAAGAAAAATGCTTGGAACTGGTTTGGCAAATGAGGGGAGGTTACCCTGATATGCAAACATAATATCAGAAGACAAAAGAGGGCTTCCTCCCACTTTACTTTCCCCTCCACATACCTTCTCTTTCTCAATGAAAAATAAAAGAGTAGTAGACATGTGGCAGGATAGCAAGAGTGGTAGTGATAAAAAAGGGAGGGATAGGGAGCATCAGCTATATCCAGCATCCCGGTTTTTGACCACTGAACACTCTATCCAGATTAGTTTTCTAACCAATTTCCTGATCTCTCTTTTTATCTATGCAATTGTTTCCATAATCACTAGTTACATGACGGTTAGTAACATACCATTAAAAAAGTCAGGTAAGATCTTAATTTTATGAATTTAAAACATTCAGCCATTCTGTACTTTGTTATAAATTTGCCTCTCTCAGCAATTTGTAGTTATTAATCTGTACATATTTACAATGTGCAATTTTTTCTTTGAAGGGCTTTGTAGCATATACAATACCAATCTTGTCAGGCCTCAGCCTTAAAGTAGACCTGAATATCAGCAAAAACTCAAGCCAGTTAAGAAATAGACTAGTACCAGCAATTACAAGAAGGACCTCATGGTCCTTTCTTCTATGTTCATTCACCTTATACTGGAGTCTGTGTCGTCTTCCTTTTAAATGCATCTCCTTGGCATTGGGGTCATTAAAGCTGCATTCACAAAGCTTGCAGTGGAAACGAATCACCTTCCCTTCATCATTCCGTACCTTAGAAACAAACAGAAAGTAATTTCAGTATATTGAGAGAATTTGCTACTTAGTTTGCATAATCATCTAAATTAATTCTTTTTCAAATCCCAGACAGCTTTGAATAACAATACTGGCAACAAAAGAGCTGGATGAACCAGCTACAGCGACTCTCCAGTGGGTTTACAATAACTGGCTTTTGGAAACTACAGCTGATGCAGATCTACAACCTTCTCAGCATCAGACCTCCAGACCAAGTTACTTTACATATTTTGTTCCTTGCTGACTTTCAGGAAACATTTCAGAGGGGTTTTACCTTTAAATTGGAAAAAAATAGCTTTACTTCTTGTTGGTTTGTAGCACTGCGATCTTTAAAAATGTGATTTAATAAATAGTTGGTGGTTTTTTAACTTGGGGGCAGGGTATTCACTGTAAACCATGCAGAACAGTGGCTGTTGAACCACGACTGAACAGTACACAAATCAGATAAAAATAAAATGATGAAACATTTATAGCTCTCTGACTATCCCTTTTTATTCTCTTATCCTTTATGTATCCTTTTTCTCATACAGCAAAGGAGCTGTAATAGATTAATTTAGAAAGGTAGGAACTCTCCCAGAACAGCAGGCTACAAAATGTCCACTTTTCTTTTTAGTGAATGCCAACTGTCACTCCCAATGCAATGCCTACACAAATCCACTGGTAACAATTTTAGAAACAGTGTCACAACACTAGATTTGCCCAGAGCAGTACAACTTTCCAGTGTTACAGTTTTACTGCATATCCCACTGTCTGTTACACTGGAGCTGCTGCTGTTGACACGGCTTTGAAGGATCCTTCTATTTCTTTTGCTGGGAGAATCGCAAGGGCAGGAACACAATGTAAGACTCAAGAGACGAAGGCTGTGCAGTGAAATATCAGCAGAACAATGTCACTAGAACTGGTTCACCATTCCCAGTCTACAAATTCAATCGGACACCACAAATGGTTAACAGAACATTTCAAGGCACTTTCCTCATGCACAGGCTGGAAATGTATGATGGTAACTAATATGCTGATTGCCCTGATGTTGCTTTTCCATGCTACAGGAATAAATTTAGCACACCAGTTCTCAAGTTTATGTCGTTTTATACAACTGGATTTTATATATACATGTATATTTCACATCAATACCTCTTCCACATAGTCATGACCCACTGGCTGGACATCACTTTGCAAAGCAGCAAGAGAAGTAGGCGTTACGGGTTCAGCAGATGAATCTGGTTTGATTTCTTGTGTCTGCACTGTCGTAACAGAAGGAGCCGTTTTGGCATTTTCCACTGCTTTTAATTCATCCACTTTGCTTCCTGTTGTCTGTAACTTATTGCCACCTAATATAAAACATTTAAAGTGAAATTGAATCTTTACATATTGTTAGGTTAAACTTGTCATTTACAAACATTTTTTGCCATTGCTTGGGGCCTGGGTGTTACTCAAAAAGTCACTGTCTTGGGATACTCTATAAATCTAGCATGAATGATTATCTTTGTTTAAAGACTCTGAGTCTCCACTTTTGGTCCATGAAAGTCTTATGGCTTGCTTTGGTTAACAGGGAACAGCAAAAGGGTTGACACAGGACACACACTGTGAATAGAGTAACAGCGAACAGCAGATTGGTTGCATTAAGTTATCATCTCTGATGGGTGGGGGCTCCTCAATATATGCAGGCCTAATTGACAGCAAAACTTTGTAATTATTACTTGGAGCTACACTATTCCATTGATTCATATGCTACTTGCCTTGCCTGGAACAGATATTTTATACTTTTAGTGTTATTATTTAGACCACTGAAGAAGGCCCTCAGGGCTGAAATGCATTTAGTCTAGTGGTTATTGTATGTGTAACTTATATTTGTTGCTGTATGCAACGTCTTAATGGATGTCATATTACACCCACTGCCCCTCTGTTTTTATCTACATTCTACAAACGTTGTTTTTAATTTGTAGTTACTGTGCACTTTGCAATAAATAGATATATTTTGTTCTGTGTTTTAGCTGGTCAACCTTCTAGGTTCCTATTTGTTTGGTTAACATTCTACGGAGTCTGCTTCAACGTCTTCCAAATGCGAATAGTAAGTCACAGTACATTACTATTTTTGAGAAATAACTAATATTATGATTATCAGAAATATTTAGTAGCTGAAATAAAATACAGACGTCCCAAAAACTGGTATGATGCAGTAGAAGACAAGCTTATAATCACGCCTGCAGAAATGCAAACTATATTCATTTTTACAGGGCTTTTCTCAACACTCAAGAGACAAGGCAGCTGGCCATAGGGTTTATATAATACATGGTTAAATCACCGCATATCTATGATCGCTGTTGGGGAGAAAAATAATTCAAAATACATTTTGAAGTTGCATTATATGGCAACCTTAACCCCAGCATTAATTAATGTGTGAAGATGGCACAGGATGGAGAAGTTTCAATGGGCCTCACAGTAAAACAATAAAGCTAAACATGCAGGATGACTGATAGTCATTACAGTAGAGACAGGGAGATGTCAGATATTGTACAATTCTAAGTTTATATATAAGCAGGTTTAAAATGTACATTGTTTGCTAAGGCCTGTAATAATGACTTCTGTACTTGCCAACAAAATTAATTTTGGGTGTCGATATTTTCTTTACAGCAACATTAGCTGGAACTATTGTTGACTTGTTGGATGCCGCATTAAGCAGTACGTTGGCAGAGGGAGTGAGAATTTTCACTGCAGAAGATGCAACGGAAGAATTCACAGCACTGCTGCTAGTTACAATATTCGAAGAGGCTGCTGTCGGTTTGGAAGCAGAAGCAGAGGTTGAAGATGTTGCCTGGGTGACAACATTTGGTTCAGTTGAAGGAATGGGTTTTCCAAGTTTCGTGTGCAGCTTAACCACCTAGAAGAACCAATAGCTACAGTTAAAAGCAAAATCTCCACAAAAAATGTCAAAAAACCCTAAATGCATCAGAATCATATTGCTTGTAGCTTTCGTATGCAAGTTAAAGGAACTTTCAGAAGCATTTCTGCAGCAAACATCAGTTTACTGAACAAGAATCTAATGAGTTCTAAGATACACATTATGGATGAAACTTCTGCCAGGAGGAAGCATTTCTCAAAAGGTTCCAAAATGCATGCTCCCCCCTCTTAACTGCTTCACTATATATCCTATACAAAATCTTAGAAAAGTTTATTCTATGCATATTTTTATCTGTTGCATTGGTATACTCCCAATATTCTTTGCCAAGCATAACAAGGGGAGAGGAGACGAGACATACTTTCTGATGCTTAGCTCCACGAATATGAGCAGCGTAGGCATCAGCTCCAGTGCAAGACACATCACAAAGTTCACAGCGCAACTGGTTTTGAGTCCCACGAGCAGACGAATTGTTGCTGGTGGTATTCTGTGATGCTTTCAGTGCAGCTTCTTTCTTTTTATGTTTCTGTCCTTCCAGATGTTCCTTGTACGTCTGTTAAAATGACCACGCAAAAAAGTAAAGTACATACTTCCATACATGCTGTGTTATTCATCTCACTGAAGAAGCAAAGACCATAAGTACATTTATAGACCCATTTTGGTACAATATTTAATAAATCACAGTTTTCACATGTTGAAATATTCTCCTAAACATTTCTCCTAAACATCTGTAGAATTTGCCAAAGAGTATGACATGGCAATTCAGAGAACACAACTATGTAAAATAAAAGACCATGCAACAGATAGACAGATAAACAGCTAATATTCAAATGATGTCAACATGTGGTCAGATGTCTTTCAAGAAGGCTTCAATTTCAAGGACTGGTATCTACTTTTAAATGAGTACTGCATTCAGTCATTTATTTCCAAGCTAACATACTTTCCAAACAGTACAACCAGAAATCTCAATACCTTCCAAACAAAAATTTCTAACTCTGGTAATTAATACGTATTTGGTTTAAAGCAGAAACAAGGCCCAGAATACTGTATCTGACATTACATAAAACTGAAGCCAGTATAAAAAACTCAGACAATTAGTTCTGTGTACACTTGTGTGTTTCTTGCCATGTCCGCCCTTACCACCACAACTGGGGGTAGTTGCAAAGCCTAAAATCCCAAAGGGATCATGCTACCCTGATGCAGCTCTACAGATCTGGGCAGCATCTTGAATATACAACGTATGTGTGTTAAGTGCTATCATCGCATCTGACTTATGGCGACCCAATAAATTCATGAGTTCCACTCCCTCTAAGTTCTGGAGTCTTGTGAGCAAAAATTCTACTCTGTGAGCTACTGGCATTAAAGTTGTGAGCAGGTGATTTGGCTACTGCATAGATTACTTTGCTCTGGAGCCATCCTTCCTGAGATAAGACAAAAATATGTGAGCCTGAGGCTAAAAAACTGTGAACTAGCTCACACTAACTCAGCTTAGAGGGAACACTGGTCCCAACACATCCTATCGTGAACCGTCTTATATTCGGAAATGTTTACTGCAATACATATTCTAACCCTGAAGCCTTCTTGGCCCCCTAACATATGAATAATTGCTATGTACAAATTGATTCTACAATGAAAAGAGAATGGTACCTGTGGTCCAGCACAGCTGATCTTACAAACATCACAATAATGGATCTGGGGTGGTTTGGGAGGTTGTTTTGGTTTCAACTGTTTGTTTTGGAATGGTGCCTTTTTAGTAAAGGTGGTCCCTGTCCAAGCGGCTGTGGCAGCAGCAGCTGCAGCCGCCGCCGCTGCCTGTTTCTGTTGCTGCTGCTGCTGTTGGTAGTAAGACGACGCAGCTGAATAGACTGCAGCCTCATAACCAGAGTACGAGGTACCTTTAAAGAATTACAAAAAAGTGTTGTATTTGTAAAATTTTGGCAATTATAATGAAACAGTGTTTCTTAGACATATAGCCAGAATTTTACCCATATCCTACCACTTCACTGAACAAAGCTTATTTATTAAAATATTTAAAGTCTGTACCCTTCTTCCAATCTAAGAAGCCTTCCTCCAAATTAAGTGGGTCTTCCATCGGAGGAAGACCAACTTAAATTGGAGGAAGGCTCCTGAGGCTGAAGGAAGGCTACTTGGGAGGATCCGCCTCATTATTTTCAGCACCAGGGCTTTTTTTTGTAGAAAAAGCCCAGACGGAACTCATTAGCATAATAGGCCACACCAAACAGCAGAAACTCATTAGCATATTAGGCCGCACCCCTGACAGCACAGCACATTAGCATATTAGGCCACACATCCCATGTTACCAGAAGTCTGGTCATCCAGCCACACCCACCTTTTGCTTCTTATTCTATTTACCTTGTTTGTTGTCAAAACCCAGGGCTTTTTTTGTAGCAGGAACTCCTTTGCATGTTAGGCCACACATCCCTAATGTAGCCAATCCTAATGAGTTTCTGCTGTTGAGTGTGGCCTGTTATGCTAATGAGTTCCTGCCGGGTGTGCGTTCCTGCCCAAAAATAGCCTTGTTCAGCACTAACATAATATGCAGCGATCAGGTTACTTAAACCAAACCAAAACTAAAACAATATAAACAGTGTGTATGCAAGCAGCACAGATTATTTTGGCCTTCATCTAAAATGTTTCTAGCTAACATGGTCACACAGGAGATGTTATAATCTGTCATCTGTCTGTGTGAAGAATCACCTTCCCTATGAGGAAAGGCTGAAGAGCCTGAGACTTTTCAGTTTAGAAAAGAGACAACTGAGGGGGGGACATGATAGAGGTTTATAAAATTGCACATGGGGTGGAGAGAGTCGACAATTTCCCTCCCTCTCCCAAAATACTAGAGGGCATCCAATGAAGATAACGAGCAGTAGGTTCAAGATGGACAAAAGGAAATACTTCTTCACACTGAGAGCGATTAAAATGTGGAAATCACTGCCAGAGGATGTAGTGATGGCCGCAGGCTTAGACTGCTTAAAAAAGGGATTAGCCAGATTAATAGAGAATAGGTGTATCAGTGGCTATTAGCCATGGTGACTGAGGTAGACCTCCGCATTCAGAGTCAGTCAATCTCTGCATCCCGGTCCCAGGAGGCGACATCAGGGGAAGGCCTCGGCTTCTATGCCCTGTTGTTGCCCATCCAAAGGAACTGGTTGGCCACTGTTTGACACAGGACACTGGACCAGATGGACCACTGCTCTGATCCAGCAGGGCTCGTATGTAATCAAAACACAGATAACCTGGACAGGGCTCTTAAACAGCTCTCTGTTACCAGACATCCTGCATTAATGGCCTACCATCATTTTCCTTCAATCATCCTTGTTACAGCTAGAGCATACCTTAGACAAAGCAAAAAATTCCCTGTGTGTAATCTATTCTGAACACAGTTTGGCTTTTCTTGTTGAAGAGTCCAGACATGTTTGGTGCAGTATTCTTGCTCCTCTGACCTCGGCATCTCAAAGACCCCTGAACTGTCATTTCTAGCCTCTCATTTCTAGACTCCACAGTTCTTTCTGTAAACACTACTCACCAGAGTAAGTAACCGCTGTTGTACTGTACGTGGCACTCTGGGTATACGAGGGGACAACAGTAGCAGCAGCAGCGACTGGTTGCACAGTGGAAGATACAGGATATATGGAGAAGGTAGTGGTAGCTGGGCTTGGAGTGGCTGGCTTTATGGCAGTCACTTGTCGGGTTTGCTGGGCTTGGGTATACTGAGTTGCTCCTTGGCTATAGCCAGCTTTGGGAGCTGATCAGGAGAGAAGAACAAAGTTATAACCTGAAAAACTTCACAAGGATATGGTCTTTCAACAATTCAGTAATAGCTACACTTCCATTTTTTTTTAACCTTGCCACAGAGTGAGAGAGAACACATGGGCTCAAATTCCATCCTAGGTTTTAGATGTTTCAAACCAGTGTTGAATGGTATAGTTCATTATTACAAATATCCCATTCAGACATTAGAAGGTTTTTTTTAAGGTTTTTGTTTCCATTCTCTTGCTGTTTATGCTTCTTAAACCAGCATGTTTGCCTACATTCTTTAGCCTTGCACAATGGCTTGTTTCCAACCAACCAACCAATTGTATCTGTAAAGCATATGAATTTTATGAGGTGTTTGTATGTAAGGAATTTGTTTTATTGTATTCTAATAATCTTTTAATGTGAGCCGCTCTGAGCCTGCTCTGGCAGGAAGGGCGGGATACAAATCAAATTAAACAACCAAACAAACAATGTCCGGTGTTGCTCATTTTTGCCATGTTTTTCTCCCCCCCCTGCAGTTCCTCTCTGTTTCCAGAAAGGTTATTCCCACAGTACACAAATGGACCAACAGCTATGCAGGTGGTGGGGCAGCTGCGGGGAGAGGGTGAAAGAGACCTTTCTTTCTCTTTCATCAGTGTAACTAACATGGGATCAAGATGGACTCAGGGAAAAACCATGCACTTTCCATTGGCAGTTGGTTGGATACAAGCCAATATATACCTCGCTTAAAATAAAACTTATTTAAAAACAAAACAAAATGCAAGATAGTTTCATTTTCTTTCTCGTATTTTCTCACATTCTTTCTTGTATTTTATTCAGCCAAACCGAACTGGATACAGGCGTAATGTCTTCGAGCCATAATTCTGATTAATATGCAAAGTGCATTATTATTTTTTTGAGCAAGAGAGGCGGTGACTAGTTCACAGTTAGGACTCTGCTCCAAACTAATCGGCATGTGCACCACACAGATCTGTCTCTAAAAATCAGGTGACTAATTTGGATAACAGGCAGAACAAAATTATTCAGAACACTCTCTCCCCAGCTAAACACAACTTTTAAAAATACACGTTCTTCTATAATGGAGACTTAAAGCATAGGTGGCCCATGTAGATCCCAAATAACCCCAGGAAGGGTGCGGTGGGGTGGGGCGGTGTTGTACGGCATCTGGATAAGAACAAGAAGGCTCTCCAAAATATAAATGCATTTTCAAGGACCCCAGAGAAGGCAACCCACCTGTCTGGTAGTATGATTCAGCTACAGAAGGTTGTGGCTGGGCAGCCGCTGCCACTGCAGCTGCCGTGGCCGTGGGTTGTTGATAATATTGCTTGCTGTCATAGGCTACAGCTGGAGCAGTGGATCTAACATACGAATAGGAGTCCTTAAAAACGCACAGGGAGGGAAAAAAAGAAGACTTGAAGATTTGAGGTTTTTTTCCTGGAACACATGAGATTGGTACTAAATTATTCTGGAGGATTACAGAAAACCAATCTTTAAAATGCAGGTTTAACAGAACCATCTTGTCCTGACATTAATAACAATTTCTTTAGATTCTATCTTTCTATTCCACGGAGTCTCTAGGACAACTTTTTAGTTTGTACAAAGGTAATTTAGTAAATCTTGCACTAAAGAAAACTGCACTTGAAATTATCAAAGCAGCCTTTTCTCCTTTAAATAAATAATTCATGCTTTAAAGGGAGACATCATTTTCTTAGGGTCTGAAGACACCTCTTAGTTACAGAAAAAGAGATGCAAAGCATCTGTACTAAAATCGGCCATGCTTGAAGTCTCGTAGGAAACAGGATGGGGAAGGGAGGCAGAGCGCAACTTTCAGGAAGAAGGAACAAGGCAAAATACAAAATGAGACACTTAAACTGAAATAATTTATAAAGACTATAGAGTTCAGTTCTTCTTTGTACAGAATATTGACTCTGTCGCTCAAACACACACACTAGGAATGGATGTCTTGAGATTACTAAGCAGCGCATAATTTTTAACTAGCCAATATTGCTTAACTTGACTAATTATTCCATTGATTAGGAAAAGATACTTCACACACACACAGAATCATTCCCAACTTTACATGTTTACAACGGAAAGGCCAAGTTTTTGAATTCAAACCAGGCTTTCAACTTCACAAGTGTCTGGGTCAGACACAGCCCCAAATCAACAGACCCTCCATGTCCCCTCAATCCTATTTTATGTATCCTATCATTACTTTGTTATGTCTTAGTTCCTTTTAAACACTTGAAATCTACATGATTTCAGAGAAATGTCTATGTGATCAGAATAAGCTTATTTGGTTCATTAGCGCCTGACCAATTTGCACATCCTACCTCCAGAAAGTATACAAAACTTAGTCACTGACCTAAAGTACATTATGAGGTACCTGGACCAGACCTGGCATTAACTGAAGTTTTCTTTTCCTAGTTCTTTAAAACTGCATTTTAATGGAAGCCACTTTAAGGCACCTTGATGGGTACACCTGAGAGGATTTCTTATGTATATCCTTTTCCTATGGCCTTACTTATCTTCTTTTCAAAAGAAAAGACTGAATTGCACTACCACAGAAGTATGAAGTGAATTCAGTTTTTCCCACTCAGTACACTTACCTGGTAGTTTTGAGTAGTGACTGGAGGTGGCGGTGGGGGAGCTTCTTGTTGCCTCTGTGTATATCCGTAATCTGTTGCCGTATGTGCCGTAGGGTAGCCTCCATAGGCCGCAGCTGTTGCAGCAGCTGCAACAGCCACTGGAGCAGGCCTGGCTACTGCAACTGTTGCGGCTGCTGGGGCATAGGCAGCCGTAACTGTGTGCGCAGCTACTGGCGCCTGATGGACAGTGTAGCTGGCAACCGTAGTCGGATGGGAATAGGCTACCCCAGAAGCTGGCTGCTGGCTGCATTTGGAAGATGACAAGAAGTACCACCATTAAATTCGTCTGACACTTACATTGTCCCAGGTTCACATGCACCTGAAAAAATAAAGGCTAAAACTTAAAGCTTTTAAAATGGGGCTCAGTTCTATGGCCTTGAAACAGTTCAGCTGAGCATGCAAGGTATCTGGCACACATCTTTGGATGAGGTTCAAAGTCACTAGTCATATCAATTTTACTTTCGTTCAGAGTAATTTAACTGATGAATGAGTTTAACAAAGTAGTATTTTGAAGGAATGCCTAAGCCTATAGATCAGTCAGTTTTTGTGGCAATCTACGCTCACAAAGGGAAGTATTGTAGTTTGTTGACATCATTCCAATGTACTGTTACTATTGCTCTGCTGCACAATAAATGGGTAAGACCAGAGCCAGAAGCACAATCCTAGAAAGCTCTTGAAGAGGGAGGTCAACTGAAGAAGCAGCAGCAGCTGTATTTGTCGCTTTCCAAACCATTGCCAGTGGAAAGGTGTTATTTTATCTCCTCCCCACCCAGTACTTTTACGTCTTCCAAGTCCTGCCTAACAGAAACAGGATAGTTCTTTGAAACAAATATATTCTAGACACAAAAAGAAAAAAATTCATGAAATGTTAAGAAAAATGGAACATGAAGAAATGAAAGTGGGAAGTATCTATAAAGATTAATAGAATTTTTATATAATTCTTAAAACAAGCATTCATAAAATGCTAAGGAAACATGCAAAGCTAGACAAATAAAGCAAAACTAGAGACAAATAGCACTGATTACTTTAATATGTAATTTTAAAATAATATAGACTATTATGGTACAAATATGATCAAAAGGATATCTTTTTTTGGAAATATTTCAAATATTATATTTGACAAAAATATATAAAATATATTTGTTATGGTACAGAATAAACAGCCTTAGTGTTGTTATTTCCAAGGCCAATAAGGTTCTGGTACCACTTTTACTTTAGCAAACCTGTTCCCCTTGCTTCTGCCACAAAAGGCAGAGCCAGTGATCGAGTTTGCCGGATCTGTCACACTGCAGGAATTGAACGCCTGCCACAGGGAGCAAAGAAGAAAGCCTCCATGTAACTGTCACCTCCAGGAACACTCATAAGCACTGATCCTCCCACAGGTACAATGAGGATACTGAAAGAGAGACCTACTTGCTGAACTAGCAGGCCAAGTGACACAGAACTATCACAAGGAACGAGTCACCTGCTGTTTAATTCTTCACTGCTCCTGAACAATTTTTGTCCAAAAAATCCATAGCCCACTCCTAGTTGACTCCCCCCCCCATCATACACACACAACCACAGATTTATCAGTGAATTAACATTTTTAAAGGTTCCATCTCATATGGTCACTCACTAGGCACTGGCAAGGTTTGTTCCCAATTCTCTTTAATTTTAACCACTGGGTCCATTGTTCTTATTAGAAATTCCACATCTACCCACACACACATTGTAACAATGCTACTGGGCTATTACGCTATAATAAGTAAATCATTGTGAAAGGAGTTCTAAGATATTCTCTTCTGCCGTTGTAGTAGAAAATATATGATACGCCAGTTTGGTGTAGTGGTTAAGTGTGCGGACTCTAATCTGGGAGAACCGGGTTTGATTCCCCACTCCTCCACTTGCATCTGCTGATGTGACCTTGGGTCAGTCACAAGCTCTGGCACAGCTGTTCCTGAAAGAGCAGTTTGTGTCAGAGCTCTCTCAGCCCCACCCACCTCACAGGATGTCTGTTGTGGGGAGGGGAAGGGAAAGGAGTTTGTAAGCCGCTCTGAGACACCTTTGGGTAGTGAAGGGCGGGGTATAAATCCAATCTCCTCCTCCTCCTCCTAAATATGATAGAGTGGAGGAAATTATCTGAGCCTAGGTGGAAGGGGGGATGGGTGGCATAAGCTGATTTTAGACCGCCTCAAAAAAAATTTACACCCATTTAATATTTTATAAAATTAATTTTACATTGTTGTTACCCATACTGGGTCCTGAGATGTTCCGCAGGAAGGCAGGATATAAGCAGTCTGAATAAATTATTCAAACTGTCCTGCTCTTTTCAGTATACGAAGTAACTCAATGCTCCGCATATTCTACTAAAAACTTGCTGTACCCAAATTTGAAAACTCCTGTGGCATCACACTGTCTTAATTATTTCTAATCCAGCTAATTTATAAAACATTCAAAATGATCCTGTGAGACCCTTTGTTCTTGCCGTACACCAAACCAAGGGAGACAATTCAAGACTGGATAATTGGCAAACTTCACTTCTGTAAGAGCAGAAGGTCTGTTTTATACATGTGCTTCCCTGGACTCTGGCCTACGTTTACTAGAGGAATTAGCTCTTCTCATGCAGTATGCAATGAGATAGCAGTTCTACTCAGAAATAAACGACTGCTTTGAATGAATAAAATGCAGCTCTATTGTTAATGCCCTACATATGCAAGAATTCCACTTTCCACATAACCAAACAGCTGTAAGTGAGGTAGAAACAATAAAATCATTGTATTTAAGGAATTCTAAAATCACTAGACGATTTATTTATTTAAAACATTTGACGCAAAGTCCAGTTTCTAATTTGGCTTTTCTGGGCAAGATGATAGAGGGGTTGCAGAACAACTCCAGGTCTTCCGGGATGACTACTTCGTATTAGATCCCTTTCAGTCTGGATTCACTCCAGGTTATGGGATGCAGATGGCATTGATGGCTGTTACTGGATTTATCAGTAAACTTTGACACTGTGGACCATGCTGTCTTGTTGAGGTGCCTGGAAGCAGAAGTAAGACTCAAAGGACATGATTTGGAGTAGTTTAAATTGTTCTTTATGAATCTGGCTTAGAAGGTTGCGAGAATTTGACTTAGAAGACTACTCTGTGGGGTTCCCACTAGATTCAGTCCTGTTCTGTTCCATGCTAATCAAGCGCCACGTAAAGTCTTCAGGAAACATCATGCAATATTCACCCAACTTCAAAAAGCTGGTGGATGAAATGCAGGCTCAGACGTCTCACTAATGAGCAAGAGCGAAGTTTTAAAGATTGCGCAAGATCAGCCTGGATCAATACTTGACCTACATTTAACACAAATAACTCTGAATAAAAGTTAAATAAAGTTATTGAGACAGTTAAAGAAAGTTATAATTCAATAAAAAATAAAAACTGTTCGCAGTTCTTTCTGGATCTTTGTTTCTCTGTTTTGTTTTTGCTTATTTTGCTTACCAGTAAATGACAGAAGGTGCATTATAAATTGGGGGCGGGGGGGGGGCGGAACCCAACTTTAGTTGGTTAAAATCTAATATGAAACTAATTTGAAACTTTATTTTCATGGTGGTAGATCACCAGCACTTTTGGCCGGAAAAAATAGATCACTACCTGTTCGAAGTTGGACATGCCTAGTATAATGGAACAGTCAGGAGGATGCTTTTTATCAGGGAACAGGATTGTAGTCTATTGCAAAGTTTATTATATGCATCGTGCTGCTTTTACTGCATTGTCTTCTTCATTTGTAATCCACTGTTTATGCCGTATCATGCCTTAGACAGGTTTTCCCCCTCTGTTTTCTAATTCTATACTCCTTGACTTATTGTGTTATTGATTAGATGTCTTAACCTTCCTGACTGGTTTTTTTTTTTTGGGGGGGGGGAGATAATCTGCTTTAAATCTCAGTGAGAAAGGTGGAAGTAAATAAATACACACTGAAAGCAATGCATGCCATAAGCGTATCAACAAAATCTTCAATGCACTCAAAGGACTGGAATACAAAGGCATCTATGGAGGTTGAAATCTAGAGGTTGAAAATCTTTCCTCTTGAATAGCCTAAGCACTGCATTTGAGAGTTTCAATTCAAAGCTTCTTGTTTTGCAAAAATCGGTATAGATATTTGAGGTCTCTTCTTTGCTGGAATTAAATGAACAAGGATGTCTCTGGTGCTGGCACCACTCCAATTCCTTTTATATTAAGGAAATACTGGATGGCTGTTTTGATTTTGGAGCATTTTCTTGACAATCAAGACATGAGAGAGATTTGAAACTTGTCCTGAGAGTTTTTTCATTTTCAGTGAGTAACTGCAGCTTAGGCCCTTCAGTATCCAACTTCCTGCAATTGCATTCTCCCTAATAACATGAAAACAAGAAATGGCCTCCCAGTGAGAGCTATCAGGCATCACCCTGTCCATTTGTTGGCAGATACTCTCTCTGATAATAAGCATGGGGACTGGCTTCAAAACCCCACTGGCCTCACTAGTAAAGTCTATCCTTTGGAACTTCCATTCTTGGCAAAGGACCTCTGGGCACAAAGTAATACTGGGAACTAAAGGACTCAGCATTTGTTTGCTATGCAAGTGCATCTGCAAAGTCCGAACTCTTATGCTTGTAATGTTTCAAACTCCTGCACCATTAGAAGAGATAGACAAATCTTTAGATGATTCATCTCCTGTCACCTTTTATTTGTATGTATGGGAGACGCAGGAGAGTCTTGTTTGAGGCATGTTAGTACTCCTATGGGTTCAGTAAATCACCCAAATGTTTCCCTCCTATAAAAGTGAGTTGATGTCACGTTCATTATGGAATGCACATTTGTTTTAGCCAGATACTGTGGAATGCTATTAAATGGCCACTGCCAAAGATGTGGCTGCATTTTGGAAGGCCTCTGTGGAAGAGTGTGCTAGGAATTCTGACACACTGGAAATCTTGAAATTACTTTCCCTTAATTTCTTGCCAACATTCTCTGCCAAATGGTGAGATCTGGGTTTAGATGGTCCACGATCTCCTTAAAAAATGAGGAAAGGAGATGGTATGATCAAGGTTAATGATGTTAAGGAAGCTTCCCTGAGTGCCCTGGGGAAAATGCCCTTAGATGAACTACCTTTGAAGGTTTCTTTCTCCAAATACAAGGTGGATACCAGCTTTTAATAGCCTCTTGTCTAAGGGCATAGGATTTCCATTTCTGAACGCTCTCTCTCCTCCAACTTGGGAGTCGCTCTGCTGTAAATTCCTCATTGTTCTTGGAATTAAGAGCATCTCCTTCTGAACTTGGTTAGATGATTCTAGAAGCTTTTCTTTGTACTCTCTTATTGAACCAAGGTGATCTGCTAGTATTGAGATGTTGACCAAGCTGTTTGTTATGAGAGCCCATCTCTTTGTTTGAGCTCCTACACACAATGTTTCTACCTCCTGCACTATGGATTAGAGAAGGAAGATGAACCAAATGAAGAATCCAGAGAGACCCTCCCTCAGCAAAGAACAGAACTGCCCTGTGAGGAAGAGCTTGTATCATGGGAAACCTTGTGGGTGAGTGGAGGAACTGGCACGTGGGAGCCACTGCACCCATTACGGGATAACCTCAATTTTCCCTGTTGCCCTTTCAATCAAGGAAGGATGTGTGTGTGTGTGAGAGATTTAGAACTGAAAACAGACACTCTGCTCCTTTCTTCACTTTCCTGTTCTGCACTAACTCTTGGTTGAACGATACTCTGATGCTCCAGTTAATTGCCTCATCTTGTCAGTAGACAGAGTCAAGAATGTGGAAGGAATGAAAGATCATTTCACCCTGCCTTCTGAGTTTGAAAGCTCCCATTTCTGCCTGCTGTCTGTACACAAGAAGCAAGATTTGCATCTGGGTTTGGAAACACAACCAATTCTTTCCATTTATTTTTTGAGTGGGGAAAAAAACTACCCTTGACCTTCAAACAAGGTGTCAAAATGCAAAACAAAGAAACATATAAACCTCATAGTGGAACGACCAAAGGACCAGAAAACTAATGCAGACTCAGACATCTCTCCAATTTGACCCCCATCTACATAACAGAAAGCTAAAACCAGACAACTAAAAGGGAGGGGGAAGCTGGGAATTGCTGCATTTCTAGAACTGCAAAGTCTGCATAGAAATGTATTTAGGGTATCTTAAGGTATTTCAGTTTAAACACAGAGCTACCACTTAAAGCTACAGATCGGTTAAAATACGCGGTTATACAGAACAACTGCCTGTTAGAGAAATATGGGTGAACACTGCATAGCACACATAGAGTGTATTTACTTATTTAGTTATTTAAAACCTAATCGCTCTCACCAATATGGACCCTAGGTTTACAACATCATCCTTCCCCTCCTCCATCTTATCTTCACAACCACCACCCTGTGAGGTAGGTTAGGCTGAGAGAGTGACTGGCCTGGGATCATCCAGCAAGCTTCTACGGCAGATCTGAGATTCAAACCTGGGTCTCCCAGATCCTAGTCTGATACTAACTAGTACACCATGCTGACGAATTATTTACAGATGCTGAACACGTTTGCACCAAGTCCACCACAATGCCAGCACCTTCTCTGTCTTCACTGTATCCTCTCAGAAGGGATGGTACTCAGTTTCAGCAACTGGTAATTATTGGATGATGCAGTCTGTACAGCATTCGCAAACAGAAGATTTTAAAAGACTGTTTCTAAAACGAGGCTGCCCCTTGCTGGTATGTGATGAAAGACCCCAAGTGTTTCAGGAAGGCATTTATAAACATGCAATCCATGTTTCCATGAACCCAACCGCATGCATAATTGTGTAAGCTACGGAAGACAATAAAACCACTAAGCTTCATACAAACAATGGAGGACAACTGACATTTACCTTTACTTGTCTCTGCTTCCTCAGAAAAAAACACTGAAGAGACAGTTCTGCAAATGTGCACATGCATAGAACAGAAAGCTCATTACTAAAAGAAATTCACCAGTGACCAGGGAGACTCCTTAGATTAGCAAACCCATTTGGAATATTAAAATTATATGGGCAAAACCTAGGTAAACATAGCACCTTCCATTCTTATCTAGGTTACAAGATGTCATCCAGCTTCAGAACTGGCCTAGTAAACTTTCTGCTACAATAAATTAATTATTTATGGTTAAACAGGACTTGATGCTGTTTTCATTACAAATGATCTCTGAACCTCAGAATTTTTTTAAGCAGTAGTCTCAGAGAATAAAACATGGCAACAATTCTGTTTCAAACTTTGCTGGACATCTATGTTTTTACTCTTTTTGGCTACCTGTAACTTAAAAAAAACCCCATACTGTTATACCATTATATTGCACATACTTTATAACAGTTTGCTTGTAGCTGAGGATCTTGTACAATGACAACACAGAGGAGTTAGAAATACTTTAGTTATAATTAATAATAATTATTATGTGCCTTCAAGCTGCAACCAACACATGGAGGGCCATGGGGTTTTCAAGAAAAGAGATGAGCAGAGGCGGTTTGCCATTTCCAGCATCAGTCACTTCACACTAGTGTTGAGGAACGGAAGAAGTAAGACAGAAAATACACTCTTTACAGACTTACTTGTGGGGAGTAAAACAGCCCTGCAGCCTTCTGCTTCCTCACTTTGAACCCAGTAGTAACAGCAACAGACCAGGTCCTGGGGAAAACCTGGCTTTAAATCCCTACTCTGTCACGGAACTCACTGGGTGACCTTGGGGCAATCACACTTTCTCAGCCTCACCTACCTCACAGGGGTGTTGAGAGAACTAGACAGGGAGGGGAAAACCAGGTATGCCATCCTGAGCTCCTTGGAGGAATAGTGAGATTTAAAATGCACTAAAAAGTCAGGAAAATTTTACTGATACTGTGCACCACCAAAAAGACAAATAAGTGGGTTCTAGATCAAATTAAGCCCGAACTCTCCTTAGCAGTTAAAAGGACTAAATTGAGGCTATTGTACTCTGGTCACATTATGAGAAGACAAGAGTAACTGGAAACAACAATAATGCTAGGAAAAGTTGACCATCGCAGGAAAAGAGGAAGACCCAACATGAGATGGACTGACTCTATAAAAAAGTGAGCAGTGACTCACAAGAGGTCCTACCCTGCCACAAATGTTGTTAGTCTTTAAGATGCTACTGAACTCTTGATCACAGCCCCCAGTTTGCAAGACTGAGCAAGGCTAAACAAAAAAAGAGTCCAGTAGCACCTTAAAGACTAACAAAATTTGTGGAAGGATATGAACTTTCGTGAGTCACTCCTCCCTTATCTGAAGTGAGCAGTGACCCACAAAAGCTCATACCCTACCACAAATTGTGTTAGTCTTTAAGGCGCTACTGGATTCTTACTCTTTTCTACTGCTACAGACTAACACAGCTAACCACCTTGACCTATCTCCACGGAAGGCACCACATTTAGCCATACAGAATGGAAATCCATCAGCCTTGAAGTATCTGATGAACTGAGCAGTGACTCACGAAAGCTCATCCCCTGCCACAAATTTCGTTCGTCTTTAAGGTGCCACTGGACTCTTGCTATATTCTTCTGCTATAGACAGACCTGCCAACCTAGCAGTTCGAAAGCAAGAAATTGCAAGTAGATAAATAGGTACCGCTTCAGCGGGAAGGTAACAGCGTTCTGTGCGCCTTGGTGTTTAGTCATGCCAGCCACATGACCACGGAAACGTCTTAGGACAGCGCTGGCTCTTCGGCTTTGAAACGGAGATGAGCACCGCAACCCTAGAGTCGGATTCGACTGGCTTTCGAGCAAGGGAACCTTTACCTTTTTATAGACAGACTAACATGGCTAAACATGTTGACCTATCTCCACAGAAGGCACCACATTTAGCCCTACAGAATAGAAATCCATCCGCCTTGAAGCATCTGAGGAAGTGAGCAGTGACTCACGTTGCCACAATGTATTTTTTTTTTTTAGTCTTCAAGGCGCTACTGGCCTCTTTCTCTTTTCTTCTGTTACAGACAGACTACCACGGCTAACCGGTCTTTGCCTGAGCCAGGCTGTTAAGGACAAGCCGTTTTGGAGGTCAGGAATCCCTAGGGTCGCCATAAGCATGGAACTTGAGGGCCATTCACGCAGAGAGACAGAGACAGGGCTGACTTCCGAGTAGGAGCTCAGGCTATTCCATCCTCGTTGCGGAGCGAGGGAGGGGCCTTGACCGCGAGTGCCTACTTGAACCCCCAGGCCGGAGGAGGAGGAGGAGGAGGAGGCCAGACGCCACTGGCTCCACCCCCTGCCGGGCCCTGGACGGCGACGGCAGCACAACACACAGGCTGCAGTCACACACACTAAATAACCCACTTTCAATCCACTTTCAATGCACTTTCCAACTTGATTTTGCCAGTTCACACAGTAAAATCCAGTCGGAAAGTGCACTGATGGTGGATTGAGAGTGGATTATTTGGTGTGTGTGTGACCGCAGCCACACACACACTCGCGTCACCAACATGCACGCCCACGCACGGGAGAGGGAGGGAAGAACGAACCACACACGTCTGGCCTCCCGAGCCTCGCACGCCGCTGACACACACACACAAAAGAGAAAGACGCAGATCGGGAATCTCCATCCATTTACCTATACTGGGCAGCAGCCCCGGTGTGGGTGAATCCGAAGTAGTTGCCGGTGGCCATTTTGGCATCTTCCCCCAACCGGCTGGGCACTGCGGCGGCGACGACATGGCGTGAAGGGGGGGAAGAGGAGA
>NW_015162480.1:1386831-1398686 GCF_001447785.1 Gekko japonicus
AGGGGCGCCTCCCCCCCCCCTTGCTCGTTCACCGCCGTCACTCACCATAGGTGAAAGAGACTACCGGGCATATGGGAATCATGAGTCCGGGCTGTCACCAATGGCGGCCGTTAAAGCACACTCGTCGTCCTCGTCCTCCTCTTCCTCAGCTACACACACACGCGCGCGCGCACTATCGCGACCCCCCTCCCCTCTTTTTCTCCTCGCTCCGCTTTTCCACACCGCCCACCGACAAGGTTTCAACGGCGTCGGACGGAGAAGCCAGGCCTCGCCGTTGCGCTTGCGCGGGTTTGTTGATCGGGGTGAACGGAGCGACGGGAGCTGTAGTTCCGCCCTCCTCCTCAGAGGCGCCTCCCTTCCCGTAGGGGTTGGCTAAAGCGGAGAGGCCGCGCGTGCGAAGGTGAGCGCTCGGGAAGACGGGGTGCGCGTGCGCCTTGGTGGTGCAAAGGCTGTAGGGAAGTTGGGTCCCGTTTCCCTCCCCCCCCCCCATGAGTCTTGTTCGTGGTCGGTTTCTGTTAGGGTAGCCGACTCTCGATTAGGACATTCCTGGAGATTTGTGGGTGGAGAGGAGTGTTTGGAGAGGGGAGGGATGCCAGCAGGGTGTAATGTCGTAGAATACACGTCCAAAGCAGCCATTTTGTCCAGGGAAACTGATCTCTCTAGTCTGGAGATCAGTTATAATTAGGGTTGCCAGCTCTGGGTTGGAAAATACCTGGAGAATTTGGGGGTGGATCCAGGAGGGGGTGCGTTGAGGAGGGGAGGGGCCTCAGCATGGTACAATGCCATACCGTCCACCTTTCAAAGCTGCCATTTTGTCCAGGGAAACTGATCTATGTCAGCTGGAGCTCAGTTGTAAAAACGGGAGATCTCCAGGCCCCACCTGGAGGCTGGCAACCCTAGTTATAATTCTGGAGAATTTCCAGGCACCGCCTAAAGCCTGGCAACCCTACTTTTGTTTTTGCTTTCCCGGGTTCCTTCTCCTTGTCCGCAGAGCACAGAGGGGTAGGCTGGGTATGGCCCACGTGGAGCGAAGCGTAAGATATGATTTGGGTACACTCTCTTTGAGGCAAAAGACTAATGTGGCTACCCCTAAGGAAGGAATATAAATGAATTTGTATCGAGAAAGGTACAGTTGCAAAAACAGCAAAGAGCTGGAACCGCAGAAGTTCTTGTGAATGCATTGCCTTGATACAAAGAGACAGAAAAAAAGGGGCCTAGGCATAATGAGTTTCCAGGATGGGCAGTGAAACCTTCCTTCCTGATGAGAGTTGGCTTAATGCTTGGGGCACACAACTGTCAGAGGGCCAGTGGCATGACGCTGGAGAAGGTAATCAATTTTTCGATTTCAAGTTAGCCTTTATTGGCATAAATTGTCGATAAAGATTATACAATTTAAGAGCAGATTAAAAATACACCGATAAAAATACTATGTATCTAGAGTGTACAATTTAGGAGCAGATTAAAACACACCTATGAAAATACTATGAGAAGGTAATCACTGTGGTTTGTGCTAGGGCATTGCTTTCCACTGGGCCCATGCTGCCGCCGCCACCTGAGTTTAAAACAGGAAGTGAAGGTGCCTTGGAGTTTGCAGGAGTAGCACAGAAAGAGGCTCTCCCCACTGTTCTTAGCACCACCTGGCTCACGGATGTATTTGGAGCCTGTATGGACAACATACGGGGAGGTGCGCAAACCCTCCCCTGATCCTGCCATGCTCTAAGACTTGGAGGAGACTGACACGGCTACTTAGCCTGGCAAAATATGTTGAACCAACCCACCATTTCACTAGGATGTCCACCTGCTTTGAAGAAACAGGTCTTGACTTTGGGGCAGTTGCAGCTTTCCCCCATACTTCCCCTTCCCCCAAACCAAACAGGGAGAATTGCCCCTGATGACTTCTAGCTTTATGTAGCTCTATAAAGAACAAGTGGAAACCTTACCATCTGGTAGGCAGGTCAGGATATAAAGTTCCAGCTCTGAAGGCCAGTCCTACACATTTACTCAGAAGTAGAGCTCACTTGGTTCAATGGGGCTTATTAGGAGGTAAGCATGCATAGGACTGCAGCTTCACTCAGTGAAAAAGAGTGGTACATCCCCTGTGCAGGTCATCAGTATTTAAGGGTGTGGCTCTGCTGACACCTGAACTCTGCTCCGTTTGGCCCTCTGAGGAATCCAGAGACCATCCTGATTCTCCCCCTGCAACATGATGCTCTTCCAACCCACTTCCCATTGTGTACACTGCCACTGACTATCTATTTTAAGAATTACCCACAGAGAGGGCCGGAGCTCCCAGCTGTCCTGCCCACATTGCTGTTCTAAGGCTCCACATAGTGCTTGTGTCTCCTGCTACCCAGCAACTGGTTACCACAGGGATGGCTTACTGCACTTGCGTACTCCCAGGGAAATAGTGATTTTTACATTCAATCGCCTCCCTTCTTCAGAATCCATTTTGAACAAAATATTTGAACAGTGGATGTGGTATGGAGAGCCATTGCCAGCATTTATTTATTTTTTATTTAACTTTCAACTTTCTATACCGCTCTAACCCCGAAGGGTCTCTGAGCGGTTTACATACAATTTAATTACCTATCTAGGGCCACATTATATGGGTAAGTGACTGCCTACCAGCACCCAGGCAGCAGGGCTCTGTTGTCATTGTTCGGCTCTTTCTTCAGCGGGCTTCAGGTGTTGTAGTTCTCGGCTTTCCATGTCCTGGCGCCTTTCTGGAGCAGGTCTTTGATACAGCGACTCCCTCCGGTGGACTTTCATCCTGGCGCGCCGCCACGCACCAGCCAGAGTTTCGGCTCATGTCCTAATGGCTCCGCCGCACCACTGCATCACCACGCCTCCACAATGCAGTTTCCGCCTGGACTCTGCCACTCGACGTCCGTCACGCTCACTGGGTCGCCAGGGCCGCTCGCCAATCGCTCTGCCACTGCCGATGCTCCTGCTGCATGCCTCCCGCAAGGAGGAGGGTGCCCCCCGCTACCTAAGGGCAGGTACCCATTTATCTACTTGCGACTACGCTTTCGAACCGCTGGGTGGGCGGGAGCTGGGACTAGGGCCAGGAGCTCACCCCGGCCGCGGTGAGTCTCAAACAGCCTTAATGGCTGTTTACTGATGTTACAGCAGGCGTTTTATTGCCTGCGCCACCGCTCCCTTAAAAATAGTAAAGAATGTACACGTACTCTGCACAGCAGTGGATTGAGAAAGGAACACAAAAGAAAGGGTTAAACATGCAATTCCCCATTCTGTCCATGTCCTAACTCAGGTGTCGAACTCATTTGTTATGAGGGCCAGACCTGACATAAATGAGACTTGCTGGGTCGGGCCATGTTGTGTCATAAAATGTAATGCCAAGTAGTGGAGATATAAACTTTATAAAGGACACAAACACAAAGGTTTTTTTTACTTAAAATAAAACCATGCTTAAAACATTAGCACTCTTTTGTTTTTATTTTGTTTATTTAACAGTGTCTGATAACTGACACCCCTTGCTCTGAATTATTGCATCAAAATGTCTGTGCTGTTGCAATCTTGAGTATGCTGTTCAGATGTGTATCTGTAAGATGCAAACCTACGATGATGCGGCAGCAGCAGAACTGGAGGAAGAAGCAGAAGACGGCCAGTTCCACTGTGGGCCTGATAGAAGCCCTCCGGGGGGCTGAGCCGACCTCCGGGCCACATGTTTGACACCCCTGCCCTAGCTAATCTTATTTTAGGGTAAGCTCTTTACATAGGAAGTTACAGGGCTCTAAATTTCCCCCCCAATATCTTGGTATTTTTTCCTCAGGCAGCCAGCCCTTTGTCTGCTCCATAGGTGAGAGCTCCTTCCTTCAGATGCAATCAGCCAGAACAGTCCTGCTAAAATGGACCCCTCTCCCTCTATGCCAAAGAATTTTTATCTCTTCTGTTTTCCTTTTTCCTTTTGGGTCAGAGAATCTTTTCCTATAATATCCAGGAAGATACAACCTAGTCCCCAAAGAAAAATGTTTAAAACTGAATGTGGGTTTTTGTCAAGTCCAACCCCCAAAATATATTGCCTTTCTCCACAAAAAATTAACTCCACTTTTTAAAATATGCTCTTGATTCCCCTAAAGGCTCTTATAGAACATGAGTCTATGGGCCTGATATTAGGAGGTAATATTTCCTTTAAGCAACCTGTTCTTATTATCAAGGAGAAGAGTGAACATTGCCAGTGAAAATCTGTCCTTGTTCTGTCTTAGGCTATGTTGATGTATGTCTCTGGGAGTGACACTGATGGTTAATACAAACTATTATTTTTGAATACAGATATGAGTGTAGTTTGTTATACATTTGGAGCTATTTGTACAGCACAGCATACTATAAATATGAAATTTGAAATATGAAACAAACAAAAAACAGGTGAGCTACATGATAATTAGAAACTTAACAAACCATGCAAAATAATATGCAAATCAGCATAAATGTTTGATATTTTTATGTTCAATATTTTTATATTTGTATATCACATGTGCC
Source organism: Gekko japonicus (assembly GCF_001447785.1). NCBI lineage: Eukaryota > Metazoa > Chordata > Lepidosauria > Squamata > Gekkonidae > Gekko > Gekko japonicus. Next base: position 1,391,332 of record NW_015162480.1, read on the forward strand.
AATTATCAAAATACATTCAACTGCAAATATATATCATAACCTGAATGAACTATAATTAGAGAGCAAAACAAAGTAGTTGTGGCAAGAATCTTTTACAAATAGAACAGAGTTCTCCAATTCACTAGCAACTTCAAAGATACTGAGGAATGAATGACTAATCAATCTGCTTTACATTTCTATAGGTGTAAACCTAGTGGGATCCATGATAAACATATCAAAGCAATCATCACTCTGATGTTTCTTGTAGGACCACAAGACCAATCTGTTTTACATTTCCATTGGTGTAATCCTGGTGGGCACTGTGATCAACATATTAAGGCAGTCACTCCGATGTTTCTTGTAGAAAGCCACAAAACTACATGTGAGCCAGCTACTTAATCTGTGTTTTGCCCAAGCTTCTTCAAAATCAGGACTATTTATAGAACAAGGAAGCCCTTATCAATATTTTAAATTTACTTTCAAGAAGTGCTAATGTATCAACAATCTTCCAGATTATTACAGCATTAGACTTCTATAAAGGTAAACGTTTCCCTTGCTCGAAAGCTAGTGGAATCCAACTCTAGGGGACTCATCTCTGTTTCCAAGCCGAAGAGCCAGTGCTGTCTGAAGACTTTTCCATGGTCATGTGGCTGGCATGACTAAACACCACGGCACACAAAATGCTGTAACCTTCCCACCAAAGTGGGACCTATTTGTCTACTTGCAATTTCTTGTTTTTGAACTGTTAGGTTGGTAGGAGCTGGAATCCAAGACCGATCTTCCGGTCTACAACTCAGCGTCTCAACCTCTGAGCCACCGTGGTGCTCAGATTTACAGACATAACAGCAATTTACATAGGCACTGTTGCTGAACTTTAAAAACTGGCAAGTAGAGACCACAGAACAATGTATCATCAGTCCCTATTTTTACTGTATTGAATTATGAAGTCTTCAAACAAAAGCCACATTTCGTAAACACAGAGTTTTTGAAAGGTACTGATTATACTAATTTTGTCATTTCCAACTTAATTCATTCTCAGACCATTCTGAGCAGAATTTCCAGTATTTCCCAAATGTCTTATGGCTATTTGCCAGTAGAGAACTACCTTATGACATTCTGGGGGGCTAATGTTCTTCTTGACATGACATGAGCCTGCTTTCCCAAAATTACTGGGGGAAGGATCTTGTTAAATCGTCCCATGAAGGTGGCCCAAATCACCCATCAGTGACAAACTCTTATATTCACTAAAGTCTATAGGAGAAGGAAGGTGGCATGGTACAGCACAATTTTGCCAGATCTCAGAAGCTAAGCAGGGTTGGTAGTTGAATGGGGGACTGCCAAGGAAGACTCTGCAGAGGAATGCAAAGGCAGACCACCTCTGCTCCTCACTTGACTTGAAAGCCCCTTACTGGGGTCGCCCTAAGTCAACTATGACTTGATGGCACTTCACACACACAAAGTCCAGAGGGGAATATACAAAATGCAATGGCCCATGAGAAAAAGCATGCTGTGTATTCATGTTGTTCCCAGCAGAGAGATGGTGATCTGATTAAGCTGCCAGAGTTTAAATTGATGTCATAAATCATTATCTGCTGAAAGCATGGTTGGATTTTACACACTTATTGGGCAGCAGCAGAGAACCAGTTTGGTGTAGTGGTTAGGAGCACAGACTCTTATCTGGGAGAACTGGGTTTGATTCCCCACTCCTCCACATGCAGCTGCTGGTATGACCTTGGGTCAGTTACAAGTTCTTTCAGAGCTGTTCTCTCAAGGGGAGTTCTCAAAACAACTCTCAGGCCCACTTACCTCACAGGATGTCTGTTGTGGGAGGGGAGGGGAAAGGAGATTGTAAGCTGCTCTGAGACTCCTTTGGGTAGTGAAGGGTGGGGTATAAATTTTAATTATTTATATTTACACTTATATCCCACCCTCCCCACCATTCGGCAGGCTCAGGGCGGCTAACAACATTTGTAAAAATACATTAAAATTCCATTAAAACCATCAATCAATATAAAATCATACAACTTATATTAAAAGATGGCGAATCTTCCGATATCGACTATCAACTGAATACTGTCCACTGGCTCATGCCCAGCTATAAAGCCTTGGTTGGTGGCACCGTTGGTACAGTTGGTAATCAGGCCAGGGCCAGTTGTTGACACAGTAATCAGGCTAGGGCCAGGGCCATACGACTGAGGTGGCACCCAACTTAAAAGCCTAGCGGAAGAGCTCCGTTTTACAGGCCCTGCGGAACTGTAAAAGGTCTCGCAGGGCCCTGCTGTCTTCTGGAAGCTCGTTCCACCAGTGAGGGGCCGCCACAGAGAAGACCCTGGCCCTCGTTGTAACCAACCTCTTCTGCTTCTTCTTCAGTAAGGATGGTCTGCTTGATCCAACTGGTTTCCAGAATCCTTTGACAGATTACAGCAATCTTTTTAAAAATAAAATAACTGTTTTTATTTTAAACAACAACATCAAAGCATTCAAAACATTGAACTATGTTGGAACTAGATACAGTTATGTTGACGCTTCTACAAATGCTAAAAGTTTTACATTCCGTGAAATAGTTCATAATACTTTTCTGGAACAATGAATTTAGAAGACTCAACATTAAACATAAACTCAAGAAAGGGAAGCCATTTCAGATGAAGATTAGAGTTCATATGGTAATGATTAGTATTGACAAGTACATCAGAAATCTTATCCATAATATAGTAATCCCAAATTTTCAATCGCCAAGAAGATAATAGTAACTTGTTGGGGGATTTCCAACTACTGGCAATAGCCACCTTAGCTGCCATCAATAAGGTTGAAATAAGGTCTTCTCTAATTTTAGGTATATGAGAATCGCTCCAGTAATCTAAAAGTATAAGGTCGGGTTGCATAGGAATCAAATAGCCTGTGATGATTACAGCAATCTTAAAGGCAACTCGGTTGACACTGTAGTATCATCCTGGAATCAAGAACCAACAAGGGTTAAAGACATGATTGTTTCTCGGTGTCCTCTCCCCTAGTTTAACAGGACCCCATTGATGTGATTTATTGAAAAATTAGAGGAGGTGAAAAGGATGGAGAGTCTTGAGTTTGGTTTGGATCAAAAGTACCTGAAACAAACAGAAAGCACCTCAGACCCTACCTGAATGCCTATGGTCTGGTGGCAACAGAATCAAAGATGTTATTTCCCCCCCGCCACCATTACCTCTGCAGAATTTTGATCAACGAATTTGTTCCATAGTCTATAAACACCTAAGCCCCCCACGCTGGAAGAGGATGATTTGACCCAACACTGTGCCATTGTTTGCTAGATTATTTAAGGAGAAAGTCTGTCTGGTCTGACCTGCATGTGCGTTTAGATGCAGTTTGGATGAGGTTTAATCCTCAGCATAAACATCTGTTTGTCAACTGTACAGGTAATTTCAGATTGATCTTCCTGATAGTTGCTTACAAGATTCTTGGGGGAAGGCCATCTGCATGCTAGACCCATGCTTCTCCTGGATGGTCAAACCAGGCCAGGAAAAGCTAAGGGTACTACTTGCCAAAATTATTAAGTCATTTTTTAATGGCAAGTGAGTTTTCAGAAGCGCTGGTGAAGACATTGCTGAAGAAACTTATTCTGACAAGAGTGGATTTGGCTAGTATGCCTTTTTCAGGTAAGATTATTGAACAACTGATGGCACAGCAACTCCAGGGTTAGGGTAAAGGTAAAGCTTTCCCTTGCTCGAAAGCCAGCCGAATCCGACTCTAGGGTTGCAGTGCTCATCTCCGTTTCAAAGCCGAAGAGCCAGCGCTGTCTGAAGACGTTTCCATGGTCATGTGGCCGGCATGACTAAACGCCAAGGCGCATGGAACGCTGTTACCTTCCCACCAAAGTGGTACCCATTTATCTACTTGCAATTTCTTGCTTTCGAACTGCTAGGTTGGCAGGAGCTGGAATAAGAGACGGGAGCTTACTCCGTCATGCGGCACTCGGGTCTCGAACTGCTGAACTACAAACCTTCCAGCCTGCAGTTCAGCGTCTTAACCACTTGAGCCAGCGCACTCCAGGGTTACCTGGGTAAATTTATGCCCTTGACCTATTTCATTTGGGATTCTGGACTGGTTTGGGGAGAGAAACAGATCTCTATTTGCCTCATTACTAATTCTATTTGCCTCATTACTAATCATTCAGTTTTGTTGAGGCCCTTGTAAAGGAAAATACAGGAGAGAGCTGTTAGTATCACCCCTCTCCCCAAGGTTTTTTGCATTTAATTTGCAATCACTCACCTATAATTATTCACAGCTGGGGTGTGCTTGTGCATGTGTCAGAAATCCCATCTCACCCACAAAATCTTCCCCTCCCTGATACATTGCCCTCTTATCTGCTGAGTCCTTCATTTATTTATTACATGCTTACTACATTTTTATTGCATTTCCATAGAGTGCACAGTGGTGTATATGGTTCTCCTATCCTCCATCCACTGTGTTGTAGCACTTAAGTGTTGGACCAGAATCTGGGAGACCCAGGTTCAAATCCCCACTCTATCATGGAAGCTTGCTGGACGACCTTGGGCCAGTCACACTCTCTCTCAGCATAGCCTACCTCACAGGGCTATTGTGATAAAATGGAAGAGAACAAAGTAAGCTGCTTTGGGTCCCCATTGGGGAGGTGGCAGGGTATAAATGAAGTAAATAAATAAATGTAACTTCCCTGTGAGGCTGAGAGGCAATGCGCACCCAAAAATCCTGCAGGGTTATAAAGGAAGTGCGGATTTGAAGCTCAGTGTTCCTAATGATAGCAGTAACTACTTGGTGTAGTGGTTAAAAGCGGCAGGATTTAATCTGGAGAACCAGGGTTGATTCCCCGCTTCTCCACATAAAGCCAGCTGGGTGACCTTGGGCCAGTCACAGCTCTCTCAGAGCTCTCAGCCCCACCCACCTCACAGAATGTCTGTTGTGGGAAGAGGAAGTGAAGGCGATTATAAGCCACTCCAAGACTCCTTTAGGTAGTAAAGAGCGGGGTATAAAACCAACTCTTGTTCTTCTTCTTTTAGGAGCATAGCAAGCTGTCTTATACCTACGTTGACCACTACCTTGCTTTATTATTGCCTGTTCCTGATTGGCAGTGGCTTTCAAAAAGAAAGCCTTTCCCAAGACCTCCCACCTGAGATTGTTTAACTGGACCTTTAACCCAATCAGTGTTCCCTCTAAACTGAGTTAGTGTGAGCTAGCTCACAGTTTTTAAGCCTCCAGGTCACACTTTTTTGTCTTAGCTCAGGAAGGATGGCTCCAGAGCAAACTGATTTATGCAATAGCCAAATCACTCACTCACAACTTTAATGCCAGTAGCTCACAAGGTAGAATTTCTGCTCACAAGACTCCACAGTTTAGAGGGAGCATTGAACCCAATGTCTTCTGCACGTAAAGTCAGCACTCCTTCCTTGGTATCTGACCTAGGGGGCTTTGACTCTCAAAAGCTTAGAACCCAAAAATCTTGTTGGTCTCTAAGGTGCTGTGTGTGTGTGTTAAGTGCTGTCCAGTTGCTTCTGACTCCGGTTTGGTGTAGTGGTTAAGTGCACAGACTCTAATCTGGGACAACCAGGTTTGATTCTCCACTCCTCCACTTGCACCTGCTGGATGACTTTGGGCAAGCCATAGTTCTGGCACAGCTGTTCTTGAAAAAGAGCAGTTTCTGTCAGAGCTCTCTCAGCCCCACCTACCTCACAGGGTGTCTGTTGTGGGGACGGGAGGGGAAAGGAGTCTGTAAGCTGCTCTGAGACTCCTTTGGGTAGTGAAGGGCAGGGTATAAATCCAATCTCTTCTCCTTCTTCTTATGGCGGTCCTATCAATTAATGACCTCCAAAGCATCCTATTATTCACACCCTTTCTCAATGTATCTGAAGAAGTGTGCATGCACAAAAACGTTTATACCCAGAATTAAACTTGGTTGATTATAAGGCACCACTGGACTCAAACTTTGTTCTATTGCTTCAGACAAAACACAGTTACCTACCCAACTGAGCCTTGCTCAGGTCTTACAAACTGTGGGCTATGGCTTCCTTTACTGAGTCCATCCATCTTCCTCTTTTCCTGCTGCCTTCAACTTTTCCTAGCATTATTGTCTAAGATGCTACTGGGACGCAAACCAAGCTGTTCTTCTGCAGCCCAACACAGGTACCCTCTAAAATGATCTTCCTTGTGCAATGGCTGATGGCAGAGCACCGGTGAAGGCCAGTCCTCAACACCTCCAGTTAAAAGGTGCAGGTAGGAGGTGATGAAGAAGAGTCCAGGTGCCCCTTTAAGACCAACCAAAGATTTGTTCCTGGTGTAAGCTTCCGTTTGTTGGTCTTAAACCTGCTAGGGTTGCCAGGGCTGGGTTGGAAAATACCTGGAGACTTTGGGGGTGGATCCAGGTGAAGGCGGGGTTCAGGGAGGGGCCTCAGCATGGTACAGTGCCATAGAGTCCACCCTCCAAAGCAGCCATTTTCTCCAGGGGAGCTGATCTCTGTCAGCTGGAGATCAGTTGCAAAAGGGGGAGATCCCCAGCAATGTTCCCTCTAGGCTGTGGAGTCATGTGAGCAAAAATTCTACTTTGTGAGCGACTGACATTAAAGCTGTGAGCGAGTGATTTGGCTGCTGCATAAATTAGTTTCCTCTGGAGCCATCCCTTCCTGAGCTAAGACAAAAATGTGTGAGCCGGAGGCTAAAAATCTGTGAGCTAGCTCACACTAACTCAGCTTAGAGGGAACACTGATCCCCAGGCCCCACCTGGGGGTGGCAACCCTAAAGCTTGCCCCTGGACTCATACTTTGCTCAGTGGTAAGGCAGCATTAGTCAAGCCGCGTCAGCCTCTACCAGGCCCGCAAATTTGCAGAGGCGAAACTTCCGGCCCTGGCCGGGAGGCAGCAAAAACCAACCCAGCTGGACTCCCCGCCCCTCCTCGCCCTCGAGTGGGCGGGGCTAAGAGGGCGACGTCACTTCCGCCTTTCCAATCGCGTGGGGGAGCGACGGGGAACGCGAGAGACAGAGAGGGAAGGCGAGGGAGAGAGACAGAGAGACAGAGAGAGCCGCGCGCGCGCCGAGTAGAACGTGAGTGCCAGTTCTCCCCCCCCCCGCGCGCGCTGTCCTCATGGGGGGGGGGGGAGGCAAGAGAACGTTCCTCCCTCCCCGCTCGCGGGGTCCAGCTGGAGCCGCCATGTTGCGTCCTTCGGGGCCCCGACCCCTCCCTCCTCCTCTCCCGCCCCGGGCAGGGGGAGCTCTTTCGTCACTCTCCCCGTTAGGAACTGGGCGAGACGGATTCCGACGCCGCCGGGGGAAGGGAGGGGGACTGCGCGGAGGGCACCCGCAAGGCAGGAAGGCGAGAGGGAGGGAGAAAATGGCGGCTGGGAACCGCCCCCGCTCTT
>NW_015162480.1:1399078-1436208 GCF_001447785.1 Gekko japonicus
CCCCCCAGTGTTTTATGCATTGCAGCCCCCTCACCTTCTTGTTCCAAGCTTGCTTGTGTGCTCCCCCCCCCTCCCCGCCAGATGGGTGCCACAGAGGTCACAAGCCCCACAGTCTTTATGGCGTGGCTGGATGATAGCAAGATGGCCGGCAAGCCTTGCTGTAGCGAAGTCGGGCCTCATGTTTCCTGCTGGTGTTTCCTGCTCTGTGCACCCTGGCTGCCTCTCAGTTCTGTGGCCCGGAGGCAAAACCCACACTGAGTCGTGGGGGTGATGTGCTGGTGCATAGTGTGGCCCCTTTGAATACTTGGGGCTTGTCTTTGTGGCACATTTGGCAAAAAAGATTGTTCTTGCTGTCCTGACCGTTCCTCATACAGCTGGAGATGTGCTTTTTGGGACATTCGTGTGTTTTACTAAATGGACAAGGCTGCATTGTTGTATTAACCGTGGAAACATGTTGGCCTCATGTGTTTAACCCGATATATTCTCAGTCAAAGCCCATTCTTGGTTAAGACCCCCTTTTTAAAGACCCCTGCAGGACTCTGAACTACTTTCTGCAAACCACTTTCATTTCTGTTCCAGAGTTATTTCATTCTCCCAGCAGTTCACACCAGTGAAGGAGTCTTGGATATCAGAGGGCTGTGGAGCCTAGCTGCCTGCCTACATAAGATTAAAAAGAACTGCTGTTTGTACCATGTGCCTTTGAATTAAAGGAACAGTGCAGGCCCTCTCCCATGCTCAGTTTTTGTTGGAGGGGCCGTAGGTATTCCCAAAAAAGAGGAGGTAGAAAACCACAGACGGTGGGTATTTGGAGCTGCCCTGGTTGGGCTGCAGATAGCTACAAAAGAACCCCCCGTTAGCCTTTGGGCTGTATGTTTTGCAGGCACGCACAATGTAACAGATGCTATCTGGCATCTCTGTTTCCAAGTATTCTTATCTGTGTATTAACAATCTTGCCACTTGGTGGCCTGCTTTATTAGCATGTTCCTACTGTTAACCTTGCTGTTTCTGAGCATTAGTTTGACTCTTTCAAAATTACCCTCGGTGATATTCCCACTATGTTTCTTCTGTATTGCTTTGCTTGTCTCTGCCTCTCTCTGTCTTTCTCTCGTCTTTCCATCATTTGATTCCAGTATTTCCAGCCATAAGATCCCACCCATTCATGCCCACAAAGCCTCCTTTTCTGTAACCCATTTGCCATACATTTACTCATTCAGCTTATTCAACACTTATTCAGGTGTTCTTTATTGTCTTCCTTTCATCACCTGAATAAAGCATCCTGGGGCTGTTTTCTAGTGTTTTGTTAAAACCTGTGTGTCTGTCCCAGATCTAATGTGGGAATGTCACAATAAGAGGAGACGGCAGTTCTCCATCTGGAGAGACATTTTGTGGACTTGGAAGATTGCTTCCTTACACTTAACCTGGCAGGCGGTCCCCCCCCCCCCCCCGCTTTTCAGAAGATGGAACTGCAGATAAATCCGTGTCTTCTGAAGCGAGAAGTAGTCCTGATGTTTATTAAATGTAGTGAAAGCAGCATTACTCTAGAGCAGAAATAGTCAGTTGGAAGCCTGCAGGTGTTTCTTTTTTTAAAAAAAAATACAGCCACTTGCAGCCCTGACAAAGTGCAGTTGAGATGTGTACATTGTTTGCCTGCTTATCTATTCATGAAGAAAAGAACGTTTTTTCAAAAGTGGTGCGTTCTATTTCTTTGGGGGTTGGTCTGAACATCCTGGCTTTGCCTGAGTGCATGTGTACATAAACATGAAACTCCTGTGGCTAGATAACTCCAGCTTTGCTAAAGGGTCTGGATCAGCCAGTGCCACGCAATACATTTCCAATACATTTCCAATACATTTCCACTCGGTCACCCATTGCCTGGAGACCTGGCCACCCCAAGGGGAAATAGGGACCTAGGACAAACTTTTCACAGTTCCCCTCAGCTGTGTGGGGACTTCTATTCCAAAGCCACTGCTGGTCACCTAGGTGATTGGAGGTTTAGGGCTGAAAGTGAAATTTCAGTCCCCAGCTGTTATTGGTTGCCCAGGCAACCGTCTGCACTGACCTCACCTCACTGCCCAGGTGATTGGCAGCAACTTCTGGGAAATGCAAGGGGGGGGAAATGCAAGGGGGGGGATTGCTTCAGTTTGCACTGCTCTGCCTGATGAATAGAGGAGCCTTTGAGAATGCAGAAGCTGTCTCTCTGCTTTGAAGAGCACACATTTTTTTCTTAATGTAATCGTTCACTCGTTCCATCATTTCTAAAGGTCAAAAGAAACCTGGTTCCCCTAGGTAAAGGCCAAGCAACTTAACTTTATTTGTTCTCCCTTTTTACAACATGATCTGAGTGCTGAAGATCCATTTAGGCTATCAGCCAGAGGTTTTAACAAGCTCTATTGTGTTGGCTCCAAAATACCTACGTTGGATAGAGATTGTACCTTCTTATATGCTTTCGGCTGTTTGTGTTTGACACCTGTGATTTCAGTGTTCTGCAAAAGCACTTGACCGCTTGCCAGTGGTAAGGTGTTTTTTTTGTCCTGGCAAGTGTCTCTTGAGGTTGGCGTCTCCAGTGTCCTTTGAAGTTTTTCCTGGCACCTCCCCTTGTATGTGAAGTTGGTGGGCAGGGCCCTTCCGTGGCAGGCCATGCCTGGGGAAAGGTGCTCCTCCCATCTTCTCCCCAATCTCCTAGGAGGGTGAAGCTGGCCATTGTGGCCACCCAGGTTATTGGCAGTGTGTTTGGGGGGCTGCCAGGGATACTGGCTGTTTTAGCTGGTTCTGCAGAGGAAGGATGCTGCAGGGGTTTTTAGAGAAGCTTTTTGACTTAAAACATTTTGCAATAGATTCCCCCCATTTCAAACAGTCTTCAGGTTCTGCTTTCCAGGTAGTTTGTTGCCTTAAGAAGCTCCATTTCTTAGAGCTTCGCTCCTTTCCTCCTAAACGGATATGTTTTTTAAACCCTGGTCTGATAATCGAGCTTTCCTTCTGTGGAAAGTCATCAAAGATAAAGGGGGTCTCCATTGGGCAGCCAGTGGTTTGGAACCCGTCCTATGCACAGAAGTGTGACCCGGTTGGAGCCTGAAATGCCCCCCCCTCTTGCTCTTAAGGATGGATAGCCCTAGAAGAAGCACACGGGTGGGGGGGAGTTGAAGGGTTGCTTCAAAAGGGATGAATCAGCAATAATGGTTGCCTCTCCCTTACATATATGGGTCTTTTCCATGGGATCCATCCCGTTACATTGAAATAGGGAGACAATTGTTTACTCTGCATACCATATATTTCTCCTGAGATAAGAATATGCCATCTGTCATACACACCTTTTAAAAAGAGGTGTTTTGGTGGCTGTATTGGGAGTTCTGTTTACAGCTCTTTCACTATTAGAAATAGTTTCGTCTTTGTAGAGGCCTCTAATAAGCTCACTGCCTTTAAAAAGCTAGCCACTTTGGCGTCACTTGCCTGTAACGATCTGTCTAGGGATATTTTAAAAATTGACTTGGTGTCCGTATAGACCAGTCTTAGGGCTGATAGCGTAATCACCTGTTACAAGACACAGCCGTTGTTATGAACACTCTCCAGAGCATATTGTAATAATAAGTGAATAAATTTCCACTGCCCAGATGTACCACGATGTTTCTGCTCATAATCAGATGTTAAAACCACAGACCAAGCTCTGCAGTAATGGCCTGCAGTAGGGGCCTGCAGTAGCGGCGGCCCCTACTTAAATGCCTGGTGGAAGAGCTCCGTCTTACAGGCCCTGCGGAACTGCAAAAGGTCCCGCAGGGCCCTGAGCTCCTCTGGGAGCTCGTTCCACTGGGACATGTTGGCCTCTGAACGTGGAGGCTTGTGTGCAGAACTGGTGTGCTACACTTCAGCTGTGACCCCTCCCTTTATCTCCAAAAAAAGAGATTTGAAAAAGTGGACTGTACTCCGAACTCTTGCTGCCAGAAGGTTAGTCTTTAAGTGCCACAGAACCCAGTGTTCTCGGAAAACATGTCCTCTTCATAATAAACTTTTGGACAGGAATTTAAGGCAAGCATTGTACCCTCTCTTTTAAAAGTGGATCAAAAGCTTAAACACTATACACCCTGTATTCTTTGTGGTGTGAACAAAACCCTTGAGTGTAAAGAAGTTATGGGTTGCCCCATTAGACTCTAATCTGCGAGAACTAGGTTTGATTCCCCACTCCTCCACTTGTAGCTGCTGGTGTGACCTTGGGTCAGTTATAAGTTCTCTCAGAGCTGTTCTCTCAAGCGCAGTCCTTGGGAGAGCTCTCTCAACCCCACCTGTCTCACAGGGTGTCTGTTGTGGGGAGGGGAGGGGAAGGGAAAAGAGATTGTAAGGCACTTTGAGACTCCGAGAAGTGAAAAGTGTGGTATAAATCCAGTCTCCTCCTCCTCTTCCTCCTCCTCTTCTTTTTGTGAAATATATTTAATTAACCAGAAAACGTACATGTTAGCCAGTCTGAGCTTGTTGTAAAAATTATGTATATGTTGGCAAAAAGTTTTTTGAAGAGACAAACAGGTCAAATTACAAAACCGGTCTAAAACTATAAATCATATCATGTTTCATTTAAATAAGACTGGAGGTAGCACTTGAAGCCAGCGTCTTTTGTTCTTCACGTTTAAAGAAGTTTTCTTTTTAGTAGCACATCAGTATTTATTTTATTTGGGCTTTTCCTGTGCCCTCCGTAAAGGCAGCTTACACTTAAAACACCGCAACATTAAAAACAGGCCATTAAAAACGAGATCTGATAACTCTAGGACAGAGGTCGCCAACCTACTGGCCATGAGCAACTCATGGTGGTGGGTCTCACTGCACTTCCCTGCATGTTTGGAAAGAGCAGCCAGGTCTGCGCCAGCTGCACTAGTCAGCCCAACCTCAAGGCTTGAGTGCAGATGTGCGTCAGGCATCCTCTGTGCGGGCTTCCCTCTGCACCTTTGCCCATTTTTGGAGTCTTTCCATACGTGCCCTGAGCTAGAGAAAGAGGAATGTGCCACCATAGGGTTGTGTAAGTCTCAGCTGCGGGAGATGAGGCTGTAGCCGCAGAGGTGTTCTGGTGCTTGACTAGCTGACTCGCGCCAGGGAGGCACACTGAAGGATGGTGGCAGCACCTTCAGGCCCCATCGATCTGGCTGTGTAACAGCCTGGAACTCTTGAGCTGCAGTGGGACACCGCCGTGCTGTCCCCACCTCTTCTCTTCTCTTCTTCCTCCGCCCTTCTGAGTGGCAAGGGTTGGCCTTGTACTGCTTTGTACCCCTGCCACACCTGGTCCCTTAGCGATGCTCGCACTGCTGGATGTTCAGGCCTGGGCAGGATGATGTGTCACTGGTACCCCAGCAAGGAAGGGTGTGTGAAAAGTCCTGGGTTCGCAGCATGGAGGGCTCGGACGACGACATGCGTTTGCACACGTTTATTGTACTTCACATCGAACTAACAAACGGCCCCGCAAGGCCAACTATATACACACCCACCCAGCACACCCACAGTCCCATTGGGGGGGGTTTGAATTTCCCGCCATAGTTCCTATTGGTCCGTGCTGGGGGAACTAGGATCCTCCATTCCTTTTGTCTTGAGGAGCTAAGCTCCTGCCTGTAGCCGTGGACCCCTGCTGGCGGTCCGCGTACATAACAGGGGGCACATGGAGGAAGGACCTGGTGTCCCGTCCCCCCCAAGAAGTGGTTCTCCAGGCCCTGCACTCCCCCTCTGGAATAGGTCTCGGCAAAAAGGTTGGCTACCACTGGTCTGGCAGTTATCATTTTATGTAATTTGGGGGGTGGGATTGGAGTTATTTAAAATATTTATTAGCCACTTTTCTTCCTGATGGAGCTTGAGGCAGCTTACAATATAGATAAACTTTGTAAAACAGAATTCACGAAACACACAAAACCCAGAATTTAAAATCCCAGTTTGGGACTGGTAGTAACTTAATCAACTGTGGTCCTAAATAAAACCATCTTCAGCCATCTCCTAAAGATTAAAAGGGAGTGGAGCAAGCACACCTCCCCGGGGAGGATGTTCCATAATCCTGGGGCTGCCACTGAAAAGGCCCTGTCTTATTTACCCATCAAATGGGCTTTTTTTGAGTGATGGGACAGTCAGCCTGCTAGTAGAAATTAAGAGTGGGCTGCCAGGCCTAACCACAGTTTGAGGACCCTGGCTTCATTAATCAAGGTAATACAAATTATGTGAATGCTGTTTGAGGACAGCAAGATAACCATACTTTCTGACAACCATGCACATTGGCTTTCACTGGAATTCTTTATTTGCTTTGTACCAGTGTTGTATCTTCCCCCTGTGAGCCCAGCATTGGGGTGACAAGTCTGGCATTGTGATTCTTAAAAATCACTTGGGATTCTCATTGCATTGATAGACCTTCAGATATTGGTGTTTTTAAGACGGGAGCTTTAGAAGGGATTAAAGGTAAAGGTTCCCTTGCTCGAAAGCCAGTCGAATCCGACTCTAGGATTGCGGTGCTCATCTCTGTTTCCAAGCCGAAGAGCCAGCGCTGTCCGAAGACGTTTCCGTGGTCATGTGGCCGGCATGACTAAACACCAAGGCACACGGAACTCTGTTCCCTTCCCACCGAAGTGGTCCCTATTTATCTACTTGCAATTTCTTGCTTTCGAACTGCTAGGTTGGCAGGAGCTGGAACTAGAGACGGGAGCTCATTCCGTCTTGCGGCAACTCGGGTCTCGAACTGCTGAACTACCGACCTTCCACAGCCTGCAGTTCAGCGTCTTAACCACTTGAGCCACCGCAGCTCCTTTAGAAGGGATTAGATAATAGCAGAGTAAAATGATGCGAGCTCCTCTTCTGGTCTGGAGCCCCCACTCACTGTTTTTTCCCACAACTTCTTTTTTCCTTTCAGAATGCCTAAGTCAAAAGAACTCGTGTCTTCGAGCTCCTCTGCCAGTGATTCAGACAGCGAAGTCGATAAAAAGGTGATTATTTAATTCAAAAATAACGTTTATCCCTTCGTTTCAGAGTACCTACTAGAAGCTCACAGTGTTGTTACAAACGTATGTTAAAGCCCAGTCAAAATAACACAGTGGGGGAAATGTGGTCGCCTAAAGCATCCAGAGACCGATTTAAGATTCTTCTGTTCACCTATCCGAAGGCGTTGATGAAACCATACCTAGGCGTCTACAACGGGGGGGGGGGGGGGAGGTGGATTGGACATAAATGTACCCGCTGGGGGAATGTTCCATTAAACTGCTAGCCCTGTAAATAGAGTCATTACAATACAGTTGTGTTGCCTAGTCGTCAGGAAAATGATTTCTTGCCAAAGGTACATTGTGTACTATTTGTAACGAACACTCTTAGGAGCAGAGTTGATGTGCTGATCAGGCTTGTTCAGTTTGCATTCCTGTGACTACTCAAAATCTGTGCAGTCCCGCAGAAGGTCTGTGTATAAAAAAACTACACGCATGCTGTGCAGAAACCCAGCTGGTCAAAGGGATAATTGGTAATGAAATCCATTGTACGGTAGCAATGCTGTAAAAGCTTATAACCCTCATTTCCGGGTGCATCTCTTTGTGACGTCCTGGTTTTTGCAGCGGTGCTTAGTAGCCTCTCAGCACGTGGAAGGCTGGCAGACCAAAGACGTTTCAGAATTTGGCTCGCCATCAAGTAATTTTTTTTTTAAAAAGCAGAGTTAAAGCAATATGTTGGCTCCCATGGAACTGTCTAGACGGTGTTCTGCAGTAACTGCCTAGCTTACGGCAGCGCGGATGCTGTATTCGGGGTTGGCAGCGTGCAGCAAGCCATGTTAAATGCTGGTTTAAACAGATGGCAAAATGGCATTAGCCTGACCTCGTCAGATCTTGGAAAGCTAAGCAGGGTCAGCCCTGATTAGCGTTTGGATGCGAGACCACCGAAGAATTCCAGGGTCGCTGTACAGAGTACAGAGGAAGACAATAGCAAACCCACCCGTGTTAGTCTCAGGCCTTGAAAACCCTATGGGGGTTGCCATAAGTTGGCTGTGACTTGATTGTGCGCACACGCACACACAAAACATGGCATGCCTAGTAAGAAGCTTTTGAGCTCCAGTAAAGCTGAAATTTGCTCAATTTGGGTGCGAGGCTCTCCGTCAGCTTTAATCTCCAAAGAAGTTGGTGGAAAGGTACATGTGCATCTATATATCCTTGTAAGAACGTAAGGGCCTTTCTGTCTGTCCACGGGTCAAACCAGGGAAAACATTTTTGGTCTCTGCTATAACCATTGTCAGTGCTCAGGCCTCTCCAAAATGCTAAAGGTAGCTTAAAGATAGCTTAAATATTTGCTAAATGGTGTCCCTTTCAAGTGTTTAAGAGAGTTGTTCTCTTGTCTAGCTTGGTTTGAGTCCAGGAGCACCTTTTAGGGTCTAACAAGGTTTTCAGGTTGTGAGCTTTTGAGAGTCAAACTCCCTTTGTCAAATAACCGTGTTCGGTGTCCAGAGGTTTGATTCTCGAAAGCTGATACCCTGAAACTCTTGTTGGTGCTCCTGAAATGTAGCCGTTCTAGTGCAGACCAGCATTATTATCCTCTGAAACGTTCTCTTGTGTGTTGATGTGCTAAGTATTGCTTCAGACATCGAATTCTGACTCTGGGGATCCCGTACTGGTTGCCAGTAAGATTTAGAATTTTCATCATGCTAAACAAAGAAAGAGAATTCTCAGGTGCTGGAGACAGAATGTCCAAGGTGATGTCCGGTCTGTGAAGTCACCTTGCATGACCAAGAATGAAGGTGATGCAGCTCAGTTTGGTAGGTCGATGGGCGAGGCTCAAAAGAGAAGCCAGCCGACCCGGTTAAATGTGAGGAAATTTAATAAGGCTGCCAATTGGTTCTGCCTGCCCTCTGTAGATGAACAACACTGAATTTTGTGCCTGTAACAAAGAGATGTAATAATGTGAACGTGGCAGTGCTTAATGTTTGACGGAGCCTTTTAAACTAATCAAAAGATTTTCTCATGAAGGCAAAAAAAAAACCGTGTGTCTTTATGGGGTATGGTCCTTTCAAATAAATAGTGCATTGTCTGTGTGTACATCCAGTTGCCTTTTGTATTCATAGTCCTTTTGAAGCTTCCCTCCACTCGCTAATGTTGGAGAAGAGGAGGGGGTATCTCTGGTATAGTTTCCCCCAAAGCTGCATTTTCTGCCCTTGCGTATATTTAGATTAAACAGAGCGCCGCTCTATGCAAGTGTCCCTTTGCGATTGTGTCAAGTTTGCTTTCAGTGGTAGCGAAGACAGGCTCAGACTGAACGCCTCCCCCATGGTGAGGAAAAGAGACTAATTGGCTTCAGATTGTAAGCTCTGTCCCCCCCCCCCATTCCTCATTCTGATTTTTTTTTTAAACGTCAAGGCAAAACGGAAAAAACAGGCACCCCCCGAAAAGCCTGTAAAGAAACAGAAGACTGGTGAAAGCTCCAAAGGCGCCGCTTCCTCCAAACCAAGTAGCAACAGAGACGAGAACATGTTTCAGGTAAAGATGGCCATTGCTGGGGCCAGAGAACATCTGGTGGGACTGTTGGGCAGAGCGCACTCTGGGTTGGTGCTTGGACTTTGCAAAGGGAAAGAAAGACCTATTGTATCCACTGGAAGAGGAAAAAACTGCCTTTTTTCATAGCTTGGAAAGGTTACATCACTATTGTGTTTTAGGATTAAGGCAGTCAACTCGCAGACAATCTGCAACACTGGCATTTGAGCTCAGTTGTAGCACTCTGAAATGCTACTATCACTGTAGAAAGGAAGATGGGAAAACTGACCCGTATGGGTCCAGAAGCTTTGTTCTGGCACAAACAGGGCTTTTGCACTGACACTCAATAGTTGTCAGTGCGAGGCATGTAAGTTTCTGTTGTGCCTAAGCCCTTTCCTTGATTAACAGTAAGCTCCTTTGACTGGAGGTCTTGAGCCAGACAATAAAATCACAGAACAAATATCAATAACAAGGACAGAACAATGATAAAGGAAAATTATGCCTGCAGTAGAATCAGAAGGTGGTCACATTAATACTTAGCAGGGGAGTGTCTCAAAGATGTTATAGTAGACAAGAATTTGGCCACAGATCACGGAACTGTAAGTTTAACATCAGCCAACAAAGAGGAAGCGATCCACAGTTCACATGCCCGAGCCCAACCCAATCCATAGACTTCGATTGCATATTGGTCTTACTGCCCAGGTTCACTGTGGTGAGGGAAGGTGAATTGTCTGAATTCCACCTTGAATTTGGGGTCAGACAAGGTCGCCTATTGGCTCCATTTTTATTTAATTTATACTTGAATGATCTGTCGAGTCGTCTAGATCTGTCCTTTCATCCTCGTCTAGCACACCACGGTACTCCTGTTTTGCTGTATGCAGATGATGCAGTCTTGCTATCCCACACTCGTATTGGTTTACGGAGTTCATTAAAGCTTTTTTTCTGACTGTTTTTATGCAAAGAAGCTTCAACAGTAAACTGTCAGAAGTCCAAGGTAGTGGCTTTTACTTAAAAAAAAAAAAAGGAACCCTAAAACATATTGTTGGTCCATTGGGGGTGGGTGAACTAGAAGAAGTTAAAGAATTTTCTTATCTTGGAATTTTATTTGCTTCTAATTTAAACTGGGCTCTGCACCAAAGAGCTGTGAGAAACAAAATCAAACCCTATTCTGGGGAGTATCTTGAGGGGTTTTTTTCCGAATAAAGGGAAAGAGGGAAAGAGACATGTGCCAGGGGCTATTACAGTTTTTAATCTAATGGTAATCCCTATTATATGGGGCGGCAATAAGGATTAAGGCAGTCACTGAAGCTATTGATTTCCCACTTCTTTGCTTCCTTAGAAAGCCGTTAAATACACCGCACTGTGTTGCTGGCATGGCTTTGCGCACTGAATTTGGTCAGCGACCACTGGAGGCTCAGGCATGTGTACTCGGCATTTAATCTGTGCCTAAAGTGCCCTTTGTTCTGTTAATGGCTATCTGGCCTTATTGAAGGAGAATTCTTATAAATCATCATGGCCTAGGATCATGGACAAGAAATTGTCAGCTATTGGTTTTTTCTCCAGAATCTATCGAGGAACTGGGGCTCGCTGAATCAGTAATTACAATTTAAAAACAGATTAGGCAGATTGATTATAATAGTTCTGTTCTTTATGCTCAGTTTGTTCATCACAAAATATTCGAATACTTCCCCCTAATTCTCTTCCCTCCCGTGCTTATCATCTGACCTCGCCTGGTCTTCTTAGGGCTTTTATTCTTGCCAGAATGAGTGCCCGTTCAATGGGGTTTATGAACAACCCTCCTTCTAATCTCGAGTCCTGTGAGCAAAAATTCTACTTTGTGAGCTGCTGTCACTAAAGTTGTGAGCGAGCGATTTGGCCACTGCATAAATTAGTTTGCTCTGGAGCCATCCTCCCTGAGCGAAGACAAGAATGCATGAGAGCCGGAGGCTAAGAAACTATGAGCTAGCTCACACTAACTCAGCTTAGAGGGAACACGTGGTCACGAGAGGCCGCTTTTTGCATCTTCCCTACTCTGCTCCCTTGCTAAAATAGATGCAGCGTCTCATATTTTATTGGCATGTTATAACTTAAGACATCGTTTTAGTCTACCATGGTTGGTGAATTTCTGTGACCCTAATCCAAGCAGGATGGTTCCCCCTTCTCTCAGACCAAAATCCTAATATAACTTTGGATGTCGCAAGTATTCTTTCTCCTTTTCTCTTTTGGGAAATACATAGAGAGTATAAATGAAATTTCGGATTGTTACACTGCTCCAGGCACTGAGCCACAGGAAAGGAAAGACTTCATTTAAAACTGCTGGGAAACTAGACCGGAGATGGGGTGTTGGTCATTCCCTACCCCACCCCCCATGGGACAGAACGGGCAGCTTGAATAGAAGAAACAATTAGGAAATCCAGGGTGTGTAGCTGTGATTAGGGATTCTCTCGTCCTCCACAGAAGTTTGTTCGGTCCATGGGGTAAAATACAGGGACCTCTGCAAGTCAGGAAATGGGAAGAAGGTGATCACATGAACACATAAGAACGTAAGAGATGCCAATGTTGGATCAGGCCAAAGGCCCATCCAGTCCAACACTCTGTATCACACAGTGGCCAGAAATACCAGGTGGCATCAGGAGGTCCACCAGTGGGGCCAGGACATTAGAAGCCCTCCCACTGTTGACACCCCCCCCCCAAGCACCAAGAAGACAGAGCATCACTCGCCCCAGAGTCCCTATCTATCCCTTGTGGCTAAGATCCACTGATGGACCTCTGCTCCATATGCTTATCTAATTCCCTCTTGAAGCCGTCTATGCTTGTAGCTGCCACCACTTCCTGTGGCAGTGAACACATGAAGCTCCCTTATACCGAAGCAGACCCTTGGTCCGTCAAAGTCAGTAGCGTCTACTCAGACTGGCAGCACTTCTCCAGGGTCTCAGGCAGAGGTCTCTCACATTACACCTGCTTGCCTGGTCCTTTCAACTGGAGATGCCGGGGATTGAACCTGGGACCTTCTGCACACCAAGCAGATGCTCTGCCACTGAGCCCCGGCCCCTCTGCCACTGGGAAAAAGTTAATCACCCTCAGGCATGCGTACACCCTCCCACAAAAGGTTTGAGCATTAGGGTACTTGAGGATGCTAGAAGAAACTTAGGCTGCTCCCAGCCTCACTCCTGGCCACGTTCTGTTGTTTGCCTGTTTTGGTTTCCCAGGAAGAGATTCCCTGCCCCCACCCCTCTGAAATGCACACCTCAGGTTGCAACTAAGGTAATTCTAGTTAATTAGATAAAAGGTAATCTATCCGGCACCCAGTAGAAGGCAAACACCTTGTGCTCGTATAACTTACATCCTGATGCATTGTGGGGGTTTGCTTTTGCTTTTTTTGGTCCCCCTCAAACCATAAGTGTTCCAAGCAATGTTCCCTCTAAGCTGAGTTTTTGAGCCTCCGGCTCACACATTTTTTGTCTTTGCTCCAGAGCAAACCAATGTATGCAGTAGGCAAATCGCTCGCTCACCACTTTAATGCCAGTAGCTCACAAAGTAGAATTTTTGCTCACAAGACTCCGCAGCTTAGAGGGAGCATTGGTTCCAAGTCAACCCAAGAGTGAGGCAACGTGCATGACTCTAGTCAAGACAGTCCTTCAGGGAGGGTCAGGAAGGAAGCTGAGCCTCCCCTAGCAACGGGTTTTTTCTGCACGCTCAGAACAGCCAGACTAGAAGATGAGAGTCATCAGTCTGGACTTGGCTCAGCACCAGTCAGGCCAAACATCGTCCCAGTTGGCATGTGAAAGACACATTAAGTAACTCTGCTTTTACTGAGGAATTTGGCTTGAGCCGTGTGCGGTTCACACCGAGGAGAGCTGTACTGAACTATGGACTGGAAGAGGCCGTGTTGTGAAATGCAGCGAGGAAGCGGCAGAAAGGTTGTGCTTGGAAAACACCCTGACCGGGGTCAAGATTACTGGAGCCCGCATTGCGTCTGGGCTATATTTGACGGCCTGTGTATTTCCAGTGCGGCCAGATCCTCGCTAATCCAGCGTAGGTGAAGCATTGGCGTAAGCATGTGCGCATGAGAAGGACTTAAGGGTGCTGAGGGCAGGGTCAGAATGTTTTTAAATGTCAGCTTTAAAATTAGCAGAGTCATGGTTATGGCTCGCGTCAAAACTGCTGAGCTGTTAAGAGCATGAGCCGGGAAGCCTTACATGAAGCGGCCTTAATCCCGAATCAGACGAAGGTCCATCAAGGTCAGCGCTGTCCGCTCAAACTGGCAGCGGCTCTCCAGGGTCTCAGGCAGAGGTCTTTCACATAGAATCGTAGAGTTGGAAGGGACCCCCAGGGTCATCTAGTCCAACCTCCTGCACAGTGCAGGAAATTCACAAATACCACTCGCTGGACTCTGACTCTTCCGGAGAGGACTCACTGGATAAAAAGGGGGCAGCTGCCCCAAAGAGTCCTTACAAACTTCGGAAAAGGCGTGAAAGAGAGAAGTAAAAAGGCTGAAGGACTCTGAATTGTGCCTGAGAAGATGATGAGGAGTGATGGCTGGGGAGGGGTTTTTGTGGCTAGACAGGGAGGGGAGGAAAATATAGAAAAGAAAAGATATTGTTAACAATGACTCAGTGCGTTCAGTGCTAAATAGAGAAGAAGGCTAAATGTAACTTAGCTAATGAAGATCTTCTTTCTTGGGGTTTTAGTTAGATGTGGGTTTCTTTTTCTTTATCCCGTATATGTAGTCCCCTCCCTGTTTTTCTGTAGTAGTTTTGGTAGTTGTTAAAAAAAATAAAAAATAAATCCCCCTTTGGGGGCTTCAAAAAAAAAAAGAAAGAAAGAAAGAAAAAAAGAAAGGAAATTCACAAATACCTCCCCCTCCACACACACCCAGTGACCCCTGTTCCACGCCCAGAAGATGACAGAAAACCTCCAGGATCTCCAGCCAAACTGGCCTGGCGAAAAACTGCTCCCTGACCCCAGAGTGGTGATCAGCATTCCCCTGGGTGTGTAAGAAAGGGCCACAAGAACTAAGCACTGAGGCAATCCTTCCTGCCTTCCCTCTCATGATCGGCCTAAGTTCACAGAATCGGCATTGCTGTCAGATGGCCATCTGGCCTCTGTTTGAAAACCTCCAAACCTCTTAACTGGCGATGCCAGGGATTGAACCTGGGGACCTTCAGCATGCAAAGCAGATGCTCTGCTGCTGGGCCACAGTGCCTCTCCCCCCCCCCACTCTCTCCATATGCCAGTTATTGTTAGCTTCCATCTGCAATATGATGATACAATGGCAAGGATTGCTGAGAGCATAATATGAAGCGACTTGCATTTAGAATGCTGTATGAATGCTGAGTGTCCGGGCTGTTACTCGGCCCCTTGGGTAGCTCAATCAAAAATGTGTTTTCTGTTGGCAGCACAGTTCTCCTTTGGACAGCTACCTTAACCGCATCTTACTTCAGGGTTTTAGCACACATGGGCCACCCCAAGAGTAGCTGCGAATGCTGGCTATGAAAGAGCAAAGCTTCGAAGCAAAAGAAGTGTGTGTGGGGGGGAGATGCTGGAAGCGGCTGTGTTTAGAAAAAGACCAGGAACAAGGGGATGTTGCTGCAGACAGGAATGTTCATATGGGGGGGCGGGGCTGGGGCTCCATTGGTGTGGCTTTTCACAAGCACAGAGTGTGAAGCACATGTAAGAGGTCAGTGTGAAAGGAGCAGTCCAGAAGTCGCAATGGCTTCCTCGCCGTACACATTGTGTTAAGACTGCACATTGTCTATAGCAGATAATCTGTTCAAATGATTGTGAGATCTTCTTCAGTGCTAGAAATTCCCACAGTTACCATGATCGTATGATACATAATCCCGGTGGAAGGTGTTTTATCCAGTGTTCAGTGTTGCAGTGGTGTTGGAGGGGTTGGTTAATAGGTCTTGGAACAAATTAGGCCATGCTTAACTGCAAAATGGAGATGTACAGAGCAACCCTAAAAACACTTTCCTGCGATAAGCCCCCTTCAGTTGACTTCGGTAGGATCTTGAGCAATGCTCCCTCTAAGCTGTGGAGTCTTGTGAGCAAAAATTCTACTTTCTGAGCTACCGGCATTGAAGTTGTGAGCAGGTGGTTTGGCTGCTGCATAAATTACTTTGCTCTGGAGCCATCCTTCCTGAGCTGAGACAAAAATGTGCGAGCCAGAGGCTAAAAAAACTGTGAGCTAGCTCACACTAACTCAGCTTAGAGGGAACACTGATCTTGAGTAGACCTTTTTAGGGTTGCCAGATCAGAATGACTCCCCACCAGTCTGCAAGAACGCTTTAATCTAAAGCCAGCTCATTTTTTTAAATGGTTCATATTCTTATTGTACTTGTTTCAACAGCTAGGCTTACGAAGAAGTATCAGCTCTTAATTTTTCTAACACCAGCATCCTGTGAATGCCACCATTTCCTACATTAATGGTTTCAGGATGTGGGGCTTTTTCTCTCACGGGTACTTTCTGCATACTGTAATCTCCAAACTACTCACATTTTAGTTTGATGCTGCTGTTCTAAACATAGGTTTGAGGACTACCCAAATTACTAAGCTTGGGCAGTTAGGCAGAACCTATCCCTCTCTTATTGTTCACGCCACTTGTCCCTATTTCTTTCTATACAGCATCCCATTTCTAAATAATTGATAGGTCTGCTCTGTTCCTGGCTGCCGACAAACGACATCTCTTTGGTAGCCTTTACCTTGGGCATTTGAAAAGCAACATTTGCCAGTGATCTTGGTACATGATAGTTGCTTGCTAAATTTCTGCACAACTTACAGTACTCAGGCTAATTTGGGTCTTTAACTTCTCTACGATTTAGGTCATGGTCTACCACCAGTCAAGGTTTTGAAGACCAGCATTTATCAGACTTGTATATTCAAGTGTTAATTTTGAATTTAAGTTTGCATTCGTATTTCTGAAGGCAGAGGTTGAGTGGTTTTTGTCTTCATTGGTCAAGGACTAAAATGGTTGGTCGTAGATTCCCTTTGTGGAGCTGCCGTGGCTCAAGTGGTTAAGACGCTGAACTGCAGGCTGTGGAAGGTCGGTAGTTCAGCAGTTCAAGACCCGGGTGTGCCGCATGACGGAGTGAGCTCCCGTCTCTAGTTCCAGCTCCTGCCAACCTAGCAGTTCGAAAGCAAGAAATGGCAAGTAGATAAATAGGGACCACTTCGGTGGGAAGGTAACAGCGTTCCGTGTGCCTTGGTGTTTAGTCATGCCGGCCACATGACCACGGAAAAGTCTTCGGACAGCGCTGGTTCTTCGGCTTAGAAACGGAGATGAGCACCGCAACCCTAGAGTCGGATTCGACTGGCTTTCGAGCAAGGGAACCTTTACCTTTAGATTCCCTTTGGGGCACTATCTCCGTATCCTCTGACCTTGCTACCACAGAAGGGAAAGATCCGTGGTTCTGCGAAGGCAGTAATTCAGTCTGATTTGGGCTTTGGATGAAAGAGCTGGATTTGGAACTCACCTGTCCTTCAGGGCTGTCATTTCTTGTTTGCTTGTGAGAGACTTCACTGCGGAGGGAAGCGCTTTATCCTGTAATCTCACTCTCAGAAATAAAATACAGACCAGCATTGCTTTGTCTGTGAGGCCTTAATAGTCCCTGAAATGGGTAGGGATTTGCGTCTGTCAAAATAATGATTTCAGTTCTCTGATTTATTGGCAGATTGGTAAAATGAGATACGTCAGCGTGCGTGATTTTAAAGGCAAAGTCCTAATTGATATTAGAGAATACTGGATGGATCAAGAAGGTGAAATGAAACCAGGCAGAAAAGGTAATTTGGTTGCATGATGATTGTGTGTTCATATAAAGCACAGTTTTTGTTGCACTTCCAGGTACGTCTTCCTTGTGTCTAAATATGAGACACTGAAAGGTGGTGACCACCTGCGGTGGAGGGAATCCTGTACCTTTGTTGGTTGTATGGGAGGAAGAGTTCTGGCAGGTGTCATGTCTCTCTCTACTGTAACAAGCAGTAACCTCCTTCCCCTTTTGTGCTTGGTTACTCTTAACTGTGGTTACACACTGTCAGGTTCAATAGAGCAGTTGCAGTCCACAACGATTCATAAGAATAGGTTGCTTTATTACAAGTCACTATTGATACAGTTCTATGGTCATTGTCAGGAATGAAACTCAAAGCCAAGCATGGACAGATATGGACAGTTCAAACAAACAGGGTTGACCAATGAATACAGTTTGTGCTCAGCAGGCATTTGAGCAGGCGGGAGATAGCTTCCAGCTGTTTGATTCACACCAGCCAAATTGGGAACGGCTCCAGCAGCAGTTCTCACAGTCTTATCAACTACAAAGGCAGCACAACATTCCAAAGCCAAAACAAATGGCAAAGCGGCACTGGGAGGATATGAACAGAGAAATGCAGGCTAGTCCCACCCCCCAACCCCCATCATACAGTAGGCAGGTTACACAGAACATACCCAGAGTACAAATGGCAGTTTACTGACACACACTCATGCCCATTTAATGCAGTCGAGTGTTCCCCCTGTGCTTATTTATGCTTAATGTGTCTACTACAAAGATAGAAGTGAGAATGTTGGACATAGACCCTGACGCTTATTTGGTAGTCATGCTTTTCAGGCACTAGTAATTTTAGGTGCCTAGTCCAGACACAGGAGGTTATCATTTTAATTGAACACAACTGTGTATAATAGTATAGAAAATAACCTCTGTTGAATCAAGAATGTACAATCCCACTGTGCAGTGGTTATATGTTAGTACAATCACAAAGACATCAATTTCATACGTCCATATCAGGTGCAAACGCCATTATCCATATACATCAAAGTCCAATGGATGAAACGGGCAACGCTTGTCCAGATGCAAGATCCACAAGAGATGATTCAAAGTAGAATCAGGAATTGATGAAGCATTTCCCTCCAACGAGCGTGTTAGCTAATTAGTTGTCTCATTTCAGACCCCAGCTTTTTCAAAGAAAATGCAGTCTTATGTCTTCTCAAGGCTTGAATCAAAATATTGACTATACATTTTTTTCTGTAGTTTGGATACATTGTGGTGGTGTTTAATTTTTTGGTTAATTTCACTTTAAGGGGTTCATGATGTGTGCGATTGAAGACCTCTGGAGACTTTGGTTAGTGTAGGCATTTATTGCAGTTTGTGATTGTTACTTCTCTGAGAAACTATTGCTGCATGGAATTGCATCACACAGCAGATTTATGGAGAGTTCTCTTCTGAGATTAGATCCAGTTGGTCAGCCGTGTTGGTCTGAAGCAGTACGACAAATTTAGAGTCCGATGGCAGCTTTAAGGCCCTCCTCCTCCCATAAAACAAGGCAGGGAGAACCATGACTGCTTCTCTGAGCACCTTGGGACATCAGGGGGACAAAAAGTACTAGGTAGATTTCATCAGGAATTACTGGGACACGTTCAGGCTTACCTTTGCTTATTGAAGGATGGGAAACACTGGTCTTTTTTTTAAAAAATGGAGTAGAGCAGAGGTGTCGAACTCATTTGTTACGAGGGCCGGATCTGACATAAATGTCACTTTGTCGGGCTGGGCCATGTGTACCGTAAAACGTAATGCAGAGTACCGGAGATACAAACTGTATCAAGGACAACAGTTGGTAAGCTCTGAGTTGTATTCTCACTGCAAGGCCCCATGGGCTGGGAGGGGGGTGCAAAGGAAAACCCATATGGAGAGCCAGCTTTGCAGCACTGGGCAGACGCTCCCACGCTGCTTGACTGCTGCAGGCAAGGTGGTTCCACCATGCCCATCCTGTACCCTCCCTTGCACTGGTTGCTCACGGTGCTGCATAAGAGCCCTGGATGGGCCAGTTCTGGTCTCTGGGCCTTAGGTTTGACACCCTTGGAGTAGAGGGTCTCAGGCTGCTGAATTCTGTGCCCAGTGACAAATTCAGCCATTGAACGTACATGAAGCTGGTTTATGCTATTGGTCCGCTTCCACTAGCAGCTGTTCTCAAGGGCTCGGGGAAGAAAAAGATCTTTCCCAAGATCAGCTGCCTGAGTTCCTTTTAATGGGAGAGGCTGGGGGGGGCTCAGTCCGGGCCCTGATGTGCGGCAAGCAGGTGCTCTGTAAATAAGGGCTTGTTTCCGTTTCAGGTATCTCCTTAAATCCAGAGCAGTGGAGCCAGTTGAAGGAACAGATTTCCGACATTGACGACGCAGTAAGAAAACTGTAAAAGGCAGAGGCGTACCGGAACTCTACTGTTATAGGTTTAAGTAGTCTTTTTACATTTGGCATTCATTTTCTAAACTTATTTGTTTTCCAAGCTATTGTATATTTGGATTGCAAAACGATTTGTAAGATGAGCGCTTTTTTAAATGTGCATTAAAAGTGTATTCTGAGTGAAGTTACGAAATGTGTATACTTTTATTAAAACAAGGTGTTACGTTCTCACATCGTGGTGTAAAAAATAAAAAACACGTCCAGTTAAGACTCTTGAGTGCGACGCTGTCGTTTTTGGCCTTTCTTGACTGAAAAGATGGCTTAAGGCCAGTGGCCTTTAATTCAAGAGAGTCGGATCTGATAGATTTCTTTCTTTTCTTTTCTTTTTTAAAAAAAGTATTTTTGGACTTGTCTGCTAATGAGAGATGTGGACCACATGTGCGCCAAATGATGTTTTCCTGTCGGTTGTGGAAATACCCTCTGAGTCAGACAGTGAGGATTAGAGGAAATCTTAATTTCTCTACTCTCTGCTGTAGTCAGACTTCTCCTTTTTCAGAGCAGATTTCTGAACTCGTAGGCTTTGAGAGTGACAATGTGGTCCTGTCTTAAAATTTTGCTTTACTGTGATTATCCCTATTCTGTTGCTTTGGAGGCATTATCAGTGGCTGCCTATCCTAATGGATTCAAAGGAAGAAGATGACCACCTTGACCTATTTCACTGTGTCTGAGGGACTGTTTTAAACATTTATAGAACTTCCCTGCAATGCTGGCAACTGTAATCATGGCTGTGTGCGCTGTGCACTTAATCAAAAGCATGTACTAAGAAATGCTAAGTGGAAGTCCCCTCATAAATTATCCACGCTAAGCAAATGCACATATTTTGCAGCCCTTCATGAAACGGGGGGAGGGAAGGGTGTCGGTCAAGAACATAAGAAGAGCCCTGCTGGATCAGACCAGTGGTCCATCTAGTCCGGCATCCTGTCCCACAGTGGGCAACCAGTTCCTCTGGACGGCCAACGATAGAACATAGAGGCCAAGGCCTTCCCCTGATGTTGCCTCCTGGCTCAGGGATTCAGAGGATTTGTGCCTCTGAATGTGGAGGTTCTCCTCAGTCCCCATGGCTTGTAGCCATTGATAGACTTATCCTCCATGAATCGATCTCGTCCCCTTTTAAAGTTGTTGATTCCTGTGGCCACCACTACATTCTTTGGCAGCAGATTCCACACTTTAATTACTCTCTGTGTAAAGTAGTATTTTCTTTTGTCTGTGCTGAGAAGCAGAGGTGGTTCCTCTGCAGAGTAAGAAGAGCCCTACTAGATCAGACCAGGGGTCCTTCTAGTCCAGCATCCTGTCTCACACAGTGGCCAACCAGTTCCTCTGGACAGCCAACAACAGATCATAGAGGCCGAGGCCTTCCCGAATGTTGCCTCCTGGCTCTGGGATTCAGAGGATTAGTGCGTTTGAACATGGAAGTTCCCCCTCAGCCACCATAGCTAGTGGCCACTGATAGACTTTGATAGGCTGGTTGCACCTGCCATGGCGTATTGCCCCCTTATTTTTGCAGCCATACTGTCTATAGTGAAATAATAATTGTTGGTGATAAGAGCTGTTAGAAGCCTTCCTGAATGTTTGGATACCTTAGTGGTGAATTAGACTGTGAAAGGACCACTGGAAATTGAAGTTTGATAAAGATTGTTCTCGAAACGAACGGCAAAACTCGAGAAGTTCGTCCCGTTCTGTACATCTTGTCGACACCCTGGTGTCTGGATGATGTCCACCTGTTGAAATACAAGAATTATAAACAACATGGAAGTTGGATTTCAGCATTAATTTCTTTGTGTGAACTTATGCAGCATTTCACTTTGTATTGATGTCACACAGTGGCCAACCAGTTCCTCTGGACAGCCAACAACAGATCATAGAGGCCGAGGCCTTCCCGAATGTTGCCTCCTGGCTCTGGAATTCAGAGGATTAGTGCGTTTGAACATGGAAGTTCCCCCTCAGCCACCATAGCTAGTGGCCACTGATAGACTTTGATAGGCTGGTTGCACCTGCCATGGCGTATTGCCCCCTTATTTTTGCAGCCATAAAGTTTCTACATCTAATTTGAAAACACAACCCAAGATTACAAAACCGGATTCTACATTTCAGACATCCAACTGCCCTTCTGTGAAACCACAGAACACGCAGCCAGGGAAGTCAGTCTTCCTGCGCTGCCTGCTAACGGCAACTAAGATGCCCTGTCTCTCTCTCAGCTCATCGTGACTTCCTTCCCAAGCAATCTGTGAATGGCCCAGGCCTGATTTCTGTGTTTTTGTGTTCCCCAGACAAATGGCACGGAATGAAACCCTGCCAAAGCACATCCCCGTAGTTTGTTGCAAGTCAACACAGGGTTATTTTAGGAGGTTACAGATCGACTCGTTGGCACACCAGCCGGTGGACCCATCAAATATCGATTGTGCAGTGCTTTGACCACCATTGCACATTTGAAGAAATACTGTTGTGAATAGGCTTCCCAAGTCCCCCTGGGGGGCGGGGAAATCCCCGCCCCAGAGGCCCGTTCCCCGCCGGCGGCGGATCGGGCCCCGGGGGGGAACCCCACCCCGGCGTGTGCATCACCAGGAAGTGATATTATGACGCCGGGCACGCTAGGGGCGGGGCCACGGTAATCCGAGGGAAAACTCTATGGCCGCGGACTGGGAGATCCCCGGGTAAGTACATTTTTCGACTTGGCAACCCTAGTTGTGGAGGTAGCAGGCTTACTCTTTCATTTTGTGAATGGTGTCGTCTGTTAGCAAGGCCCTGAATGAGGGCAGCTGAATCCACAGCTCTGTCGCTCTCCATGAGTAGCCCATCTGTATAGCTGATCTGCTGGCCTTCAGCTCTAACTGGAGGGACGTCTGAAGAGCAAGAACCGGCCAGCTGCCTTCCTAGCACAATTTATTTAAAAAAATTGTTTTAGTTTGCTTGATTTATGTCTTAAATCCATTAAAAATATATGTTTTGCAGTTGACAGGCTGACTGCCCAGAGGAAATCCAGAAGCTGCCAATGCTCCGCACATCTTTGTAGAAATGTTAATATGTTATCATTCAGTCCCATTTTTTTTAAAATGTCATTCATTCTCAACAATTAAGGTTTGTTCTTGTTAATTAATGTTAAGTGATTGAAAGGATCTTTTCCCCCCCTTCTATGTTTGGTCATTAATAATTACCAATAAGTAACATTTGACCAGTTGACCAAATTGTTTTCTTTTAATTCGTCAGATGATCAATCCTAACTGTTAGGTGTAGTGGTTTATATTATAATAATAATAATAATAATAATAATAATAATAATAATAATAATAATAATAATATACTTTATTGTCATTGTACATAGTACAACGAAATTAAGATGCAATCATTTGGTGATCTACAACCATACTCATATACACTCACACAACCATTCACAACCATCCCATAACTCCCTTAAGGTTACATAACTCCCTTAAGGTTCACTCCTAGTGGTTAGGAGTGCGGATGCTAATCTGGGAGAACAGGGTTTGATTCCCCACGCTTCCACATTCAGCCGTTGGTGTGACCTTGGGTCAGTCACAAGTTCTTTCAGAGCTGTTCTTGAGAGCAGTTCTTGAGAGCGCTCTCTCAGCCTCACCCTACTTCACAGGGTGTCTGTTGTGAGAATATTTATTTATTTATTTATTCTTTAGATTTGTATCCCGCCCTCCCCGAAGGCTCAGAAGAGAAGAGGAAGGGAAGGAGATTGTAAACTGCTCTTGAGACTCCAAGTGAAGAGTGGGGTATAAATCCAATCTCCTCCTCCTCCTCCTCCTCATGAAGGCAAGTTCTCAAACTTGAGTATGGATATTGAAGAACAAAATAAAAGTGTGATGTGTCGGTGAAAACATCAATGGTTTGTGAAGTTTGCCATTTAAAATGTGTGTCTTGCGTTTTGTTTTAAACAGACAAAGTATGGATGTATGTCTCAAGTCAAGAGCTGCCTTGGGGACTCTTCAGCTGAAAAGTAGAGCTAATAAGTGGTCAGGGTCCTTCCCCAGGAGTGGGACGGGTGATATATATCCCTTCTCCTCTCACTGCTGACCCCAGTTTTGCCTCATGGTGGTGTTTGAGGGTTTCCTGTCATCTAGGAGGAGCGCTTTAAGAAGCTCAGTGGCCTGCATAGGGAGGGGGAACTTCTGGTGCAAATTGCCTTTTCTGCAGTGGATCCAACCCAGAATGTTTTGCGTGCATTGCTTCGCATAAATAGGCCTGTACCTATTTTAAGCTATTCACAATACAGCTTATCGTTTTATTTGTTTATTTCATTTATACTCTGCCTTTCTCTCCAGTTGGGATCCAAAATTTAAAATAACAGCTGTTATCAACGATATACTCAAGTCCCTGCCCCATTAAAAAAAATGATGCATGGGGAGAACTGGGTTCGATTCCCCACTCCTCCACTTCCAGCTGCTGGATGACTTTGGGCAAGCCATAGTTCTCTCAGAGCTGTTCTTGAAAGAGCAGTTCGCTCAGAGCTCTCTCAGCCCCACCTGCCTCACAGGGTGTCTGTTGTGGGGAGGGGAAGGGAAAGGAGATTGTAAGCCACTCTGAGACTCCAAGTGAAGGGCGGGGTATAAATCCAATCTCCTCCTCCTCCTCCCTTCTTGCTTCTCTGTATTCCCAGATCAATGAATCATAGTTGGAATGGTATCGCCAGGGTCATCTAGTCCAACCCCCTGCACAATGCAGGAAATTCACAAATACCTCCTCACAACACACCCCTAGTCACCACTGCTCCACGCCCAGAAGTTGACAAAAAACCTCCAGGATCTCCAGCCAAACTGGTCCGGAGAAAAATTGCTTCCTGACCCCAATGTGACGATCAGCATTTCCCTGGGTGTGTAAGAAAGGGCCACAAGAACAAAGTACTGATGCAACCTTTCCCGCCCTCCCTCTCATGATCTGCTTACACTGTGTGATCAATAGACCTAATTCTTATCTGTGGGCACTGAAATTCAGAGACTGGAGAGACAACTTGAGTAAGGCCCCAGGTTTGCAGAAAAATCTGAAATCTGAAAAATGATACACGGGGGGGGGGGGGGGTTTAAAGAAAAAGCCCAAATAATAGAAACTGTGCCTATACCTTTAAGAAATGAATGCAGTCTGAGATCTGAGTACATAGTGGGGTTGCTAGGTAAGTTCTTATTGCTTCCCTGCTTGTGTGTGTACATATTTTCTCGTAGTTCTGTCGCTGCTTAGACTGAGATTCTACACAACAGCAGTGACCCATATTGTTTGTGTGCACTGTAAGAACTTATGTATTCTTCCAGTTTGAGTTAGCGCAGAATTTGCTTAACACTTTATTAAAGGCTTACTGTTTCCAGCATAGAATATCAAGATCCCCCCTCCATGCATCTCCCTTTGCAGAGTTAGAGAGGAAACGAATTAAGGATGGAAAAGGACATGCTACAGAAATGTTACGGAATGATTTGTTCAACAGAAGTTTAGTTTATTGTCTTAGCCATTGGCCATAATAACACAAAATAAATCAAAGCACAACCAACAGTATACATCAGTAACTTACAGTAAGTCCTATACCCAGTCTTATCTTTTTCGCCGCCAGTGCAAACAAAGCCATTCTGCTAGTAACGTGCATCAATATCAGAGAGCAAGAAAACGGTCAAATCCTGCTCTGAAATTCCATTATACCGAGGTACAATAGGATAAATAAACCTTTGCCTAAGTGATTCATGCCATGCGCATCTCAGAATGTAATGCTCGACATCATCCACTTCACCCATACCACAGAGGCATATTCTGGAGGCGGCAGGGACACCCCGAAAGCGGCCAATACAAACCATTGAGGGTATGATGTGGAACCTTAGGGCAGTAAAAGCCCTTCTCAGCTCCAGAGTAGTTAGTTTCTCAAGATATACAGTCCTGTAATGATCTCTTTTAAAGATCTTATACAAGGGGGCTGTACGGCAACTTACCACCACATGTCGGTTCAAAAGCCCATCCTTATTAAATACCCATTCCTTCAATTTAGACTTTTGGTTTTCTTTTATCAATAAGTGATTTGTTCAACAGAAAGTGCCCAGCGTCTTCCCATTCCAAGATCAGTAGACGAAACTCGGCTCAGGGGTAGGTTTCAGTCCTGAAAGCTGTGACTAGCAAGGATGATGGTGGCCAGGGGACAGGGTAAGCCACTCCAGTGACGTCTGCAAGTGAACTTTATTTTCTCATCCCCTCCAAATGGTCACCCTTTACTACTATAGGAAATTCTCTGCACTTTACAGTATCTAAATTCGGTCATTGCACCTCAAAAAAGATACTATAGCATTAGACAAGGTACAGAAAAGGGCAACTAAAAAAAAATAAGGGGATGGAACCAGTGTTCCTTCTAAGCTGAGTTAGTGTGAGCTAGCTCACAGTTTTCCAGCCTCCGGCTCACACATTTTTGTCTTCGCTCAGGAAGGATGGCTCCAGAGCAAACTGATTTATGTAGTAGTCAAGTCACTTGCTCACAGCTTTTATGCCAGTAGCTCACAAAGTAGAATTTTTGCTCACAAGCCTCCACAGCTTAGAGGGAACATTGGATGGTTCTGTCTCTGAAGAAAGGTTAAAGAGGTTAGGGCTGTTCAGCTTGGAGAAACGATGATTGCAAAGGTGCCCTTTTATATGCAGAAGGCATCTGCTTATGGATGGATGGTTTTGCACCGTGCACTAAAATACTGTGCAGGAAAGAGGCTATGAATCCAACAGCAGAAGCATAAGAATGGCTTTAAAAACTGTTTCGTACAGCAATCTTGACATTGGATGGTTTTGCTGTTAAGGAGGGGCAGCGTTTTCAAACTTTCCCCCTTCAAAGTTAACAATCAGTGCCGTGTGTCCTCTGATCTAATTATACTATGCCAGCATGGGTTTTAGTAATGGACACGGAGATCAGCATCCTGAGAAATTTCAAAATTTTAAATACATATTCCTGGTTCTTAAAGGTATGAAAATTGTGTGGAAGATGTCTAATGAAATCTCTGGAGCTGGAGGGGGATTTCCAGAGTGCAGTGGCTGAGGTTTCTGCACGTGCATCTCACAGACTATTAATTTCATTTCTGTACTACCTTTTCCCATCATAGAATTCATGGTGAGTTCCCAGGAGATCCAGGCTTGTAGCTATTAGACAAAAGGCCATAAGGGGGGGGGAGTGCATGCCCCCCCTAAAGTGTCATGCCTCACCTCTGAATTCCCAGTTCTTTTTTAAAAAGTAAGTCTCTAGCCCTTTCCATCACAGATATATAAGGGGAAATGTTGAAGCAGTTTTTGTGGGAATTGCCTCGGAAGAAATGTTGGGCAGGGAAAATGTAAGAGGCCGGAGTTGAGTCAGTGAACACCTTCATGGCCAGATTCATTCTCAACTGCTGTGCTTTTTTCTCCCCTGGCTTTCTTGTTTGCTTGTATTGTGTACTGCCTCTTTAAGAAGCTAACCCAAAAGGCCTCAGTGCAAGCAGGCCTTGTGCGAGAATGGGAGGAAAAACAGTATTGCCTGGCCGGGGTGGTAGTGGTTTGAGGGAAGGTTTTCAAAAGATGTTCAAACCCAGGCCAGGACAATTATGGGCCTAGGTAGACAGTGTCGTATTTGTCGTATTTCATTTCCTTTGAGTCCGGTTGTCTGCCCTGGATTTCCCAGTGTTGTGAAAAATGCACTATAAAGTTACAGGAAGTTGAGCTTTTGTTGCTGCACCGTACAATAGTGTCTGTCCTCTTTTAAAGTCTGCGGTGACAAATGACAATGCTGGGCAGGAAACTGGAGTGAGATTGATTCTGTTTCGGGGTCACGTCAGGGAGAGGCTTCCAGGGGGAGGGGAAATCTGAAGACGGGGTGGGGGGGGGGCAGGTGAAATCGGCTGGTGAGTGGGAAGGAGAAAAGGAAGCAGGAAAAGGGGGGGGGGCTACAGGGGCTTTCAGGAAAGGGAAGGAAGAAATAGTAAAGGAGGGAAGTCCCCTGCTTCTCTCCCCCAGAATCTGGGATTAGAGCTAAAGGGCTGAAAAAGCATAATATTTATTTATTTATTTATTTATTTTTATACCCCGCCCTCCCCAAAGGGCTCAGGGTGGCTTACAGAGGCAAGGCAGACCTCGCTATAATAAAACATAATATACATAATAGATTAAAACATAATACATCTTAAAATCCTAATTTAAAAACAAGGTGCTCAATGACTTCCATAGTCCAGTGATGACGGATCGCCGGTCCGGAGTTCCAAGTAGACGGCTTAGGGCTTCTTCCATTCAGATGTTTCCTCAGGGCCTCAACCAACCCATGGCGGTGGTGGTATAGTAGCGGCGGGGGAGCCTACTCAAAAGCCTGGCGGAAGAGCTTAACAGGCAAGTTTAAAATCTAGAACCTGTATCTGTAGAAAAATAAACTGTTCACTAAAGGGGCATCATATCCAGGTGGTCTTAACTGCCCCCACCAGTCACTACGGAAAAGCTCGGTTTGGGGGCGGGGGGAAGGTCATAAATTGGAGCTAAGAAGAAACACTTCTCTAAATGCTGAAGCTACAAATCCTCTGCAGGTGTCCAGAGTGCTTTTTCCTTAATACACTGTAATCACACATATGTACCTACCTGGTCTTATGGGATACTTTTTAGGTTGGGGGGAGTGACTGCACAGCTGGTGTAATTTAGGAACCTCCCATTTTAGTTATGAAGGTACTAGTTAACAGTTTGGTATAGCGGTTAGGAGCGCAGAGTCTAATCTGGGAGAACCAGGTTTGATTCCCCACTCCTCCACATGCAGCTGCTGGTGTGACCTTGGGTCAGTCACAAGTTCTTTCAGAGCTGTACTCTCAAGAGCAGTCCTCGAGAGAGAGCTCTCTCAGCCCCACCTACCTCACAGGGTGTCTGTTGTGGGGAGGGGGAGGGAAAGGAGATTATAAACCACTCTGAGGCTCCTTTTGGTAGTGAAGGGCGGGGTATACATCCAATCTCCTCCTCCTCCTTTTCCCCTAACCCATCCCAGATGTGATTCCTACCCAACATACCTGGCAACATTTCTTTAGAAGAGATTGTAGGTTTTTTTGGGGGGGGGGGTTTGCTATTAAGGCATAGCTGATCAGGGGTTGTTTCGTAGAAAAAGAGCTAGGGGAACTCATTAGCATAACTCATTAGCATATGCCACACCCCCTGACATCACCGGAAGTGTGTCATAAGGCCACACACCCCGCCCCCAACGGCCCCATGAGGGGCCCGGCGGTGGACCTGCAAGGCCGGCGGGAGTGCAAGGAAGCCCTGCGAAGGCCCTCCCTGGCCCCAGGCAGGCAGGGGTGGGGAGAGGCAGGGAGGAAGCAACTTACCCTCCCTCTTCTCCTGCCTCCTCCTGGCTGAATGAGGGCCGGAAGCGGGGTGGCCGGAAGCAGGGGGCGGGGCTTTGTCATGTGCCCCGCCCCCCGCACCTCACCCGGGGGAACTGCGATCCCCCGCGATCCCCCCCGAAATGACCTCTGTAGCTGATGATGAAAAAGAAGAGGAGGAGGAGACTGGATGTAAGGTACCCCTGTAGGGCTATCTAGGCAAGAGATGTTCAGAGGTGGTTGGCCATTGCCTGCCTCTGTGGAGTGACCCTGGACTTCCTTGGTGGTCTCCCATCCAAATACTGACCAGGGCCGACCCT
The DNA here is from genome assembly GCF_001447785.1 of Gekko japonicus. Taxonomy (NCBI): domain Eukaryota; kingdom Metazoa; phylum Chordata; class Lepidosauria; order Squamata; family Gekkonidae; genus Gekko; species Gekko japonicus. The sequence continues at coordinate 1,428,361 of NW_015162480.1, forward strand.
GCTTAGCTTCTGAAATCTGATGAGCCTGGGCCATCCAGATCAGGGCAGGCTGTAGCCTAGGTACACTAGCTAAATCACCAAAGGACTTAAAATATAATTATAACTAATATATAATTAGGAGCAAATCACTTTTTTCACAGAAAGCTGATGGTGTGCCACATTTTATTTAACTTCCTTTATACCTTGCCTTTCTACCCAGTGGGCACCCAAAGTAGCTGACATCATTCCTTCTCCATTTTATCCTCATAACTACCCTGTGAGAGAGAGTGCCTGGCCCAAGGTCACCCAGTGGCTTCCACGGCAGGCAGGAGCTTCAAACTGGGTTCTCCCACATCCTAGTTTGACTCTTTAACCGGTGTGCCTTGCTGGCTCTAAATGGCAGATCTGTGGCTTCTCCTGAGACTTTGATGCATGCAGGGCTGGTGCCAGGTTTTTTTTGCACACACCTTCTGGTGCCCCCCCCCCAATCCGCCCACCAATTTTCAGACATAAATGCATTTTAGGAAAAATGAAAACACAAAATTTGAAATTGCTAATTTCTTACCCAGTGAGTCTTGGGGGATAGAATATCAGGGACCTGGAGAAAAGGAGGTGTGTGGGGGATGTGATTACTCTTTTTAAGTATTTGAAAGACCGCCATTTTGAAGCGGGTAGGGCACTATTTCAGTTGATAGTGGAGGATAGGACTCAGAACGATGGGTTTAAATTATTGGTGGGGAGATATCTGCAGTGTATTAGGAAGACTTTTAAACTATAAGGGCAGTTCAGTGGTGGAATCGGTTGCTCAAGGATGTTGTATGTCAGTGGTGGCGAACCTATGGCACGGGTGCCAGAGGTGGCACTCAGAGCCCTCTGTGGGCACGCGTGCCATCGCCCCTAGACCGTCATTAAAGTGTCGAATTCTCTGCCAAATAATTTTAAGTAAATGAAAGCATTTGGGATTGCTTTCCTTACTTTGTTTGGATCATCTTAAGTTAATGTATGAGTTATTTTTTCTAAAGAAAAACCTCAGTATTCAGGTTAAATTGCCGTGTTGGCACTTTACGATAAATAAGTGGGTTTTGGGTCGCAGTTTGGGCACTCGGTCTCTAAAAGGTTCACCATCACTGTTGTAGGTTCTCCCTCCTTGAAGGTGTTTAAGCAGAGATTGGACAATTATTTTTCAGGGATTCTTTAGGTCATCCTACATGGTGCGGGGGGCTGACAGTCTTTTAGGCCCCTTCCAACCCTTTAATTCTATCACTTAACACACACACAAACACACCGCAGTGCAATGACATCCTTTCACAGTAAAATTTCTTTAATTTTTTTTAAAAATTAGGATATAATAATAAGTAAAATGATACATCATATACTAAACTTTTCATATCCTTTTATCCAAATATCTCCCCCCCCTTCTGACTTCCCACAGTGCTCCAACCTCTAATACATTCTTGAGTTTTTTCTCCTTTTCCAATTCTTTAACAACATAATTCTTTCAGGTAACGTATCTTTTTATCTGTTTATCTATATATATTTAAATTTAATCTAAATGTCCATCCAACCTTAATAATTGTCAAAGCAAAATAAATTGTTTTTTACATCCCATTATTTCTCCAAGTAGTCTTTAAAGTCTTTCCAATCTGCAAAAAACCCCTTCTGCTTCTTGATTTTTAAGCTTTCTTGTCATTTTGTCCATCTCAACCATAAAGGTTTGGAGATGTCTGCCATCCAAGCACTGGGACAAATTCATAAGTGCTTCACTTTAGAAAAGGTTTCTGTGGCTACAGATCCATGAAAATAGCATGATGTCATGCTTTGCTTTATAACCACAGTGAGCCTCACCTTTGCTCAACACCGGAAGTTGAAAGAACCCCCACAAAAGAAAGCCTGGATTACAAGAACTACGGGAATGTTCGTTCTAATGAAAACTGCGGCCCTAAAACATGATCAAGATGTCTGGAAACTGGAACGGCAATGAACAATAATTTTCCGAAGAACAGAGGCAATGAGTTCTGATCTATGAACTTGTGAAAGAATGCAGACTTTCCCACCTGATTCTGTTTTTGGTAGGTTGGGGTGATGGCCACCGACTTGGAAGGCTTTAAAAGGGGAGTGGACAAGTTCATGGAGGACAGGGCTATCAGTGGCTTCTAGTCATGATGGATATCTGCTCCCTCTAGTACCAGTAGGCCTCTCTGTACCGGTTGCTAGGGAACGCGGGTGGGAGGATGCTGCTGCAGTCATCCTGCTTCTGGGCTTTCTAGAGGCAGCCGGTTGAGAGTGGTGTGGGCAGAAGGCTGGACTAGGTGGGCCTCTGGTCTGATCCGGCATGGCTCTTCTTACGTTCTTAGGTTCTGTCTGTTTTCCTAAGAAAAATAAAATATTTTTAACAAAGAAAAGTTTGCTGTGTCACGCATCCTCAAACCGTAACCTGAGACTTTCCCCCATGATCCTCATTAACCACGAATAAGGTACATTTTTGTGCAAAGACCTTTAATTTGCTTGGTTGACAGAATTTTTAACAGGAGCAGGGGTCGTTTCGTAGAAAAAGAGCTAGGGGAGCTCATTAGCATGTGCCACACCCCCTGACATCACCGGAAGTGTGTCATAAGGCCACACCCCCCGTCCCCAACGGTCCTGGCCGCCGCCACCGGCCTTGCAGCTCCACTGCCGAGCCCCATGAGGGGCCCGGCGGTGGACCTGCAAGGCCGGCAGGAGTGCAAGGAAGCCCCGCGAAGGCCCTCCCTGGCCCCAGGCAGGCAGGGGTGGGGAGAGGCAGGGAGGAAGCAACTTACCCTCCCTCTTCTCCTGCCTCCTCCTGGCTGAATGAGGGCCGGAAGCGGGGTGGCCGGAAGCAGGGGGCGGGGCTTCATCATATGCCCCGCCCCCGTACATCACCCGGGGGAACTGCGATCCCCCGCGATCCCCCCCGAAATGACCTCTGAACAGGAGTATACAAAACATGTTCTATAAAATGGCCTTTGAATGATCTGTGAGCAGGTGACCACTTGGGTGACAGGGCTGTGTGTTTCGACACTCTTCTTTCCCCCCTTTCATTTGCCTTTCCTCACTTCTTTCTTAGTAGGCTTGCCAACCTTCAGGTGGGGCCTGGAGATCGCTTAGAATTACAACTGATCTGCAGAGACCGATCAATTCCTCGGTAGAAAATGGCTGCTTTGGACGGTGGACTTCATGACATTATTTGAAGGGTCAAGCTAACTTAAAGATTTAGTGTTGTTGTTCAGTCACACAGTTGAGTCTGACTCTTCGCAACCCCAGGGACCACATCACGCCAAATATTATCAAATATATATTTTTATTTATGGTGTAAAAAGTAAAGGTAAAGGTTCCCTTGCTCGAAAGCCAGTCGAATCCGACTCTAGGGTTGCGGTGCTCATCTCCGTTTCAAAGCCGAAGAGCCAGCGCTGTCCGAAGACGTTTCCGTGGTCATGTGGCCGGCATGACTAAACACCAAGGCGCACGGAACACTGTTACCTTCCCACCAAAGTGGTACCTATTTATCTTTTGCAATTTCTTGCTTTTGAACTGCTAGGTTAGCAGGAGCTGGAACTAGAGACAGGAGCTCACCCTGTCTTGCAGCACCCAGGTCTTGAACCGCTGAACTACTGACCTTCCACAGCCTGCAGTTCAGCGTCTTAACCACTTGAGCCACCGCAGCTCCATTTATGGTGTAGACAGTAGCAAATATTAAAAACAAGCGGTCTGAAGATTAGACTTCAAATGACATCAACATGAGCTTGAAATAAGCTTTAGTCATTTTACATACACGGTTTGATGATTTCACATACATAAGCTGCTGAACATATCAAATGACCAATAGGACCCTACAACATGTTCTGGTCTCTATGGCCTTCCTCAGTGGTCAATAAGACTATGATAAAAGACACACACCAATCCAGAAGCAACTATGTATAAATTGAGGCCAGGTGTTGCTCTCTGAAAATGTATAAAAAAGAAAAGAGAACCCAATTATAATAATAACTATAAACAGTAAATACTGAAAAAAGTTTTTTGAGGAATTCTCCAGGAGAGAAAAAAAAAACCATTTCTACCTCATATGCTGTGCGGTTGCTGCAAGTTTATGGAACCGGCCATGGGTAACTTCTCATGGGCACTGCGTGTGCACAATAAAATCTTCAATGATATAATAATCTACAAATGATAATTATGTATCAGCTGAAATTTATAAGTGCATCAGTACACAAATAAAAGATCTAAAACTAGTTGACCTTTCGAACAGTGCTGGTATATTTTAAGGTTGAGTTTGTCTTCCCCCCCTTTCTTGTCCTCTTCTTGACATTATACCATGTCGAGGTCCTTCCTTTCCTCTAACTCTGTTTTTCCCCACCCCCAAATATCCAGGAATTTATCAATGCGGAGTTCGCAACACTATTTCTCAGTGAGCAAACAGCCTTGGTAAAAATGAAATCCAAACTTGGAGACTGTTGGCTTGAGCGAATCAATGGCTGCTGTATCTGAAGAAGTGAGCAGTGACTCACAAAACTCACCCCCTGCCGCAAATTTTGTTAGTCTTTTAAGATGCTACTGGACTCCAGATCTTTTCTAATGCTACGGACAGACTAACATGGGTTACCCGTCTTGATCTATCTGTAAACACGACGACTAGCCACTAGATGGCAACGTTGTGCTTCACTTTCGCTGTAAAGGAATCTCAACCCTACCAAAGATCTCCGTCTTGACTGGAACTTTGAGCATTGAATTGTTTTTCTGGGCTCCGGGTTCTTAAGCTTCCTGCCTTAATTTTTATGGGTCTAGTCTGTTAGGGGAAAAACCCCACCAACAACAGAGACAAAGTGACTTGTAAGGATGCAGGCGCACAGCTTGTAGCCGGGAAGATTCTCTTATTTACGGCGTTGGAAATCTGAGTTTTTGTTTCATGAGAGGCTTGATGAAGCCGGGAGAGGGAAGTGGGGTGGATAGAGAACAAGATGTCTTGTGGACTTAGTTTATCTTTGACATTATTATGTACTAACAGAAGTGCTGGCTCGAGGAGTTTGGTAGCCGGCCTTGGCTAGCCTGATCCCATCAGATTTCAGAAGCTAAGCAGGGTCGGCCCTGGTATTCAGATGGGCGACCATTAAGGAATACCAGGGTCGCTCTGCAGAGGAAAGCAATGGGAAAGCACCTCTGCTTGTCCCTTGCCTTGACAACCCTACAGGGGCACCATAAGATGGTTGCCACTTGACGGCACTTTACACATATGCTTCAGCGCATGAAAGAGGCTAGAAGGGCCAATGGAGAAATCCATCATTCTCGAGTCTTTTGAGCCCAGTGAGAATGGCGGCCTTGTTAGTGTGCATGACCCCTCTGCCTCCGAATGCCTGACCTCACTGCTCTCTGGAGGTGACCTTAAACGAGAGGTCAAATCGAAGCCTTCCAGGGTCCAATACTGAAATTATACTTCAACAAATGTATGCTGCAAACAACCTGGCAGGTTGCAAGGATGGGAGCCAAAGGCCATTGGCAAAATGGGCATCGTGAGAGCACTTCCAGATGCTCTTGGGGGGGGGGCTGTGATGCCAGATGTTGGCCTCTAAGTTGAAATCTGGGGAGGAGAAGAGGAGCCTAAGGGGTCCCACGGGCGAACGGCTAGATGTTAAGGCGAACCACAAAAATCCTAAATATGGGTAGGGTTTTAAGCCTGGGTTTTATGTAACTGTGTCTGATGGCTTGACGTGAACAGCCCAGGCTGTGCCCACCTTGTCAGATCTTGGAAGCTAAGCAGGGGTTGGCTGTGGGTTAGTATTTGGATGGGAGACTTCCAAGGAAATCCAGGGACATGGCAAAGCACCTCTGAACAGCTCTTGCCCTGAAAAAACCACCGGGGGGGGTCTCTGCAAGTCAGATGCAACTTGACGTCACTTTCCACCACCACCATTTTAATCACACACCGTTTAAATTGTCTCCCTCTCCCAAAATACTAGAACCTGAGGGCATCAAATGAAACGGATGGGCAGTAGGTTCAGGACGGATGAAAGGAAATACTACTTTATACAGCGAGTGATTAAAATGTGGGATTCACTGCCAGAGGATGGAGTGATGGCCACAGGCATAAATAGCTTTAAAGGGGAATTAGATAGATTCATGGAGGATAAGTCTATCAGTGGCTACTAGTCATGGTGACTGAGGGGAACCTCCACATTCTCTGAATCCCAGTGCTAGGAGGCAACATCAGGGGAAGGCCTTGGCCTCTGTGCCCTGTTGTTGGGTCATCCAGAGGAGCTGGATGGCCACTGTGTGAGACAGGATGCTGGACTAGATGGACCACTGGTCTGATCCAGCAGGGCTCTTCTTATGTTCTTAACAGCCTTTTCAGCAGGGGTCGTTTCGTAGAAAAAGAGCTAGGGGAACTCATTAGCATAACTCATTAGCATATGCCACACCCCCTGACTTCACCGGAAGTGTAAGGCCACACCCCCTGACTTCACCGGAAGTGTGTCATAAGGCCACACCCTCTGACATCACCGGAAGTGTGACATAAATACTTGCAGAGTCAACCCTGCTTAGCTTCCAAGATCTGCAGTTCTTGAGCTGATGGGGACCTCTGGACAACCTGGACAGGTGGCACGCGAGTCTTAGTGGACTATACCTCCCCTCAAAAAAACCAGTGCTTTTTAAAAAGTATGATGGCCCATGAGGGGCCCGGCGGTGGACCTGCAAGGCCGGCGGGAGTGCAAGGAAGCCCCGCGAAGGCCCTCCCTGGCCCCAGGCAGGCAGGGGTGGGGAGAGGCAGGGAGGAAGCAACTTACCCTCCCTCTTCTCCTGTCTCCTCCTGGCTGAATGAGGGCCGGAAGCGGGGCGGCCGGAAGCAGGGGGCGGGGCTTCGTCATGTGCCCCGCCCCCTGCACCTCACCCGGGGAAACTGCGATCTCCCGCGATCCCCCCCGAATCTACCTCTGCTTTTCAGTGATTAAGTAATTGCACTTCAAGTGTGATAATGTTAAAATGCGGGCCCAGTGCCCCAGAACTGGTTGGCTATCTTGGCATCTTATTAGCTCGAATGCTGGAAGGCGGGACCATCTTTGCCCCTTAGCGAGCGAATGGGTGGAACAAAGCCTGTAGGGGTTGCTGCCACCCATTTTTAATTGATGTATTCCATAGCAAGTTGTCAGCTAGCTGCCATTTCTCTGGGACACGTCCCGTCCCTATTCCTGCCCGTCCTCCCTTCCCTCCCCTTGTTATTCTCTTCTGGTATGCTTCTGTAACTGCCAAGTTTCTCCTGCAGGTGGATGACGGAGTGTTATGTCTTGTTGCCTGGGCTTAATTAGATTTCCCGTGTGAACTCAACTTGTGTTTATGAAATTGGCTGTTGTGATTCTCAGGCTGCTTCGCGCCTTTTCTAATCAGCTCCCTTACGAGGGAAATGTACCCATTGGGTTAACCAAGTTTGAAGTTCCTATATTACTTTGCCCCTGTGTATTGTCGTCATTCTGAACAATCTCTGCATGTTCATGACTAACCATGCTTTGGAAATAAATCTTACTTCTTTGGAACGTGGGTTTGTTCTCCTGACTTGGGATCTGACATTTTGTTCAGAATCACCTTTTCCCCCTCACCCCGAGTCTGACATCGATCATGAGCGGGGCCGAAGGGAAACCTTTTTTCCGGGCAGAGGACCGAGGAGCCGTCCCGGCCACTGCCTTGTCATCGGACTTCATGGAAGACCGGGGTGCCGTTGGGGGAGCGATCCCGAGGCAAGAGACTATTCCCTGGCCTCCTCCTACCCCATCGCATTGGGAAAAACGAGAGGTCAGAGCCTCAGAGGATTGGACTATGTTTGATACCCAAGGTACCAGGGAAACGTTTGCTCATCGGGGCAGTGGG
>NW_015162480.1:1440921-1522704 GCF_001447785.1 Gekko japonicus
TATGTCTCCACAAAAAATATCAAGATGTTAAGACCCAGTAAAAAACTGGGTTGGAAATACATTGGCCCGTTCAAAGTTCGCAAAGTGTTGAATGATGTTGCTGTTGATGTAATTTTGCTTAAAAATCTGCAGTCTTTACATTCTGTATTCCATTTCAGTTTATTGAAAAAAGATACTGGTCAATGTAAATGGAGGGAAAGTAATGTTCAGCCACCTCCTATTTTGGTGGAAGGCCAGGAGCATTATGAAATCTCGGGCATTCTGGATTCCAGACTCAAACGTGGTAAATTGTGGTATCTTGTGGAATGGGTTGATTTCGGTCCCCAGCACCGGGAATGGGTGGAAGAAGGGGATATTCGGGCCCCTTATCACGTTCGGACGTTCCACAGGATGTTCCCGGACAAACCTGGAGGTCTCCCGGGGAAACCGGGAGGTCTCCCGCCCAACCTGGGAGACAGTGTGTAAGTGGTATTTTCAGGTGGGCAGTATGTCAGCTAGCTGCCATTTCTCTGGGACACGTCCCGTCCCTATTCCTGCCCGTCCTCCCTTCCCTCCCCTTGTTATTCTCTTCTGGTATGCTTCTGTAACTGCCAAGTTTCTCCTGCAGGTGGATGACGGAGTGTTATGTCTTGTTGCCTGGGCTTAATTAGATTTCCTGTGTGAACTCAACTTGTGTTTATGAAATTGGCTGTTGTGATTCTCAGGCTGCTTCGCGCCTTTTCTAATCAGCTCCCTTACGAGGGAAATGTACCCATTGGGTTAACCAAGTTTGAAGTTCCTATATTACTTTGCCCCTGTGTATTGTCATCATTCTGAACAATCTCTGTATGTTCATGACTAACCATGCTTTGGAAATAAATCTTACTTCTTTGGAACGTGGGTTTGTTCTCCTGACTTGGGATCTGACACAAGTAAGGGATGTCTTATAGAGATCATCTGCCTGCCCTTGTGAAGGCAGAGTTGTGCATCTGACCAGATTTCAATCAGCACTGCCTTTGGTTTCAAAAATACAGATTTGATTTAGAAACGGAGGGAAGTAGACTTCAGGAAGAGGGAAGAATCAGTGTTTTCTTTTCTATTTATTTATTTAGTAGATTTATATCCCGCCCTCCCCAAATGGGCTCAGGGCGGCTAACAACAGAGGCAAATGCCATAACAAACAATTAAAACAGCATAAAAACAATCAATCAATAAAATGCGGTGCTCTTGATGTTAAATCTTATTACTCCAAGATGGGTTCCATTTATCAACCTAGCCTGACAACGTAAGTTCTTCGGTCATCTAGGCGTCTTCCCAGGGCCGGCTCACTTATAGGTCTAATCCACCGTCGAAGATGGCAACTTGGTGGTGGAACAATGATGGCGGCGGCTTCTATGCAAAGGCCTGGCGGAAGACGCCTAGAGGATGGCCTGGCGGAAGGCCTGGCGGAAGACGCCATTTTCATCCCACCTCTGCTTGGAATAGCATATAGGGTTCTCCCCTACTTTATCCTCACAACAGCCCCGTGAGGTGGGTTTGGCTGAGAAAACACGGCTTAGCAAACTTCCTAGCACAGCATGGTTTTGAGTCCGGGTCTCTCCCAGATCTTAGTCAAACATTCTAAGCACAGGATCTTGTGCTGATGAAGGTCAGACTGGTGTTTTGTTTTGAAAGTCCTTCTTTTGAGAGGCCTTCCACAATGGTATTCCTCACCTCCAGACAAGACAACCCTCCCTTTATTATACCTGGATAATCAAGCTACTGAAGCTGGATCAGTCCTAGCATGAGTATGAATCATTACACCTTTCTGGTTAGAAAGTCTAAGCTTAGATGATGGATTGCCACTAACATTCTGCCCCAAATCCTGCCTCCCCATCAGTCCTGCCATGGTCTCTCCAGTGTACATTTCCCCCCCCTCTCCCCAAATACTAGACCTCGAGGGCATCCAAGGAAGCCAATGGGCAGTAGATTCAGGACGAATGAAAGGAAATACTGCTTTACACAGGGAGTGATTAAAACGTGGAATTCGCTGCCAGAGGATGTAGTGACGGCCACAGGAATAAACAGCTTTAAAAGAGGGATTGGATAGACTGATGGAGGATATGTTTGTCAATAGCTACTAGCCACGGTGAATGAGGGGAACCTCCATGTTCAGAGGCAGTCAACCTCTGAATCCCAGTCAAGCCGTGGGGAAGGTCAAGTCAGGGGAAGGTCTCAGCCTCTATGCCCTGTTGTTGGCCGTCCGGGGGAACTAGTTGGCCAATGTGTGAGACAGGATGCTGGACTTGATGGACTACTGGTCTGATCCATCAGGTCAGTTCTTATATTCCCCTCCCCACCCACTTTTAGGGTGGAAGATGAGGCCGGTTCCTTGAATGACGTTTTTACAGCCCTGTTTTGAGAGCAGTCAGGAACATTTTAAAATTACATATAATTATTCAGCTTTCTTAGGGTCGGAAGGTTCAACATATGGAATGCATTCAGCTCGACGGAAAGGACGCGGCTTGACTGGAGGGCGCAGCGCGAAAACGCTGTGCCTGTTAGCGACGAGAAAGCACCACCGTCTTCTCCAGCTTTGATTTGCTGCCAGCTGAACACCATCAAGGTCCAAGTGGCCACGAACTATCTATTGAACTCGATTAGCTGTTCCTTCTGTTTAAAATCAACACACCAGGCAGTAGATACATTGGGGAGGGGGTGGAGAGCGAACCAAAGGTGGCCTCACTGCAGCCTCGCATGGTCTGTGTAACTTTCTGTTTAACAGAATGTTCATAGGTCACCCATGTGTTTTGAATTTGCAAGGCAAAGCAATCTTGTGATAGCGGAGGAATAACGAATGCGAGTTAGGTGATTTGGGACATGTTTCCTTGCTGAAGAATGTGTCTTGCTGATCCGGTGAATCCACGTAGTCCAGCCTTCTTGGCAAGGATCCCAGCAACCAACAGGTGCCTGGTGGCCAGAAATTGAGCAGTGATTCCATAAGAACATAAACAGAGCCCTGCTAGATCAGACCAGTGGTCCAGCTAGTCCAGCATCCTGCCTCACACAGTGGCCAACCAGTTCCTCTAGCCACAAGGTGTAGCCACAAGGTATAGATAGGGACTCTGGGGCAGGTGATGCTCTGTATTCTTGATGCTGGGGGGGGGGGCAACAGTGGGAGGGCTTCTAGTGGCCTGGCCCCACTGGTATTTCTGGCCCCTAGTATTTCTGGCCACTGTGTGACACAGAGTGTTGGACTGGATGGGCCTTTGGCCTGATCCAACATTGGCTTCTCTTATGTTCTTATGTTCTCTTATGAGGGCCAACAACAGGGCACAGAGGCCAAGACCTTCCCTGAAGTTGCCTCCTGGCCAGTGTTCCCTCTAAGCTGAGTTAGTGTGAGCTAGCTCACAGTTTTTTAGCCTCCGGCTCACACATTTTTTGTCTCAGCTCAGGAAGGAGGGCTCCAGAGCAAACTAATTTATGCAGTAGCCAAATCGCTCGCTCACAACTTTAAAGCCAGTAGCTCACAAAGTAGAAGTTCTGCTCACAAGACTCCACAGCTTAGAAGGGAGCATTGCACTGGGATTCAGAGGCTGACTGCCTGTGAACATGGCACCACCATGGCGGATAGCCACTGATCGACATCTCTTCCATGAACCCTTTTAAAGCTGTCTATGCCTGGGGCCATTCACTGCATCCTCTGGTAGTGAACTCCACATTTTAATCACTTGCTGTGTCAAGAAATATTTCCCATGGAAGGCCAGCAGTTTTTCTCTTTTTCTCCCTGCAAGCAACAATGCAAATAGTTATCGTAAAAGTCCATTCTAAAACTGTTATTCTGTAGTAAGGTTGATGAAAGACGATGGATCTTCTCCCGAGAGTGCCAACCTATGTTACCCCATTAGAGAGAGAAAATAACCCAAATCCCGCTACATTCAGGCTATGTGCATGCTACTATGTCCATGTGTCCCAAATGCCTGAGCATGCTTTTTTCTGTGAATAAAGTTGAAGAGGGAAACTTCACTTATGTTGCTGAAAAGCCGACAGGAGTTGTCGGCTTTCAGAGGAGTCATTCCCTTTTGTGTTTCTGCATGTGTCACTGCTCTGGGCATGCCTCCTGACTGAAAAGAGGTGAACCGAGGGCACTGACCTATGCAGAGATGCAACAGGCACCCTCTTCTAGGGTCAGGGAATTTTGTGGTGGCCTTGCATTGGGAGTGATAGAATGTTTGGCTCACACCCAGTAGAGAGACGCATAGGAGTTACCCATCGCTAACAGAGGCTGAGCAGAAGTGCTAAGCAGAGACTCACACAGAGAATCGCCAGACAGCCTCCTCTATGGGTGGGTGTATTAGACTCATACAAGACTTGAATTTCTTTCTTTTTTTGCAGCCCAAGAGTAGTTTACTTGCCGTGTGCCCTGGCGCACAGTCTGAGAATTACCATGGTATGGAGTGTGCAAATGCAACGGAATCGACTCCAAGAATGGCTTGAGGCATGTCCCATCCGAAACGTTGAAACATGTTTTCATTGCAAATGGAGGGAAATAATCCCAAGCAGCTGTTTTCCTAGCAAATAGCGCTGGTGTCCCTCGGCAAGACCTTAGCCCTGCAATAATTGCTCTGCAGAGAAACACAATTATTTTCTTCTAAGGTTTCCAGACTGAAAATTGATGGTATCAGAACAGCTTTCTCTATCGTTGAGGGGCGAGTCTTCCAAGCCCCGACCTCCTGCTGTGGTTAATATGATGAACTCCATGTAAAAACAAAATAATCCACGTACTCGGCACTCAGGACTATTTTGATGTTTGCAAAGTGAAATCCCACTGCTTGGTTCTTTTCCAGCCACATTATTCAAAGGATGACTTTTCGAGACTATCCCTCCGGTGGCCGCAATGGTTTGTTCATCTTCTGGCAGTGGCAGCGGGGTCTGTACCGAATGCCTTGAAAATAGCGGCAATTAACTGGCCAATCCTTTAAATAAGCAAGATTTAACTCTGCATTGGGTCCAGAGCGTAGGGTGATTTGCCAATCCCCCCCCCCTTTTTAAAAAACTCAAGTGCGAGAATCTTGTGGATTCGTTTCCTCAATTGCAGCAGCTCTTAATTATCTATAATTCCTGCGAAGAATTTCTGAATGGGTCTTCTGAGGGCTGAGAAAGCATTTGTGGATGGTTTTCAATCTTTAGCCAGAGATGTTTTGCTTGGATTGTTTCTGGTCTGGGTCCAGTAAATCATGCACCTTAGGAGCATGAGAGCACGTGGTTGATGCTGTTCATACAGCTTGATTCTATTTTGAACCCGAGGTCAAAGAGAGTTTTTAACTGTGACAAGGGCTATGTTGACTTTGCTTTTCAAAGAGGTACTTTGGAAGATGAAATTGATAATATTCTACCTCAATTGGACTGCACGACCAAGACCCAAGACACCTAGCTGAAATGCAGGAACAAGACACCTGGCTGAAATGCAGACACTTCCACAAACAGATGTCTTGAACTTTGTAGACTGCCTCTTTTGGAATGTGCCAGTTTATCAGAGATGCTCTAACACTCAGCTCTAGAACAGTAATCCAGTGGATTGAGGATTTTATAACTTTATCAACATTTGAACATATGGCATACGAGGAAAGGCTGAGGGACTTGGGAATGTTTCGTTTGGAGGAGGTTTAGGGGGGACATGATTGCTCTCTTTGGGTGTTTCTGCACTAGACCTTAAATCCTGGTTCAACCCTGTCTCCGAATTTACACTTGACTTCACCTCAGTAATTATCTCAGGGTATTTTTTGGGTTTTTTATGTTTTATGTATTTTATGGTTTTTAAGTTTTATGTATTTTATGGTTTTTATGTTTTATGTATTTTTATTGAGCAAACTTCAGAGGACGGTGGAAGACAGGAGGAGGGCCTGGCGTGATCTTGTCCATGGGGTCACGAAGAGTCGGACTCGACTGTGCGACTGAACAACAAAAATTTTTGTTTCCCCATTACATTGAAGTCACCCTGGTTTTGCCCCACACATGTCCCAGGATAAACGGATGCTGTTATGTTGTTGTTCAGTCGCACAGGTGAGTCCGACTCTTTGCGACCCCATGGATCACATCACGCCAGGCCCTCCTGTCTTCCATCGTGCTCCGGAGTTTGCTTAATCTCATGCTGTTATAACCAGGGCAAAATGCAAGGTATTGTGTCACAAGTTGAACTCTGATAAAACCAGGAATGAGACCCAAGTGCGGAAGGGACCTCTAAGTGGAGGAGTGGGGAATCAAACCCGGTTCTCCCAGATTAGAGTCCACCGCTCTTAACCACTACACTACACTGGCTCATAGGGTTGCCATAATTTGGAAGCATCTTAAATGGCACTTAACACACACACATATATCTGTAGTCTTGTCACCACAGTTGTTATGTTTTATCTTTTTTAAATTTCTTTCTGTAAAATAAATAAAATTAAAAACAAAAATTCTGGAACAGAAGATACTCTTTGATTAAATAAGAACCCTTTAGGGGGAGTCGGAAAATAATATTTCCTTGCAGGTCATGGAACACCTACTTTTCCCGTGGTATTCAGTGGTCTGTTGTTGTGGTTCCTTGTCCTCCTCTCCGTCTGCACCTGCGCCTTCGGCCTTATCTCTGTTGTGGCTGTTCCTAAGCACCAAGTGATTTCCTACATCCCCGAAAAGGGATGCAGGGCTTGGGGAATTCTCCAGGTGCATCTCAAGGCCCTGCACTCATGGGACCTTCTGCCTGTATCCCAACCCAACGCAGCTCCCACCGAAAGCAAGGCCTGCCAAAAATCCCATTACTGTATATTTTGGAAATGTCCAAAAAACGTTGGTCAGTCCTTAAAAAAGAAAGAAGAAGTGGTCCCTGTCAAAAACAAAGTTACCAGAGAGCAAAGGATATGTAATGTGTTTATTGCTACAGCCTAATACAGACGTCCCCGCCAAACAGATGGAAAGCTGAACTCTGCCTACTGCAGCAGACAACGTGGTTCTGGAGGGGATTGCAGACACATAGCTGAAGACAGGACTGACTGTCATGAACTGTTCCAAGTTCACTTGTTCTGTCCCCGTTAAGCCTCCTGCTGAGCAAAGCTGTGAAATCGTCTTTGTATTTGGCTTGGAGGGGTTGGGCCTGCAGTGTTTTAAAGCTGCTCAGTGAGGAGGAGGAGGAGGAGAAGAGGAGTCTCAAAGCAGCTTACAATGGCCTTTCCCTTCCCCTCCCCACTACTGGCACCTTATGAGGTAGTTGGGGCCGAGAGAGTTCTGAGAGAAACTATGGCTGATTTCACACAAGGAGCTGCGCCGCCGTCGCACCTCCCTTTGCCCCGTTTCCATTGGTCAATTTCCTACTCAAAGCCGCGCGGCTGCGTTTTGACCCGTGGCTTCCCCTGATTTTCCCCGCGGTTTCGTGATCCTCAAAAAACAGGAGGGTGGGGAGGACGGCCTAGAAATAAATAAATAAATAAAATAAAATAAACCCTGCATGTGGAGGAGGAGTGGGGAGCCCAACCCAGTTCTCCAGATTAGAGTCTGCTGCTCTTAAGCACTACGCCACGCTGGATCCATCTTGGACGGTCGCACTGAAGGAACCAGGTGGACCACTCTGCATTTGAACGTTCCTCTACCCCCAAAGCTCTGTTCCCTCCTGCAGAAAACCAATACCCTAGGCTAAGCTTGTGTTTAGCACCCAACCCTGAAGGCAGATGGTGTTTATGCACCCTGAAGAACTGCTCTGTGTCTGCAAACACCCTTCTGTGTTAGCAGCCTGATTCCTGGGTTGGGCCTTTGACAGAAACAGATTTGCTTATCCTTTGAATACACACGAAGCTGCCTTCTGTTGAGTCAGACCACTGGTCTATCC
The DNA here is from genome assembly GCF_001447785.1 of Gekko japonicus. Lineage (NCBI taxonomy): Eukaryota > Metazoa > Chordata > Lepidosauria > Squamata > Gekkonidae > Gekko > Gekko japonicus. The sequence continues at coordinate 1,448,741 of NW_015162480.1, forward strand.
AGAGGTCATTTCGGGGGGGATTGCGGGGGATCGCAGTTCCCCCGGGTGAGGTAAGGGGGCGGGGCACATGACGAAGCCCCGCCCTCTGCTTCCGGCCGCCCTGCTTTTGGCCCTCATTCAGCCAGGAGGAGGCAGGAGAAGAGGGAGGGTAAGTTGCTTCCTCCCTGCCTCTCCCCACCCCTGCCTGCCTGGGGCCAGGGAGGGCCTTGGCGGGGCTTCCTCGCACTGCCGCCAGCCTTGCCGGTCCACCGCAGGGCCCCTCATGGGGCTCGGCAGTGGAGCTGCAAGCCCGGCGGCGGCCGGGACCGTTGGGGGCGGGGTGTGTGGCCGTATGACACATTTCCGGTGATGTCAGGGGGTGTGGCCTCATGACACACTTCCGGTGATGTCAGGGGGTGTGGCATATGCTAATGAGATATGCTAATGAGTTCCCCCAGCTCTTTTTCTACAAAACGACCCCTGGGTCTATCTAAGTCGTCCGATCTGACCGGCAGCAGCCCTCCAGTCTGTCAGGCAGAAGTCACTCGCTTCACCTGCTTCCTGGTGCTTTCCTCCAGAGATGTCAACAACTGAACCTGAGACAAAGCATGCAAAGCAGATACTCCAGCACTGTGCCACAGCCCTTCCCCAAACATATTTGTTCTGTATATGAAACACATCTGCATCTGTCTTGTTTGGATATAGCTTCTATTTTAACGGGGTTCCCCACCGCCCCAGACTATTCATCAAGAGGTTCAGTGTGAATCAAGACCCATTAATCGTTAAACACTGGTGCACTGTTAGGGGACGGACTGAAACTTAATCAGCAGTCTGCATGCTCTGCGCACAGAAAGTTGAAGGTTCAATCTCTGACACCTCCAGTTAATGGATCGGGTAGTGGGTGACGCGCAAGACCTCAGCCTGAGACCCTGGAGAGCCACTGTCAGGCAATACTGACCTTGCTAGACCAATTGGTCTCATTGGTCTCACTGGTCTAAGTCAGCCTCATAAGAACATAAGAACATAAGAGACGCCAATGTTGGATCAGGCCAAAGGCCCATCCAGTCCAACACTCTGTGTCACACAGTGGCCAGAAATACCAGTGCCATCAGGAGGTCCAGCAGTGGGGCCAGGACATTAGAAGCCCTCCCACTGTTGACCCCCCCCAAGCACCAAGAAGACAGAGCATCACTTGCCCCAGAGCCCCTAGCTATACCTTGTGGCTAATAGCCACTGATGGACCTCTGCTCCATATGCTTATCTAATTCCCTTTTGAAGCTGTCCATGCTTGTAGCACCCACCACTTCCTGTGGCAGTGAATTCCATGTGTTAATCACTCTTTGGGTGAAGAAGTACTTCCTTTTATCCGTTCTAACCCGACCGCTCTGCAGTTTCATGGAGTGCCCACGAGTTCTTGTATTGTGAGAAAGGGAGAAAAGTACCTCTTTCTTTACCTGCTCTTTCCCATGCATAATCTTATAAACCTCGATCATGTCACCCCTCAGTCGTCTTTTCTCCAAGCTAAAGAGCCCTAAGCACTTTAACCTTTCCTCATACGGAAAGTGTTCCAACCCTTTTATCATTCGAGTTGCCCTTTTCTGCACTTTTTCCAAAGCTATAATATCCTTTTTAAGGTGTGGTGCCCAGAACTGCACACAGTATTCCAAATGAGGTCTCACCATTGATTTATATAGGGGCATTATTATATTGGCTGATCTGTTTTCAATACCCTTCCTAATAATCCCCAGCATAGCATTGGCCTTCTTTATTGCAGTCACACACTGTCTCGACACTTTCAGTGAGTTATCCACTACAACTCCAAGATCTCTCTCTTGCTCAGTCTCTGCCAGTTCATGTGTTCACGTGAATTCAGTGATGTCCTGTAAAAGGCACTGTGTTACCCGAACTGAACCCAAAGGGAGGGGGTTGGATCAGCTTGCTACAGGGTTTCCAGACAGATATACAAGAGATCTTTTGTCTATGGAGGTTTCATTACAGAGTAATATTCCAAGAAAAGGTAACTGAGATCAACTTATTCAAAATAAGTGAAGTCTTCATTCACTAGCAATCAAACACACAGCTACAAGCAGCAAACCAAAACTACAAACTTCAGAACCACTAATAAATTACAAACGAACCACAATAAACCACAAGCTTTGTCACAATTCCAGCCAGGAACCATCACTTGTGCCTCGAGTTAATTAATTATGTGATTTCCTTTTCAAAGGAAAGCTCAAGGCAGCATGCAAAGAAATGCTAAGTAAACACTGATGATAACAAGTCGCTGGTGCGACAGGCTTTTGCTAGTCTGCTGCTGTGGTTCTAGATGTACTAGTAAGACCCTCCCTGATTGGAGGAGCAGCTTGGTATTCTGTCTGCATCCTTGCCTACCATGCAGTGAATCACCCCCACCTCTAGGGGCGCTGTGGGTCCAGCCCCAGCTGCCTTAGAGAACAGAAGTGAGATTCAGAGCAGCAGCTAGATTTGATGGACTAATTTGGGTAGCTCCCGGAAACACAGGCCTACAGTCTATCAGGAGCCCAGCTCCGACTCCCATGAGCCAGCCTGGGCTACTGGAGGGATACACTAGCCTCCCCAGAGGGTGAGATTTCTCATTCCATTTTGTGTAAGGCATTAACTGTATTGCAGAAGGATGTAATAACACTGGTATACTTGGTAAAGCGTGATGTGTTCTTCCTACTGGATAATATAATTTAACTAGATACTAAAAAAGGCTTTGTACTTTTTTGTTTTTATATGGCTTGTTGTTTCTTGAGAGCCAGTTTGGTGTAGTGGTTAAGTGCACGGACTCTAATCTGGGAGAACTGGGTTTGATTCCCCACTCCTCCATCTGTAGCTGCGGGGTGACCTTGGTTCAGTTACAAGTTCTCTCAGAGCTGTTCTCTCAAGAGCAGTTCTCTTAGAGCTGTTCCCTCAAGAGCAGTTCTCTCAGAGCTCTCTCAGCCCCACCTACCTCACAGGGTGTCTGTTGTGGGGAGGGGGAGGGAAAGGAGTTTGTAAGCCACTCTGAGACTCTGAGTGGAGGGCAGGGTATAAATCCAATTCTTCTTCTTCTACTACTTCTTCCCCTCCTCCTTCTCTTTCTTCTTCCTACAGTGTCTGGCACAGAGCTTTGGCCTCTAGTCCTGCCCAGGGGCCAGTATTACTGAAGTAAAAAGTTGATAACCCTGCCAATAGGTGGTATATTCCAGGAAGATTCACTTTTGTTCCACCTTTTTCTTCCTCTTCACCTCCGAGGGTATGTTGGGGACTGTGCTGGATCTCATATTAGCTGCTTTGCCCAGTCGGCTTCTTAGGAAAAATGTCCCCAATAGGTATAGTGGTTAGACTATCGGACTGTGTTCTGGGAATTGCGTTGTGTGTTGTCAAGCTGCTTCCCACTTACAATGACCCTTTGAATTAATGACCTCCAAAAGGTCCTACTGTTAACAGCCTTGCTCAGATCTTGCAAACCGAAGGCCATGGCTTCCTTGATTGAGTCCGTCCATCTCGTGTTGGGCCTTCCTCTTTTCCTGCTGCCTTCCACTTTTCCTAGCATTACGGTCTTTTCCAGTGACTCTTGTCTTCTCATAATGTGACCAAAGTATGATAGTCTCAGGTTGGTCATTTTAGCTTCTAGGGAAAGTTCAGGCTTGAATTGATCTAGAGCCCACTTATTTGTCTTTTTGGCGGTCCACGGTATCCGTAAAACTCTGTTCCAACACCCCATCTCAAATGAATCGATTTTCTTCCAGTCAGCTCTCGTCATTGTCCAACTTTCACATCCATATATAGCAGTGGTTCTCAACCTTCCTAATGCCACGGCCCTTTAATACAGTTAAGAACATAAGAGAACATAAGAGATGCCAATGTTGGATCAGGCCAAAGGCCCATCCAGTCCAACACTCTGTATCCCACAGTGGCCAGAAATACCAGTGCCATCAGGAGATCCACCAGTGGGGCCAGGACATTAGAAGCCCTCCCACTGTTGACCCCCCCCCAAGCACCAAGATGACAGAGCATCACTTGCCCCAGAGTCCCTATCTATACCTTGTGGCTAATAGCCACTGATGGACCTCTGTATCAGTTCCTCATGTTGTGGTGACCCCCAACCATAACATTATTTTCGTTGCTATCATAAGACCATTGAAAATTTGTGTTTTCCAATGGTCTTAGGCGACCCCTGTGAAAGGGTCGTTCGACCCTCAAAGGGGTCGCGACCCACAGGTTGAGAACCACTGATATATAGTAATGGGGAATACCATAGTATGAATTGACTTGATCTTGGTCTCTATATGAAACTTAGCATCAGATAAAGCTCCAAAGTATTCCAATTCCTAAGCAACTCTTATAATTGTTCTTATTTAAATATACTATTCAAAACAATACAATACAGTGGTTACACAGACAAGTTAAGAACTTGAAGGAAACAATACACCCCCAAGTATCACTTCACTGTTCTAAAGTGGAGAAAAAGCTTTTCAGTTCCAGACTGGAAAAACAAATATCCAAGAAGCAAGTAAGTCCAGACTTGAGGCAAACACAAATTGATGAGCTGCAGTCGACCCACTCTCTAGATTTTAATGGGCTATCTAGATACTTGGGGATGCATTGTTTCCTTCAAGTTCTTAACTTCTCTGTGTAACCATTGTATTGTATTGTTTTGAATAGTATATTTAAATAAGAACAATTATAAGAGTTGCTTAGGACTTGGAATACTTTGGAGCTTTATTTGATGTTAAGTTTCATACGGTTTACATTTTTCATCAATTTCCTTAAATTGTTGTAAGTTGATCTTGGTCTCTAACAGGGCTATTTTTGGGCAGGAACGCACAGGAACGGAGTTCCGGCTGGCTCCCAAGTTGGCCACGCCCAGCAGGAACTCATTAGCATAATAGACCACACCCAACAGCAGAAACTCATTAGGATTGGCTACATTAGGGGTGTGTGGCCTAACATGCAAAGGAGTTCCTGCTACAAAAAAAAGGCCCTGGGTTTGGACAACAAAGGTAAACAGAATAAGAAGCAAAAGGTGGGTGTGGCTGGATAACCACACTTCTGGTAACATGTGGGTGCGGCCTAATGTGCTATTGAGCTGTGCTGTCAGGGGTGTGGCCCAATATGCTAATGAGTTCCTGCTGTTGGGTGTGGCCTATTATGCTAATGAGTTCCTGCTGGGCTTTTTCTACAAAAAGAGCCCTGGCCGACTCTAGCAACACTTCCTGACACTTAAGGATCTTGTCTGGTTCCTTCATATAACTTCATGAGACCTAAGTTGAAAGACCCATTCTGCCTTGGAAGCTTGCTGGGTGAGCTTGGGTCAGTCATTCTCATTCTCGGCCCACCACACCCCACAGGTTTACTGCGAGGATGAAATGGTGGACCAGAGAGTGACACAGGCTGCCCTGAGCTCCTTGAAGGACCGGACCGGACAGTGTAAAAACGTACTAAATAAGTAAACAAACAATGGAAACGGGCAAAAGAAACTTTTGTGCCCTGCGTTCTCTCCAGCAACAACTTTCAAGATTACAGGGTAAGTCAGCTTGCTGTGTAATTTTCTCTTTTATTTTTTTTTAAAACTGCCTAATTAATGTTTGCTTGATACCCTTTGAACATACTGTATGTTTGAGTAAGGAGGTGATGTGAACTTTTTTGGGCGCCTCGGTATATTTATGCCTCGGCGGCCCCACGGTCCCTGGTCATTGGCCACAGTCTACGAGGCCTTAATGGGGTGTTTAAATAATGGATCGAGAGAAGCTGGATGTTCAAGGAGGAAACAGCAGTGTACATTTCTCGATCAGCCTTGTTGAGTCTGCATGTGAACCAACCTACCTGGGTAAAACAAGTGGAGTGTTGTCAGCAGGTCTGGGTCTCCGGTCAATTGCTCGCTCCATTCTCTCCTAGTCATCGGGGATGTGGAGATGATGGACATCAGAGCTTTAAAAGGGGATTAGATAGATTCATGGAGGATAAGTCTCATCAATGGCTACCAGCCATGGTGACTGCAGGGGTACTAATCCTCTGAATCCCAGAGCCAGGAGGCAACATCAGGGGAAGGCCTCGGACTCTATGCCCTGTTGTTGGCCATCCAGAGGAACTGGTTGGCCACTGTGTGAGACAGGATGCTGGACTAGATGGACCACTGGTCTGATGCAGCAGGGCTCTTATGTTCTTATCACCTTCTGGACCCATGCTGCCACTGGCCTGGTCCAAACTGAATTGCCGCAGCAGTTTGAACTAAGATTGCCTGCCTCGAGGTGGGGCCTGGAGATCTCCCGCTTTTACAACTGATCTCCAGCTGACAGAGATCAGCTCCCCTGTAGAAAATGGCTCCTTTGAATGGTGGACTCTGTGGCATTGTATCATGCTGAGGCCCCTCCCCTCCCCGAACCCCGCCCTCTCCCGGATCCACCCACAAAGTTTCCCGGTATTATCCAACCCAGACCTGGCAACCCTATCTTGAACGGGCCTTGGCTGTTAGTAGACTGCCCTTTTGACTGGAAATGCCAATATACTATGTGGTAAGCTTAGCTTCTGGTTCTGTTTAAAATCCTTGACCTCTGCACTGTTCTAAAAGAAGGCTGGTTGATTCTCTCTGGATTGCTCACTGTGCAACTGAGTGGTCCTTCTCACTTTTGGAGATGCAGGTTGCATAGTAGAAGTTATTAAGCAGCAGCAGCCAATCTGGAAGGCTTCTGTTCTTTTAATGTGACAAAGGATATAAGCTAGTTCCCCAGGCCGGTGAAGTCCTTCCCTTTTAGGAAAGCCAGGGGTCATTTGGGGGGGGGACGCGGGGGGACGCCATCCCCCGGGTGAGGTGCGGGAGGGCGGGGCCTGGAGCTCCCTGCTGGTGCCCGCTGGAGGTCGCCGCCGGCTGTGGGGAGGACACACTTCCGGTGATGTCAGGGGGTGTGGCATATGCAAATGAGTTATGCTAATGAGTCCCCCTAGCTCTTTTTCTACGAAATGACCCCTGAGGAAAGCCTTTAACTTTGGAGTTAAAGCAATGATCTTCAATTCATTGGTAAGGACACTAAGGTGGATTACAAAGTCCAGTGTTGAGAAAGAGACTAATATTTGTTGTTTATGGAGTGATATCTGCTGACATACCACTTGGACTGTGCATAAACATATACCCTAGGCTTAGGGAACGCAGCTTGAATCACCTGTTGTGAGAGGTTTTCACATAGAAGGTATCTACTTGCTTTTCATGTTAATGAAGCTAGCAAACACATACAGCTCCTAGCCTTAGGGAAAAAAAAAAGCACATTTTGCCATTGGTAGCAGAAACAACAGCTAAGGAGAGATAATCCCCCATTGCTGAAGGACTGGATGTCACGCAATACACGTCTTCAATCTACATCTGAATTGCAATTTCCTGGCAGATGTCGCTTTGATTGCCTGGGAAAGCCTAGATCTATCTGCACATCAAGGAAGGTCCTGATGCCAAGACTTCACATCTGACCAGATGGCTTGCCCCGGAGTTAGAGTCTAGTGTTTCAAATATTGGCCAAACCTCTAAAGTAGACGCCCTTACTACACGCACCAATGATTGTGGTCATGGGACGGACTTACATGTAGGTGGGTTCCCAGCTTGGCAAGGTTGCCACCCACCCGAAGATTCACCTAGAAAAAGTGAAGACCATGTCTTGGGTCTTTGCTAGCCGCAAACCCTTCATCATCCCCTGTCTACTTTTATCCCCTAAAGTCCAGCTTGCTATCTAACAACCCTTTGTCTATTCTTGATCTCTTGGACTGCAGCCAAAGAGGTCCACACTTTGCTGGCTGGTTCTGGCAGTGTGAGTTAGAAATACCCCTAGGTACTATTTTCTTACCCCTCAATTCTTCATTGCAACAGACAAGGCTTCAGGAAAAGATAAGTATGAACGTATACCTACCTACCTCCTAAGTAAAAGGGAACTATTTTTCTATTTCTGTACTCCTAAAGGAACTTGATTGTATGTGTGTGAGATTCTCTTTTGTGTGTATGCGATTTTGATATTCTTCAGTAAAAGACAAATTGTTTTGAATTCACCAGTCTCGTCTCTCTCTCTCACTGGGACATTCTTGGGGTGGACCAGACTTCCGTAAACTTTGGCAGGAACCCATATTAAATTTAGTTTGCCATCTGTTGTAGATAAAACAGTTTGGCTAACACCAACTTCATGGAATAGGGACTCTTGAGTACTCTTCAGGACAAAAAGTCAATATTCTCGGGCAGCTATTGAGGCCCCACAGCCTCAGGAGGTCCACAAGAAGTTATTTCCATCGTAAAGACATAAGAAGAGTCCTCCTGGATCAGACCAATGGGCCGTCTAGTTTAGCATCCTGTTCCTACACAGAGGCCAACCAGTTGCCTTGGAGGGGCAACAAACAGGGCACAGAGGCCAAGGTCTTCCCCCTGATGCCTCCCAGTACTGATATTCAGAGGTTTGCTGCCTCTAACTATGGAGGTTGCCTTTAGTTACCATGGCTAGTAGCCATTGATGGACCTCTCCTTCATTAATCAATCTATGCTTAGTACACCCACTGGCAGTGAATTCCAGAATTTAATTACTCCTTGAGTAAAGCAGTATTTTCTTTTGTTTGACTTGAACTTATTTCTGAAGGATTTCATCGGTGCCCCCAAGTTGTAGTATTGCAGGGGAGGGTTTCCTGTATCTATTTTCCCCACCCCTGCAATACTAGAGCCAGTTTGGTGTACTGGTTAAGTGTGCGGACTCTAATCTGGGAGAACCGGGTTTGATTCCCCACTCCTCCACTTGCACCTGGCTGGATGACCTTGGGCAAGCCGTAGTTCTGATAAGAGCTGTCCTTGAAAAAGAGCAGTTTCTGTCAAGAGCTCTCTCAGCCCCACCTACCTCACAGGGTGTCTGTTGTGGGGAGGGGAAGGGAAAGGAGTTTGTAAGGCACTCTAATCTGGGAGAGCCGAGTTTGATTCCCCACTCCTCCACATACAGCTGCTGGTGTGACCTTGGGTCAGTCATGGCTCTCTCAGAGCACTTCTCTCAAAGGCAGTTCTTGAGAGAGCTTTCTCAGCCCCACGTTCCTCACAGGGTGACTGTTGTGGGGAGGGGAAGGGAAAGGGATTGTAAACCACTCTGAGACTCCTTCAGGTAGTGAAGGGCAGGGTATAAATCCAATCTCCTCCTCCTCCTCCTACTTCTTTTTCTTCTTCTTCTATCTGGGACCTTCTGCATGCCAAGCAGATGCTCTGCCCCTGAGCCATAGCTCTTCCCCATGGGGTGGTGGCAGTAGGAGCTGCACTGATCTCTTGCTTGCCTGTTTTCTCTCGCAGTGGAAAATAGGGGACAAGAAATGCAGGTCAGCAAGTGGTGGGAGATGGTAAATGCTGCCTGCTCTGAAGATCACCCACCAGAAGGCACTGCTCCCTCTGCCTTCTATACCTGCAACGGATCATGGTACTTGCAGTACCCTTTCTCTCACACCAAAGGTCATACAGCTCAAGTTATTTCCACACACCCTCATCAGTGCTGAAGGCATCTACTGTATGCTGAATTCAGTTTCCTTTGCAATAGCCTTTCCAGCGCTGGTTTCTGAAACAGAGGCCCCACTGAGGTTACTAGAGCACTGGTGAGAAGTGTGAAAGGGAGTGATCCTAAGTAGGTCTGTTCAGAAACCAGTCCCATGTTATTCAGTGGGGCTTATGCCCAGGAAAGTGTTATTAGGATGGCAGCCAAGATACCTAAAGAGCACCGGCTGGGTCATCCCCACAATATTCTTTCTGCAAATACTAAAAATACGTGGTATTTCCCCCCCTTTGGAAAACAATGGGCCCACGCAACATTTTCATAATGCCTTATTATTTGTAGATGGAACTGCATTCCAGTTCTTGTGGAATGCGACTTGGTGATCACAATACTCTTGCATTGTGGTAACTCTGAAAAAAACACAGAACTATCAGCTCGTGACTCGCTTGGATGAATGTGGGGGAATATATTTCATCCTAAAAGAAAGCACTCATCAAAGCCATCCTACATGTATGATTTGGCTTTCTGACTCTGTTCATGAATGCGCAGATTCTGATCAGAGCTGGGGGAGTCAGGAACAGCCTCCTTGTGTTGATTCATGGACTCTCCTGTTTGGCCTGGCATGCTGGTTTTGTGGCTTGACGGCATCACTGTAATTGTTTCACTGTCCGTGCAGATTTACTACGACGGCTCCAGAGTTATAAAAGTGGACTGATTGATCTGTGGCACATGACACCTATAATTTGAGACATGATCCAGAAGTGCCGATTAGCAGATGGTCAGTAATCGCTCCAAAGTGCTTTCTGGGGTCTCAGATCCATTGTCTGGCCTCCCTGATACAGACTGGGTGAATCCGTCTCCCATCTCCACTCATTCACATTATTTTTTTGTTGAATGTAATCATGTAAGGGAACAATCTGAGCTGGAACTAAGCAGGGAGTATGCCACCTCCGTCCATTGCCAGGAAGTTGTTTTTGGGTGTCGAAACATTCGAGATGTTTTCGTCTTGGAATGTTCCGTTTCTGAAGAATTGTCCAAAGGAATAAATTCTAGCCTTTGTTTGGTGCCTTTCTGGGGTTTTTTTTAAAAAAAGATGTTAAACTTTTTCTACTGTCTGCCCTCTTCCAGAATCCTTGGTTAGCATCCAATCTTAACAGCAGCCTTGAAGGAATTACAAATTAGGTCATAAACATGTTTTCGGAATTATTCGGTGTGGTAAGGCTCATCTCTCATGCCCATTTGATATGCAGAACTAAGTCCTATTTCCTAGTCTGTGTTGGGAAATACCTCCATAGGTCCTGCATTCTTTCTGCCCCCTCCCATTCCAAATAGCGGGACATATTATCAGAGCCAATGTGGTGTAGTAGTTACAAGTGTTGGAGTCAGATCTGGGAGACCCAGGTTCATGAGGTTACACCTTTGCTCCTTGACTAAGGGCCAAACTACACAACATGAAATCCACATGTCAGGACGTGGGTTCCTGACCGAACTCAATGGTTATACATTCAAGCACGGACTCACCTTTAAAAACGTTTCTGAAGAGAAGTAGAGATTGGATTTATACCCTGCCCTTCACTCAGAGTCTCAGAGTGGCTTACAATCTCCTTTCCATTCCCCTCCCCACAACAGATACCCTACGAGGTAGGTGGGGCTGAGAGAGCTCTTTCGAGGACTGCTCGTGAGAGAAGAGTTCTGAGAGAACTTGTGACTGACCCAAGGTCACACCAGCAGCTGCATGTGGAGGAGTGGGGAATCAAACCCAGTTCTCCCAGATTAGAGTCCGTGCTCCTAACCACTACACCAAACTGTTTCTCTATTTGGCTGCAAACAGGGCACGGGGGATGGACAGGCTTTGGACTTCCCTCCTGTGGCATTTTTGCCACTGGAAATGGCACTGGAGAGCTGGTTGCCCCTTCCTCAGGCACTACATGTCAACCCCAGGGCATGTGAAGCCAGAAGAAAGGACAAATAGGACTGCCCCGGTACCGTTTCCATTGGGTTTACCCAACAGATCCAAGAACACTCCCCTGGGGCTGTTTCAGGCTGGGGAACTGGCATGGGGGGGGAAGGCTCTTCACTATGGCCTTGATCCTGTACACTGTTGCCCTGATCCTGATCAGATGCTGCATGTGGAGGAAATGAGGAGAACCCACAATTCACATGTGATTATGTCACTTCTGACACAGGGTGCATACCGAAACCCAGCCTGGGTTCTCTAAAGTGTGAAGGCGACGATCCTATGCACCGTTGCCTTTCTTTCAATCTAACCTACTTCACAGGGTTATTGTGATGCTAACATGGAGGGAGAACAATGCATGCTACCCTGAGTTCCTTGGAGGAAAAGTGGGATTAAAATGCAGTAAGTAGCCGAAGGGTTTATTTTCTGTCCTATCTTCATTCTGGAATGCTGATTAATAAAAACTATAGAAGAACTTAAGTTGTATAACTTACCATCTCAGCTTATACATCTTAAGTTGTATAACTTTACCATCTCCATTTCCAGCCTGTGCCCTGTCTTACCACCTTTACCTCCGCACAATAAGTTGGGTGAACGGAGCTGGTGTGAATATCATTGGAATAGACGGTTACCAAGCTGTTTTATAAACAACTTAGCTCTCGTTTTTTATCAACTTACATTCCAGCGTTTTAGGAGTATTTTAAATTATCATTATTTTATATTTATATGTTCATGATAGGTTTTAATTGTAATTATATGAAACTTAGGTAAGCCGTCCTGAGCCTGCCTCGGCAGGGAGGGCGGGAGATAAATCAAATTAAACAAACAAACAAACAAAACAGCCAGAGTTTGAGTTTGCTAAGGATGAAGGCTAATCCACCTACCGGAATTATTCAAGAAGGATTTTGAGCAGTTGCAGTAGTCAGGGCTCTTTTTGTAGAAAAAGCCCAGCAGGAACTCATTAGCATAATAGGCCACACCCAACAGCAGGAACTCATTAGCATATTGGGCCACACCCTAAAAGCACAGCTCATTAGCACATTAGGCCGCACCCACATGTTACCAGAAGTGTGCTCATCCAGCCACACCCACCTTTTGCTTGTTATTCTGTTTACCTTGTTTGTTGTCAAAACCCAGGGCCTTTTTTGTAGCAGGAACTCCTTTGCATGTTAGGCCACACACCCCTAATGGTTGAGGCGTTTGGTTGAGGCAGTGGGCGTCCCCCCCTCTCCCTCCCTCCAGCTTTTCTGGCCCTGACTTTTTCTGCCCAATTTTTCCAGGCCAATTGTCCATCAGGCCTGTTCTGACTAGTCATCTGACAACTTTTATAATTATACAGTATTTTATGTGTAAATTGTTATTTTAATATTGTTTTAATTGTATATTTATTGTTGTACACCGCCCTGAGCCTGTTGGGGGAGGGCAGTATATAAATCCAATAAAATTAAAAAAAAATTAAAAAAGAATAAAAAAGGAATACACTAAAATACAGAGGACGTATAGTCCTTCTTGTTGAGAAGATATGTTGAAAAGATACCCCCAGAGTGTGTGGGGGTATATATATGACACAAAAACTACCTTCCTTGGGCCAGAAGGGAGCTTGGTGAGTTCCCCCCCTCCTATCCTCAGTAGGGTGAAGTGAGTAGCAGGCTTGTGGTGGGAAGATTAACAGAGACAGTCTCTCAGAGTCAAGATCCAATTTTAAAATGTTTATTCCCAGCACACACAGATTGACATGAGGGGAATGGAGACACAGGACACAGGACCAAACATTTAAAAGCTGGTTCCAGCAAACTCTGAACTTACAAGGCAATGCTGGTTGCCGTGTCTCCCTGGTGAGAGGAGCCAAGCATTCCACGGCTGAAAGCAGACAGAGCTGATAAAGGCTCCTTCTCCGGATCGTCTGTGTTTCAGGGGTTCACCTTTGACCAGTTGGAAAGTGGGGAGGGGGCTTATGCAAACTGTTTCTTCCAAAATTACCGACTTCCTTAGGATCACGTGGGGGGTTTGGACCCATAATTTTTGTGGCGGTTGCAAAGCTAAGAGAATTCTGGGTGAGTGCTCCAGAGTTGTCAGATGAGGGGAAACTTAGTTGCCCTTCCCTGGAGTGACGAAGAAGAAGAGTTGGTTTTTATACTCTGCTTTCCCCTGCCCCAAGGAGTCTCAAAGCAGCTTACAATTGCCTTCCCTTCCTCTCCCCACAACAGGTACCTTGTGAGGTAGGTGGAGCTGAGAGAGTTCTGAGAGAACTGTGACTGGCCCAAGGTCACCCAACAGGCTTCATGTGGAGGAGGAATGAGGAATCAAGCTTGGTTCTCCGGATTAAGCGTCCACCACTCTTAACCACTACATCATGCTGGCTCTCAGTGAAGCTGCAGTTGCTCCTTTGACAGCCATCTAGGTACACCCTTTGCCTGGGCTCTTGAAAAGGAGTGTTGGTCAGCCAGGGCTATTTTTGGGCAGGAACGCACAGGAACGGAGTTCTGGCTGGCTTCAGAGTTGGCCACGCCCACTACAGCCAAAGCCTCTGCGTGCGTGGCTACAAAGGGAAGGCCTGGAGGGTGACCCCCACGGTGACTCCGAGGCGGATGGGCCAGCGGCCCCCTGGAAGGATCGGGGAGGCATTTAAATGCCTCCCTGTGCCTTCCCCAGCCTGTCCAAGGGCCGGCTTGCCCGGGCTCCTCACAGCCACAGGGCGCCGAGGCAAGCCAAGGGAAGGCATGGGGGTGTGGCCTAATATGCAAATGAGCTGTGCTGTCAGGGGTGTGGCTTAATATGCGAATGAGTTTCTGCTGTTGGGTGTGGCCTATTATGCTAATGAATTCCTGCTGGGCTTTTTCTACAAAAAAAAGCCCTGTGGTCAGCTAAGCAAAAATGGTGTTCCTCTGTCACAGATCCATGTACGAAGTGTTGCAATGAAGGTAAGCCAGTCTGACTGTCCTTGGACAAGTCCATAGAATAGACCAAAGTAAACAGATGATCATGGCTGCAAACGCCATACCCAGGGATGGTAGGGACTGCTCACGAGTAGAATGAAAGATCACTTGAGAGGCCACGTTTGTTGCTCACCTGAGCCCCTTAGAAGAGTGATGGGATTTTTTAAAAAAGTGATTGAACATGCTGACAGACTGTGGAAACACTGTTAAGAGAAGCCTCAGCGATCATTGTACATAGATACACATGCCTTCATTTCTCATTGCCCACGGCACAATATGACCCCGCTGAAAAATATTTTTAGGGGTGAGGTGAAGACACAGGGAAGTCCTGACTGGCAAATCTCCATGTGGTCCTGCTGTAATCATGCGATAACAGGTGACAGCAGGCCTCCTATGAACCAGCCCTGTGAACGTGTGCTGGAATTAGTTAAGAGTCTGTGAAACTGACAACAGAGATGAGTTCGACTATTCCTAGCCTGTATCCATGCACTGCATGCAAGTGATGATTACGGACCATTTTGAAAGGCCAGCTTACAGGAAGAGGCATAGGAAGCCAAATCTAGGATCTCGTTGAGTGTAGCGAGCCCTTTCCCTCATAGCGGACTTGAACCTCCTCCGCATTCTGAATTCAGCTCGTCGACTCATCTTTGTCTCGAGTCGCATAATACGAATACTTCTGTCTCTCGCACACCAACCTCTGGGAAAACATTTGGACGAATGTTATTAATCCCTCTGGTGCCCAACATGTCTCGGAGATGTCTACAAAACAGCATGCGAATAGCCCTTGGAATGGATAGAATGAGAGGTTTCTGGTCCAAATAACAACGGAAGCCTGTCATGCACCTAAATAAACAGGCAGGCGTGCCAACGAACACACTCATTTATGGTGTGGGGGGGGAGGGGGCGGGTGTTAGTGGTAGAGCTTGGAGGCGTCCTCCATCAGGATTTCGGGAGGAATTCTTCCTGGCTCCCAAGCTGAAGGCATTGCTTTGCTGGGTTCACACTTCGGACCCAGGACCCTTTTATATGTTCCCGGTAAGAACCATGGGGATGCAGGTAAAATCCTTCCAAACTATGTGAGCGGGAAAGGGAACTGGGAGACGGACAGTCTGGAATGATCATGACCCAAACCAGTCTCAGCTCCCCCAGAAGGAGGATCAGCAAGTCAACAGACAAAGTTGCAGTCACAAGAGTGGGGAAAAAATGACTTGCTTAGCAGTGATCTGGTAAAGAGCGATCCCTGCCTCAAGATCACAGCGTCAGGTGACAGGTGGCCTTGGATTCTCTGGAGTGTAGGTAAGGATCCCTCTGACCTGGATAGCCCAGGCTAGCCTGGACTTGTCAGATCTCAGAGGCTAAGTAGGGCTGGCCCTGGTCAGTACCTGGATGGGACGCCACCAAGGAATGCCAGGGTGGCAACGCAGAGGCAGGTAATGGCAAACCACCCCTGAATGTCGATTGCCTTGAAAACCCATGCAGCGTTTGCCATAAGGATCTCTTAGGCTGGGGCAAGTACTTGTATGGTCCTTTCCGCACTAGACCTTAAATCCTGGTCCAACCCTGTCCCTCAACTTACATTCTACACCACACTCGATCGAGTTCACCCCTGTAATTATCTCAGGGTATCCGTGCGCCTTGGTGTTTAGTCATGCCGGCCACATGACCACGGAAACGTCTTCGGACAGTGCTGGCTCTTTGGCTTTGAAACGGAGATGAGCACCGCAACCCTAGAGTCGGACTCGGCTGGCTTTCGAGCAAGGGAAACCTTTACCTTTACTTTATTCTTTGTTTCCACATTACACTGAGGTCACCCTGGTTTCGCTCCACACTTGTCCCAGGATAAACGGATGCTGTTATAACCAGGGGTAAATGCAAGGTATTCTGTCTCGAGTTGGACTCTGATAAAACCAGGGATGAGATCCAAGTGCGGAAAGGACCTATGTTTGCCTCAGTGGGACACATAACGGTTCTCAGGACCGTTTCAGACTGGGGAAACAGCACGCCCCCCCCCCCCCCACCCCCACATCTTACCCCCAACAGAGCAGCAGGCCCCCCCCCCCCCCCCCCCCGTACCATGATTCCAGTCCAAACTGGGCACTCATGTCCCTGACTTTTAGGTTTGCAATTAATTAAGATGTTAGTTTATCAGAGACTTAAAGGCAGCGTGATAGAATGACGATCACCTGCAGACACACACATTCATCTTCTTCCCCTTAGTGGTCTCTGGTCGAATGATGAGTTACCCATATCAGTTTTCAGTCTCTAAAATTATCTTCTGCACACTGTCTACAACAAGCAACACCATTATGGCTTTGGTGTTCAAATTTTGGAGCGGGAATGTTTCTTACGGTTATCCTGCTTGAGATTGAGAACCAATTTATATCCATGTGTCGGTTTTGCTCAGGAACCGACTTGCCTCCAAATTGCCACCCTCTTTCAAAGGATCCTCCAGCAATCATAGTAAGGCCATTCATACATCACTTTCAATGTTTAACACACTTCACATACATTATCTTGCTGGAATCTGTACCATTACCCCATAAGGTAGGACAGTATTATTTATTCCTTTTTTTTTGTGACCGGCATGGCCCAAGCTAGCCCAATCCCATCAAATCTCAGAAGCTAAGCAGAGTTAGCCCTTGTTAGTATTTGGATGGGAGACCACTGAGGATGTTCAGGGTTGCTATGCAGAGACAGGAAATGGCAAACTACCTCTGCTTGTCTCTTGCCTTGAAAACCCTACAGGGTTGCCATAAGTGGAATGCGACTTGACGGCGCTTTGTATCCACCATATTGAAGAAGGGCGGGTTAAGCTCAGAAAGAATGGGTTGCCTAAGGCCACTGATTTCTTGGAAGAGGCAATATTGGGATCAGCTGCCTTCTACAGCACAGTTCATTTTCATGCCATGCAACCCTAAGAACACCTTTCTCAAGTAGACCTGAGTAGACTCGTTAGCCACAGTGTTCCACGGTCCCCAAAGTGGGGACATGTTGCTGCTTGGAAATGTAGTGAAACATTCACAAGACTCGTTCTTTACTTGGGGAACTCAACTTCAACATAGAAAAGAAGCTGAAAACGGACATGTGAGTTGGCCCTCCGTTTGTGCATCTGGTTCCTATTAATATAACACTATAGGAAGCTCTTGTTAGTGCTGCCAGGGTGCCTTGTTTCAATATTATTCTTCAATATTATGTCGACAATATTATGTAGACATCTCCTAGACATGTTGGGCACCAGAGGGATTAATGACATTCATCTAAATGTTTTCCTAGAGGCTGGTATGTGTGAGAGAAGTTTACAATAACACCACGCTGTTAGAGGGGAGAGTCCAACAGGAAATTTGCTGAATTAGGGTTCATCAATAGATTTGATAGTATTAGGCAAAGGATTTGACAATTTTCTTAGTCTCTCCAGGTGGTCAGTTACTAAAGCCTCAGGAAGGCGCTTGTGTTATCACTATGATAATAAATTGCCAAAGCGGTATTACAGCTGAACATCAAGACGACAAAAGTAATGACTACTGTGGAATTACATAACTTTAAGGTTGACAATGAAGAAATTAAAATTGTTCAGGATTTTCTATTCCTTGGCTCCATCTTTAACCCAAAGGGAGACTGCAACCAAGATATCAGGAGATTGAGAGTGGAGAGGGCAGCCATGAAAGAGCTAGAAAACATCTTTAAGGGTAAGGATGTGTCGCTGGAGACCAAAATCAAGATAATTCATGCCAGAGTATTCCCCATTACTATGTACAGGTGTGAAAGTTGGACAATGAAGAAAACTGACAGGAAGGAAGTTGTTTCATTTGAAATGTGGTGTTGGAGGAGAGTTTTCTGGATACCGTGGACCGCCAAAAAGACAAATAAGTGGGTTCTAGAGCAAATCAAGCCTGAATTCTCCCTAGAAGCTCAAATAGGGCCCCGGTCACACGAGCAGGAAATCGCGAGGGGGGAGGCGTGGCTAATTGCCCCGGCACAGTTTGATCCGCGATTACGCGATCAGACGCGTTGGCGGCACACCACGGGTCCTTCACTCGGCGCTGGCGGGTAAACGAGGGTGGCGATCACACGACAATCCTGCAGCGCGGCAAAGAAGCAGCGCGGCGCGATCACACCAGCAATGGCTAGGCACCGCTACCGTGGCAAACAGGGTCATTTATTTTCTTTTAAGCCGAAGGACGGAGGAGTGGAACATTTGGTTTCGCGTTCAACAGCATGCACGATTCTGCGCAGCAACGGAACTTTCGCTTTCCTCTTCGTGCGCATGCGCCATTGGGTGCTTGTGCGCATCCTGTGGAGACTTTGGGGGAAAAAACCCTTTTCGCGATGTGCCATGGGCGGGCGGCGGATGCCACGAGCTACCACCGGAAACGTGATCAGACGCCCACCCTTGCCCCGCGGTTTCTGGAAACTAGTACCTTGGAGGTACTAGTTTTTTTACACCGCATCTTCAGCGGGAAGCCTCGGGTTAGCCACGGGAGCTCTACGCTTCCCAGATGTTGCGGTTTGATCGCGCCCGGAAAATCCGCCTATCTTACGTCTCTGTAGCGTGGCTAATGCTCCGTGCGACCGCAGCCTAACTAAAGTGAGTCTATGGTACTTTGGACACATTATAAAAAGACAAGTATCTCTGGAAAAGACAACAATACTAGGAACAGTTGATGGCAGCAGGTAAGGGGGAAGACCCAACATGAGATAGGATTGAATCAATCAAGGAAGCCACAAGGGCCCTCAGTTTGCATGACCTGAGCAAGGCTGTTAATGATAGCACATTTTGGAGGCCATTAATTCATAGCCAGAAGCTACTTGATGGCACTTAATCCATGCACACCAACCCTGGTACCTGATGACGTGGGACACAAAAATCTTATGGTGGAATAAATTATTATCAGTTTTCAATGTGTCCCGAGATTCCTACGTTATCACCAGTTACTGAACACTGTGGAACAAAATTTGAGTCCTGTAGCATCTTAAAGGTCAACAAAAGTGGAGATTGTTGGACATACCCTAAAGGTCAAACTAGGTGTGATGGGGTTCATATAGCTATCCATATTTTAAAAATTAGATTGGACTGGGGCCTCACAGGATGGGGAGAGAGGGTTCAAGCCTTTCAACCACTCCAGCTTTGCTAACCAAAACACTTATACCTACTGTACTGGTATTAGTGCTTCAGATGAGGAAAAGATGGGTACTGTGATCTTCATTACATCTACTTCGGCCCTCAATCTCTTGATTTCAGGTATTTCCATGTAACTGATGTATGCATCAAGCTCAGTAGCGAACACAATCCTAAGAAAATAAGCTGTTTTTACAGTGATTCAGGTGCTTGGGCTCATCTAGGCAAGGGCTAAGTGATCGGGCAGTGGAATTCCAAGATGTTTCCCCAGCCCTCCTATTTGTCCCTTTTGCAGAAGACATCAAGGTGGGCTGAAGCTCCATCATCAAGCGAAAGCTGCTCATTCTTGGGGTTCCCAACTGTGTGCTTTACAGCAAACTTCATGTGTGATGCTCAACACCCCACAGTTCAATCCCGGCTACCGTTATTACACTGCCAAGAAACGTGAGTCGGGTCTGGTAAGACTACATATGGGACACAGGGAGGTAAAAACCCTCTGAGACACACGTTACAATAATCAATTTTACTGAACACTCTCCCTTTTAAAGCCAACGTGCGAAGAAGAGCCATCTATTTTGTGCAGCTGTGGTGCGTGTTAAAAACTTGATCCCTGTAATCACTCATGATGTGTCTCTGGTCCGGTCTACGCAGCACCTGCACTTTAAACACTTCCCCCCACCCCTCTTCTGGATCTTTCCTCCCAGACTTATAGCCCCCTAGCCGAATGTTTTGGACTTCCTTTGTTAACGGCTACCGAGTCTACATATTTATATGCTCTAAACGCTTTTAAGTCGGGTTGCAGCTCTGCTGAAATCGCATAGAGTTCTACACTGAAGGCTCGGAAGGCCTGGCTCTGCAAGCTGACCATTTCATTAGAGAAATCAAAAGGAAGGGCCTCTGCTGCTGTGATTCCTGTCTTAAAGCTCAGCAACATCCTTCCAAGTAGGTCTGGTTTCCTACACTTCCTCTCCTTCAACTCGAGTTGCCAACTTCTTGAAGCAGCCTCTGTGGCTTTCCTTTTTAATGGCGTTTGCTCTGCAGTAATTAGCAGCTGACCACGCTGAGGTCCCTGTTCTGGAACGCTTCGTTTTCTGCACAACAAACCGCTATTAAAGACACAGGAACAGGGTTTTCTTTTAAAATGGCCAGTTGTTGGCAGTCCTATCTTCAACCTCAATATTATTACGAGACCACTGATACTAAACATCCTGCACTGAATTCTAGTGACAGCTAGAGTGGGTGTAGGGCAGGGGTCCCCAGTGTTGCTGAGCCTGTGGGCACTTTCAGAATGTTAAGGAGTGAATGCTGTGGCAAAATGGTGGCCGCTATAGGAGGTAATCACAAAATGGCTGCCCTGGGGTGCTAGGGCCACACATAAACGCCGGGCAGGTTGCAAGTAGGAATGCCAAGAACCTGGAGAAAAAAAATGTCTGGCCCCTTTGGCAGAGGCTTAATGCATGGAAGTGGGCAACTGAAGAAGAAGAAGAGATTGGATTTATACCCCGCCCTTCACTACCCAAAAGTGTCTCAGAGCAGCTTACAAACTCCTTTCCCTTCCCTTAGTTCTAAGCCAAGCATCCTTCAATGAACGAGTGTTCCTCTGCTGACCCAAAGGTGATATCTCCTGTTTTGTTGTCGATGCACTCCTGCTACAGTGAGGTGTAGAAAATCTGGGTCTGGCTCTTTGCTTTGGGGAACAGATGCCCTGTCAGGCAGACTATAAAGAAAAATCAAAATAGTGGTGCCCAGGGGCGGTATGTTGGGGGACACTGGTAAAGTGGTTAGTATAATGGCCTTGGATCAGCAAAATCCAAGACTGACTTCCTGCTTTAGTCTATAAATCTTTCTAGGTGGGATTGCTTCTCTGTTTTTCAACTACCTCTCAGGACTAATATTGAATGCTTTAAAGGATGGACTCTATGGCATTGTACCATGCTGAGGCCCCTCCCCTCCTCAAACCCTGCCCCCTCCAGGATCCACCCCCAAAGTCTTCAGGAATTTTCCAACCCAGACCTGGCAACCCTAGGTTAGAGTGCCACTTGGCAACCCTAGTGTTAGACTAGGATGTGGGAGAGACCCAGGTTTGAATCTCCACATTGCCATAGAAGCTTGCTTGGGCCAGTTACACCCCCTCAGTCTAACCTACTTCACAGGGTTGTTGTGAGGATAAAATGGAGAGATGATTGCTTTGGGTCCCCATTGGGGAGACGCCAGGGTATAAATGGGGGGAAAAACAAATAAATGTTACTAATTAAACAGAGGATGCAAAATGAAATTCTTGGAACGGGTGCTGGGTCTTCCAACAGTGTTTACACTACCAATTTATTTATGGCTTATCACTGGAAGAATAATTTATTTTCTTAGTTAATAGGTTGGATTCAAAGTACCAGTTTGGTGTAGTGGTTAAGTGTGCAGACTCTAATCTGGGAGAACCGGGTTTGATTCCCCACTCCTCCACTTGCACCTGCTGATGTGACCTTGGGTCAGTCACAAGCTCTGGCACAGCTGTCCTTGAAAAAGAGCAGTTTGTGTCAGAGTTCTCTCAGCCCCACCCACCTCACAGGGTGTCTGTTGTGGGGAGGGGAAGGGAAAGGAGTTTGTAAGCCGCTCTGAGACTCCAAGTGAAGGGTGGGGTATAAATCCAATCTCTTCTTCTTCTACCATGAGTGAAACAGAGCTCACAGAATGAGGTTTTTCTTCTCCTGCAGTGCATTGGAGACTTACCCCCCCCCAGTTTTACTCCTGGGTTTGAGGGGACCCTCTCAAAAAGACTGAGCATCTGTAGCGGGAGGGGAAATCAGCAGAAACCACCCCTCTCCTCCACTAAAAGAACTGCCACTCCACTGGCATAAGTGCTGTTATACACTGGCAGAAGTGGGGCACCTTTTGAACCCATCCCGTAATATACCTCTACAACCAGCAAATATGTGATAGACAACAACAAAACTGTTTTGGTATGATACAGGGCCGGCCCTCCCATGATTTAAGTGTGGGGTGGCCACCTCAGGTGCCAGATTGGGTCAACCCTTTAAAAGGCACCAAATGGTTACTTTAATTTACTGCTAAGCTGCGGTGGCTCAAGTGGTTAAGACGCTGAACTGCAGGCTGTGGAAGGTCAGTAGTTAAGCAGTTCGAGACCCGGGTGCCGCATGACGGAGTGAGCTCCCGTCTCTAGTTCCAGCTCCTGCCAACCTAGCAGTTCGAAAGCAAGAAATTGCAAGTAGATAAATAGGTACCACTCCGGTGGGAAGGTAACAGCATTCCGTGCGCCTTGGTGTTTAGTCATGCCGGCCACATGACCACGGAAACGTCTTTGGACAGCGCTGGCTCTTCGGCTTTGAAACGGAGATGAGCACTGCAACCCTAGAGTCGGATTCGACTGGCTTTCGAGCAAGGGAACTTTTACCTTTACCTTTTAAGGCCACAATGCAGCCAAATGTAAACTGTTCTACCAGGAGCACAACAGAACTTGAGTTTATATAACCATGTGGTCTGTGTGCTCCCCTTTCTGAGTCCACACTCATTATCTCATTCACCATCACCACACCAGAAAGATTAAAATCCCACATGAATCATGTATTATTCCCCCCCCCCCCAGCCCTCCTGCACAGTCTCTTATCTGAATAAACATTTCCTGCTCTGCTTGAGTTCTCAGCCCTTTTAGGAGCCCTCGAACAATTGGGAAAAGGTACACAGCAGGGTGATTTATTATTATTGTGGATGCAAAGCTGCAGATTGCTTTATCATCAATTAAACAATAGGCATAATAAATGGCATAAGCACAGAGGAAGACCTTGGAATAGTCCTGGCCTGGGTCTAGGGCAAGAGTGAAATTAGTTACAATTCTGTATATCTGCTATTGGGCTCCAACTCCTGCAGAACAGAGTCCAGGACAGGCACTTCCTCCAGCATCTTTTCTTCAGCAGACCCAAGAGTTAGGCCTCAGTTTAGGAAGTGTTCGGCTGAGCTACTTTAAGAATAATTCTCAGAGCCTCTCTAGAAAGGAGAGCTTCAGGTCTTGTGACCAGGGATCATTTCCTGCAGGAGCGCACAGGAGCGGAGCTCCAGTAGTAAAGAGCCCAGGGGGCGGGCACATGCAACAAGCCCCACCCCCTGCTCCCAGCAGCCCTCAGTCAGAGCAAGAAGCAGCCAGGTAAGTTGCAGAGCCCCCCCCCGGAGGGTGGACTCTATGGCATTGTAGCATGCTGAGGCCCCTCCCCTCACCAAACCTCACCCTCTCCTGGATCCACCCCCAAAGTCTCCAAGTATTTTCCAACCCAGACCTGGCAACTCTGGGCCCCGTCCATACGAGCCCATTTGGGCCGGGAGCGGGACGGAACCGGGGCGGAGCAAACAGGCGCGATCTCACCTCAACATCTGGCGAGCGTGCCGTCTCCGTCCCCGATCCGTTCCAACGGCCCATACCACGCCGCAAAAAACAACCACCTCTCTAGGTGGTTGCAACCATTGGTGCGGCGCAGGCAGGGCTGTGGGATCGGCGGCGCGTCCTTGCGCTGCCGCATCCAGGCCCCCAGCCGTACTGCGCATGCCCGAGCATGCGCAGTTCGGCAGCCTCCCCCCTCCCCTCGGACTTTTCCTCCCCGGCATCTGAGCGTGCCGGGGAGTGCTGCGCCGCGGCTAGGGGATCCCACCGCGGCGTAGCAAGTTTGGAGCGGCTCGGAGAAGCCGCGTTCCAGCCGGCCCGTATGCCCGGGGCCCTGGTGTGGCCTATTGTGTAAACTGTCCGTTGTATTTCAATAAGCACAGTTATTATGACCATTACTGCCTCCAGCACTGACCCATTCTCTCCCTAAAGACATAACACTCTCCAGCCTTGTACCAGTCTTTTGCCTATAAAAGCCTGGCTTTTCCTACTTGGGTCTCCCTGGGCCACCTTAATAAAGGATTGTCTGTGGGGGCAGTGCCTGGATGAGGCTGTCCCCCACTGACGTCTCCCACTGGGACAGGTGAGTACAGGGGTGGGGCTGCTACTCTTGTACATCTGCATAATGTTGTTGTTCAGTCGCACAGTCGAGTCCGACTCTTCACGACCTCATCACGCCAGGCCCTCCTGTTCTCCGTTGTCCTCCGGAGTTTGCTCAACTCCACGTTTGTCGCATCGCTAACACTGTCTAACCATCTCATCCTTTGCCATCCCCGTCTTCTTTGACCTTCAATCTTTACCAGCATCAGGGTCTTCTCCAGTGAGTGCTCCCTTCTCATTTGGTGGCCAAAGTATTTGATCTTCACCCGCATAATACTGGATGGTAAAAGGGGATGCTTCCTCAAGGAACAGTGTGGCAGGGCAATAGCTGGTGCATTTAATCACTGAGGGCCTTTTCACACGATGCAAAGTGCTGGTGTTTGTTGGGCAACAACCTGAAGACTTCAAATGAGATGTTCACTGTGGAGTTTTCTGCCTCCCAGACTCACACAAGCCTTTTTCTCCTCACAACCAGGGTGTGTGGGCAGAAGAGGCAGCTGCCTTCCCCCTCCCCCATGCTGTTTCCTCCTCCTTCAAACCTTTCATGGAGCTGCAGTTGACCCTCATGGATCACTGCCTTGTCGTGGCGAGGGGGCTTGCGTGATTCGATGAGGCTGTGGGCTATGCCGTGGAGGGCCACCCAAGATGGACAGGCCACAGCAGAGAACTCAGACCAAGTGTGGTCCACTGGAGAAGGAAATGGCAACCCACTCCAGTATCTTTGCCAAGAAAACCCCATGGACAGTATCAAAAGGCTAAAAGATATGACACCGGAAGATGAGCCCCTCAGGTCGGAAGGTGTCCAATATGCTACTGGGGAAGAGCAGAGGGCAAGTACAAGTAACCCCAGAAAGAGTGAAGCGGCTGGGCCAAAGCCGAAAGGACGCTCAGTTGTGGATGTGTCTGATGGTGAAAGGAAAGTCCGATGCTGCAAAGAACAATACTGCATAGGAACCTGGAATGTAAGATCTATGAATCAAGGTAAGCTTGACATGGTCAAAAATGAGATGGCAAGACTGAACATTGATATCTTAGGAATCAGTGAACTAAAGTGGACAGGAATGGGCGAATTTAACTCAGAAGACCATTATATCTTTTCTTGTGGCCAGGAATCTTGTAGAAAAATGGTGTGGCCTTTATAGTCAACAAGAGAGCGCAAAAGTCAGTACTGGGATACAATCTCAAAAATGACAGAATGATCTCTGTCCGAATCCAAGGCAAACCATTCAACATCACAGTAATCTAAGTCTATGCCCCAACCACTGATGCAGAAGAGGCTGAAGTGGACCGGTTCTATGAAGACCTACAACACCTCATAGAACATGATGTCCTCATCATCATAGGGGATTGGAATGCTAAAGTAGGAAGTCAAAAGGTAACCGGAATAACAGACAAGTTTGGCCTTGGAAAGCAAAATGAAGCAGGGCAAAGGTTAACAGAGTTTTGTCAAGAGAACACACTGGTCATAGCGAACACCCTTTTCCAACAACCTAAGAGGCGACTCTACACATGGACATCACCAGATGGGCAACACCGAAATCAGATTGACTATATAATTTGCAGTCAAAGATGGAGAAGCTCTATCCAGTCAGTAAAAACAAGACCTGGAGCTGACTGTGGTTCAGATCATGAGCTACTCATTGCAAAATTCAGACTTAAACTGAAGAAAATCGGGAAAACCATGAGGCCATTCAGGTTTGACCTAGATCACATCCCTGATGAATATACAGTAGAGGTGAAGAATAGATTCAAGGGTCTGGATTTGATAGATAGAGTGCCTGAAGAACTATGGACAGAGGTTCGTGACATCGTACAGGAGGCAGCAATCACCACCATACCAAAGAAAAAGAAATGCAAGAAAGCAAAATGGCTTTCTGATGAGGCTTTACAAATAGCAGAGGAAAGAAGGAAAGCGAAAGGCAAAGGCGAAAAGGAAAGATTTACCCAACTGAACGCAGATTTCCAGAGAACAGCAAGGAGAGATAAGGAGGCCTTCCTGAATGAACAGTGCAAAGTAATAGAAGAAAACAATAGAATGGGAAGGACTAGAGATCTCTTCAAGAAAATTGGAGAAATCAAGGGAGCGTTCCATGCAAAGCTGGCCATGATAAAGGACAAAAACGGTAGGGACCTAACAGAAGCAGAAGAGATTAGGAAAAGATGGCAAGAATACACAGAAGAACTATACAAGAAAGACCTCAATGTCCTTGACAAACACGACGGTATAATCACTGACCTTGAGCCAGACATCCTGGAATGTGAAGTTAAATGGGCCTTAGAAAGCATTACTAACAACAAAGCTAGTGGAGGTGATGGTATTCCAGCTGAGCTATTCAGTTAATCACTCTTTGGGTGAAGAAGTACTTCCTTTTATCCGTTCTAACCTGACCCCTCAGCAATTTCATTGAGTGCCCACAAGTTCTTGTATTGTGAAGTGGCCACGCCCATAGGTAGAACAGTTAGGGAAGGGAAGCACGGGGAAACCCAGGTGGGTGGGACCACGGGGGAGAGGTCCTATGGGGAAAGCAGACGAGGTGAGTGGCAAGCCACGGAAGCAATAGAATCAGGGGTTGTTTCGTAGAAAAAGAGCTTGGGGAACTCATTAGCATAACTCATTAGCATATGCCACACACCCTGACATCACCGGAAGTGTGTCATAAGGCCACACTTCCTGACATCACCGGAAGTGTGTCATAAGGC
Organism: Gekko japonicus; assembly: GCF_001447785.1. Lineage (NCBI taxonomy): Eukaryota > Metazoa > Chordata > Lepidosauria > Squamata > Gekkonidae > Gekko > Gekko japonicus. Next base: position 1,475,904 of record NW_015162480.1, read on the forward strand.
CACACACCCCGCCCCCAACGGTCCCCGAGCCCCACAAGGGGCCTGGCGGTGGACATGCAAGGTCGGCGGGAGTGCAAGGAAGCCCTGCGAAGGCCCTCCCTGGCCCCAGGCAGGCAGGGGTGGGGAGAGGCAGGGAGGAAGCAACTTACCCTCCCTCTTCTCCTGCCTCCTCCTGGCTGAATGAGGGCCGGAAGCGGGGTGGCTGGAAGCAGGGGGCAGGGCTTCGTCATGTGCCCCCCCGTACCTCACCCGGGGGAACTGCGATCCCCCACGATTCCCCCCCAAATGACCTCTGAATAGAATCACTAAAGAGAGAAAGGGTCGAGATAACAGGGAGTAAAGAGAGGATAAAAGGAAAGAAGCAGAAGTAGGTGGGGTAGGATGTCGGTGGCAACTGGCTGAGAGATAACAGAGAGACAGAATAAAACAGCTGTTGACCCTGAGGAAGAGGGCTCTGGCACTGACTAAATTCCAGGCCTATTCCATATCTGAGACCTTCTCTCCTAAATCCTTTGTCAGTACGGCCAGCAGTCCTCTAGTGCCTGGGGCTCCACCAGGGTACAACAGATACATCTGCCCAACAGTCTCCAATTTTGACACATTTATTTCCTTCACTATGTCTCCCCCTCAGAATTAAACCCAAACAAATGATAACCATATAAACTAAGCTTGTTATTTCTGTTTGGTTCTTGAATCTGTTTAACATCTTCATTATGTTGTGTGCTAATTTTCTGCTCACTCTCTACATGTATGTACGGACTGGTAATTTCCATTTCATTGTATCTGAGGAAGTGTGCATGCACATGAAAGCTTATACCTCCAATAACACTTTGTTGGTCTTAAAGGTGCCCCGGGAATTAGACTTTGTTCTATAATTATTACTATTATTCTTGTCAAATTTACGATGCCTGAGGGAAAGGGGGGGGAGATTCCTAGAAAAGGATTCCATACGTTTGTTAGCAGTTTGATAAGCTTTTTTGACTGGAATGCAGGATATGGTGAGGAAGCTAACATTTCCTCTACCTGTGGAGTATATAAAAAATCAGCAGGCACCCCACAAAAGTAACGTGGGAGGGGGGGACCTTTGAAATTCCGTTAACCACGATTGTTTCTTGCAGTTTGAAAGGAATGCCAAGCATCTGAATTTGGAGGCCCCAGACGTGTCTTCCGCAGATATTAGCCTAAGCAAATATTTCCTTTCTTGCTCTTTTACAAGTTCTCGTATAAAGTGCAACGACAGCATGGGGATATGTTTGGCTGGAGGCAGAGAAGGCTCTTAAATAGTTGAAGGTGGTATTATAGTTACAAGCACTGATGAGCACCCTCAGTTTGTTGGTCCCATATTATTGTTTCTGGTCAATGAGGTTCTGGGAAGAAAAATGGCCTAAGGGTGAGGGGCAGCTTGCCGTTGGATATTATGCCATTGTACAATATGATACAACAACCTTTATTGGCATTATGCACTAAGAAGTATACAAAACGTAAGGAGTACTCTATACAGTTAACACCAGGGCTTTTTTTGTAGACAAAGCCCAGCAGGAACTCATTAGCATATTAGATCACACCCTGACAGCACAGCTCATTAGCATATTAGGCCACACCCCCATGTTACCAGAAGTAAGCTTTTGCTTCTTATTCTGTTTACCTTGTTTGTTGTCAAAACCCAGGGCTTTTTTTTTGTAGCAGGAACTCCTTTGCATGTTAGGCCACCCCCCCCAATGTAGCCAGTCCTAATGAGTTTCTGCTGTTGGGTGTGGCCTATTATGCTAATGAGTTCCTGCTGGGTGTGGCCAACTCGGGAGCCAGCCGGAACTCCGTTCCTGTGCGTTCCTGCCCAAAAATGTTGGAAATGTATGTGTTTACAAGGTCTGATTCACGGGATTTGCCCGGGAAAAGTAACTTGTACTTTGATGCAGATTAGTCATTTGTTTCAGGTGACTTCCTTTCTAGGGTCAAGAAGAAGGAGACAAATCTCCATTACGTGTGTGCTTGTCTTGTCTGTAGGGAGCTTATAAATGTAGCTCTTAGTATCATGTTAATTTGTAGCAATCCCGTGAACCCTTTACCCTTAGTAATAAAGGTTTTTTAAAGGCAAAGAACTCTCTTCTTTCCAATAGAGCAAGATCCATCAAATAGTCTGAGTATTAAACAATTTATGACTATTTTACAACAAAAAATAGCCCTGGTTAACACATATCTCACTTTTTAGAAGCCAGGTACAAAAAAGTCGCCACTATTTCAACAGTTACAGCATTTTTTGAGGAAAGAAGAAAAAAGGACTTATAATTATCAGATTGGTCTATTAAATCCATTAACAATCGATCTAAATACTTAACATAAATGTCAGCATAATAATCACAATACAAAAGGACATGCTCAATACTTTATACTACCTTTCTTCCGCAATCACATAACCTCTGTGCGTAAGGAATCTTTGAAAACCTCCCTTGAAGTACTGCAGAGGGCAACACATTAAAACGTGCTAACATATAAACTCTGTGAGTACATGGATCACTGAGGGAGAAAAAAATATGTTGCCATCATCCCCACAGGAGAAATCCCTAATCTCAGGGGAGAACATCTACCAGAGGCATGACTACGTAGTTCTTGCAACTCAATATCCAAGAGTCTTTGTTTAAGTAAGACATAAGCATCTTTTTCTGACAGGGAAAGCAGCTCATCAAAGCTTATCCCTATAACAGCGATCTTCTTCTCTATGGGTGTGGTCAGACGGCGTGCTGAGAGCGGGTTAAACTGCTCCGGTTCTGACTGGATTATATTTGATCTGGATAATCGCGATCACACTTACCTCCCTTATCCCGGCTCACCGCGCAGTCACGTCACTCTCCAGCATCTACACTACCAACGCGTGGGAGCATGTGTTGGTGGTTTTTTAATTTTTTCTCAGTTTGCACATGCACACAGGCGCTCATCCGTAGAATGGGGGGGGGGACAAAACTACCATGGCGCATGCGCAGAACCACCAGGGTGAATCAATCCAACCCCTCCAACAAAATACTTCCCTTTAAACGTTTGACCTGAAAATGGCCTCCATGAGAACCCGAACTCACCTAAACTCTAAAACAAGTGACCATTTAAATGTCAGTTTTCTAAACACGGTAGCGGAGCTCCACCTATGTGCGCACTGCTGACGCTAAAAGAAATGGTGGGCAAAAAGTGGAAGCCTCGGGCAGCTTTCTAGTGGGGAGGGGGTTTAAACCGGAAGTGGCTTGACACCGGAGGAGCCATCACACAGGGGGGAAATGTGGCTTTACATGGGAGAGCTGAGAAAACACCACTTTGGGACCTGGTAACAAAATACAAAAAACAAAAAAGTCATGTATGGCTGCGAGAGTTGGACTATAAGGAAGACCGAGCGCCGAAGAATAGATTCTTTTGAACTATGGTGCTGGAGAAGACTCTCGAGAGTCCCTTGGACTGCAAGAAGAACAAATCAGCCAATCCTAAAAGAAATCAACCTGTTCCCTGGAAGGCCAGATAATGAAACGGAAGCTCAAATACTTTGCCCACCAAATGAGAAGGGAGCACTCCCTGGAGAAGACCCTGAGGCTGGGAAAGATTGAAGGTCAAAGAAGACGGGGACGGCAAAGGATGAGATGGTTAGACAGTGTCATCGATGCAACGAACATGAAGTTGAGCCAACTTCAGAGGACAGCGGAAGACCAGAGGGCCTGGCGGGAGCTGGTCCATGGGGTCGCAAAGAGTCGGACTCGACTGTGCGACTGAACAACAACAAACAAAATACTCCAGGTTAAAGCGGTTTTGAGATGGAAACCAACGGCTGGGGACGGGAGGCAGATGTTGACTGTGTGATCGTGCATATAAAATCCGTTGCTGAACTGTCACGACACCAGATCAAATGGCACGTCTGAACGCACCCTATAAGTGTCAACTAAGGGGACTGGTGAAACTCCGTTTATGCCATTGTAGAGCAAGCTTCAAGCCCAGTAGCATCTTACAGACCAATGAGATTTTGGGAGTCAAAGCTCCCTTCATCAGGAAATCATGTTGGCCTTTAAGGTGCTACTGGACTTGAATCTTGCTCTCCTACTGCAGACCAAGAGGACCACCTACCTGAAACTACACTGTTGTCAGAGGTCATTTCGGGGGGGATCGTGGGGGAACACAGTTCCCCTGGGTGAGGTACTCCACCGCCGGGCCCCTCATGGGGCTCGGCAGTGGAACTGCAAGGCCGGCGGCCGGGACCGTTGGTGGTGGGGTGTGTGGCCTTATGACACACTTCCGGTGATGTCAGGGGGTGTGGCTTTATGACACACTTCCAGTGATGTCAGGGGGTGTGGCATATGCTAATAAGTTATGCTAATGAGTTCCCCTAGCTCTTTTTCTACGAAACGACCCCTGACTGTTGTAATAATTCAGCTCCTGGATTTTCCTATCTGGATAGGAAAATCTGGGTGGTGATGGCAGTAGCACATTATCTAATGATGGGTATGTTGTGATTAGGAGATACAAGGGGTGGACCCGCGATACTCGCGGGGGGGGGGGGGGAAGAGCTCCAAACGGACTGTTGTAATAATTCAGCTCCTGGATTTTCCTATCTGGATAGGAAAATCTGGGTGGTGATGGCAGTAGCACATTATCTAATGATGGGTATGTTGTGATTAGGAGATACAAGGGGTGGACCCGCGATACTCGCGGGGGGGGGGGAGGAAGAGCTCCAAACTGAGCTCCAAACTCAGAGCTCCAAACTGAGCTCCAAACTCAGGAGGCGGAGGAGGAAGCAGCAGGAGGAGGTAAGTCAGTTCCTCCCCCGTATCCTCCACCCCCTCGCTCGATCTCCCACCTCTGGCCTTACCCCCCGGCTCCTAAGCGAGGGCCCCCCTCCCGGCTCGCCTCTCGCCTCGCTGCTCTCTTCCTCTCCCCCAAGCGTTGGCGTTGGCTTTCGCAGAGCGTTCCCTGCGCATGCACAGGGGACGCTCTGTCACTTTCAGGGAGATTTAAGTATCCCCCCGATATTTTTCCCGGGGTTTCAGATTTTTGTGCACACCTGGGGACCGCCCCACGTGCACACAAACATCTCTCTCCCCCCCAGGTGCCCCCGATGCGCGGATTTAAGTATCCGCACACCAGGGGGCGACTTGAGAATTAGATATATAGATAAGGTGCTTTGACCAGTTTGTTGTAGCGGTTAGGAGCACGGACTCTAATCTGGGAGAACCAGGTTTGATTCCACACTCCTCCACGTGCAGCTGCTGGTGTGATGTTGGGTCAGTCACAAGTTCTCGCAGAGCTTTTCTCTCAACAGCAGTTCTCTCAGAGCTCTCTCAGCCTCATCTACCTCACAGGGTGTCTGGTGTGGGGAGGGGAAGAGAAGGGGATTATAAGCCACTCTGAGACTCCTTTGGGTAGTGAAGGGTGGGGTACAAAGCCAATCTCTTCTTCTTTGAAGCACATTAGGGAGTTTTGGGGATCCTGACAGCCATTGATTTTCTCATGGAAGAGAGCAATAAAAGGCACAGAGCGGTCAGAAAGAGCTGGAGATGGGTTTCTGCCAGCCAGGAGATAACCATTTGCCTGTCTGCCTGGAAGATGGGATAGATAGCTTTTGTCAAATGTGATCTGGGTATGGTGATGTGTGAGACATGTGTGCCAGAATGACTGGAAGAGGTTTGGGGTGCACCTTCCCACATGAGGCAAGCCCCCTAAATCAGGATTGGGAGACCCTTCCCACCAACACAGGGCACAAAGGATTAATAGGTGGAATCATCCATTAGTTCTTTGTTCAAATGTTTTTTCCTAACTCTGGGAGCCAGATTCCACTGCAGGGATCTGGAGGAATCTTGAAGTGAATTTGTTCTGCCAACAACCAGACAGGGTCATCACAGGTAACGTTTCTGCATTGTTTAGTTAGCTTAGACTTCTGTTTTATGTTTTCATTAGATCCATAGCCGCTAGGCTTGATAGCTGTTTTCTCTGTCTGTGCTCTAGCTCTAAGAAAGACTGTGATTCAAAATCCTTCTCACATTGCCTTAGATCACTTGCTTATGCTCAGACAGGCTTGCACACATTTGCACACAGGACAGGCAGGCTGAAGTAATTGGAAAGCTCTGCCCTTTGTACTTGCTCAGAGGCAGCCTTTACTGGGGTTCCACAAGGCACTGATAATGTGGGAGGCTGTATTTTAACTTGGGGAGGTGGCCAATACTCCTCCTAAACTCCTAAACTCCACAGTGTTGTGAGCAGAAATTCTACCACATGAGCAAAAAAAGCTAGTTGCATTAAAGTTGTGAGCGAGTCTACATTTGACTATCACATAAATTAGTATTTTGAAAGATTACTTCCAAATCTCTGAATAAATTCTTTTAAATTATATTTAAACTATATTTTAACAATAATTTAAACATCATAAGAGAAATCAGAATCAAGTCAAATTTCACCCACCCCCTTTCCACTATATTGGCAGACCTGTCCTCCAGAGAACAGATCTACCCACACCTTTCCACTATATTGGTAAACCTGGCCTCCGGGGAACAGGCCTACCCACCCCTTTCCTTAGGGCTGCCAGGTCCAATTGTTCTGCCAACGGGGGTGGGTGGGAGGGACCCTTCTGGGAGAGGAGGAGGACACTGGATTATTATGCCTGACCCAAGGTCACACCAGCAGCTGTATGTGATGTGGAGGAGTGGGGAATCAAACCCGGTTCTCTCAGATCAGAGTCCATGCTCTTAACCACTACCCCAAACTGGCTCAGGGGCTCGGGGGGGTCCCCTGTTTTTTGAGGTTGAGGCTGGTGCTAATCTCAAAAAGATTGGATCAGGGGGTCCAATTCTATAGGCCCCAGAAAGAGCTGCCTCCATCCTCCATCGATTCCAATGGAGGGGAAAAAATGCCTCGTGTTACAATTTCATGTGGCACAGCACCCTCTGTCACAGCTTAGAGCGAACTGTGGAGGTGGCACACACTTTACATGCATGTAAGAACAGATAGACCCAGGGTGGGTTTATGACACAGTAGAGCCTTGCTAACAAAGTACTGGGAGATCTGAACACTGACCTTAATGGACCAAGGGTACTGACTCATATCCTTGGTCCATTTATTTATTTATTTAATTTTATTTATACCCCGCCCTCCCCGCACGCGGGCTCAGGGCGGCTTACAGTATGGGGTGCAATGCAGCACCGTAATTCACAATATGGCACTCAGTGCGATAAAAACACAGTAAAACACTTAAAACAATTTAGTACAATGGATCCCAATTTAGCCCAAGGATCCCGCGTGACAGACACCTCTCTCTCTATTGCACCTGCCCTTGGGACAAAGGGAGGATGATGTGGCCCCCTGATGTTCCTAGGCCACTCGGCCTCAGGCAGCGGTGCTGCAGTCCTGGCCCTCGTTGATGGTAGTGGTAACGGCGGCGGCTCCTATTCAAAAGCCTGGTGGAAGAGCTCCGTCTTGCAGGCCCTGCGGTCAGTATTGCCTACTCAGACTGGCAGTGGCTCTCCAGGATCTCAGGCAGAGGTCTTTCAGATCACCTTGCTGCCTGCTCCTTTTAACTGGAGATCCTGGGGACTGAACCCAAGACCTCCTGCGTGTGAAGCAGAAGCTCTACCACTGAGCCCTCCCCCCCAGCAATTAGATCTTCTTGAGGTTTTCCAAAGGGCAATAGCATTTGCACAGGGTTCCAATTTGGACTGTGGCCACAGTGTGGGTGATAGGGATGGGACTGAGCCCCCTCACCCCTTTGTCATTTCGTTAATCAACACCCCCCCCCCCGGTAGAGTTGCCAACTCTGCTTTGGGGAATTCTCAGAGGTTTGGAGGTAGTGCCTGTGGAGAACGGGGTTTGGGGGAGTTCTTCAGGAAAATGGTGCCATAGAGTTAGGGAACCTTATGGCTGCAATTTACTTTTAAAAGCACTGGGAACTCTCATACAGATTCCAGTAGTTAGGCCTTGACCCAACAGAGAGGTTGCCTGTGGAGATGCTTCTATCATCCCACTTTCAATGTTCTAGCTGATCTTCAGCCCACGCTCGTTTGGCACGCTCTCCTCTCACTGCTTACTTGAGGATGTCAATTAATGATTCTCCGGTTGATGCTGTTTGGGTTGTGAGGCAGAAATGTCAAACAAGGCAGGCGATCTTGCTGTCTGGGTGGGCCTGGAAAGTTCCTTTGCAAATCCACCCCTATGAAATCCGTGTCAACTCTCTGCTTCTGGCCAAAAGATTGCCTTTTAGAGACACATCTGAAAGCTGTCATATTTGTTTGCGTTACAGCTCTCAGCTTGCCCAGGACTGAGATGTTTCAAGAGCTTGTCTCAAATATGAAGGTAGAAACACAGTCAGATTGTGTTCAGAAGCTTAGGCTACAAAATAATGAGCAGGCCACAGTGAATATAAAAAGCTTTTGACAGAACAAAGCAAGAGGTAATAGCTTTTATATTCTCTTCTCTCTCTTTTCTTTTTTTGCAAATAACCATAGAGAAATATGATAATTACAGCTTTGCTGTTAATCATTTATAATGCTCTTGTGCAGCAAAACTCCTATGGATTTTTACTCAGAAGTAAGTCCTACTGAGCTCAATGGGTCTACATCCCTATGCAAAGATTTGCATAAGATTGAAGCCTTAAATGTGCAAAGACCAAAGTGTATAGTTTTTCCTCCCCTGAGCAATTCTGTGAGTAGGTCACTATTACTCCACAATCACGTTTTCCCACATGGAATTACTTACACACCATAGGTTGAAAGCTAGACCTGAGTGAGGAGTTAAAGGATGGACTCACCTTTTCAGAGAAGAACAAGCTGAACTTCCGAACTGTTTGTTCATGTGAATGTTATCATCATAAGGACCACCCTCTGGTCCTTCTATCTCATTTTTGGCCCAACCTTCCTCTAAGGAGCTCAGGCCACCAGACAGGGCTTTCCTTTCCTTCATTTCCCCCCTCACAATACATCTGTGAGGTAGGTTAGGCTGAAAAAGAGAGACTGGACCAAGGTCACCCAATTAACATCATAGCCACACAGAGATTTTAACTTGGATCTTCCAGTTCGGGCTTCCAAACTCCAAGGGGGGCCTGGGGATCTCATGGAATTACACGTGATCTCCAGATGAGAGAGATCAGTTCCCCTGGAGAAAATGGCTGCTTCGGAAGGTGGGCTGTACGGCGTTATACCCTTCTGAGGCCTCTTCCCTACCCATACTCTGCACTCTTCAGGCCCCACCCCCTAAATCTCTAGTTATTCCCAACCTGGACCTGGCACCCCTAGTTTAGGGTTGCCAAGTGGTCTTACCTTGCCCGGCGGGGGAGCCTCGCTGGGCTCTGGGAGCTCCTCGTCGGCGCGCGCCACCAGCATGTCACAGGAAGTGACGTGCTACATTGCTCACGTTGGGGGTGTGGCCCAGATCGTCGGGGGGACCATATGGTTCCCCCCGATGATCTGGGCCACGCCCCCAATGTGAGCAACGTGGCTGCGTCACCTCTGGTGACGCAGCTTCAGGGGGCGGAGTTCCCCCTGGGGCCCGATTCCGCCATGGTGGAAATTGGGCCTTCAAAGTGGGGGTTTCCCCGTCCCCAGGGCCCACTTTGCAGCCCTACCCTAGTTCCAGTCCTAGTCCAGCAGGCTAGCAACTTTACCACACTGGGTGGTATCAGCCTGGAGGAAGGTATTCCACCCTTCAGAGCCTTCCTCCAGCCTAAGGATTTTTTCCTCTAACGTATGTGGGCTCTTCCTCCAATGGAACAGCTGTTAAAAGTTGGAGAAAGTATCCTTGGGTTGGAAGAAGGCTTCGGGGCTTGCTTAGGGGAGTGCCCATAATTCTGCCCCTTCCCAGTGTCTGTTTTGCTAGAAAAAGGGTGACCAGATGAAAAAGAAAGTAGGGCTTCTGGAGATCTAGAACGCACAGTTTTGGCAATGACCGCATTATGAAATGTAGAAAGGCCCTTTCCTCCTTTGCATGCGGGTGTCCTTATATAGAAAATAAGGCAGAACTGGAATTATGATTTTAATGAAAACATCCTCTTGGGAGGTGAATATAGGAAGCTCTCCCCAGACTGGGGGAGGGGGGGGATACGATAGAGGTTTATAAAATTATGCACAGGATGGAGGGAGTCACAAGAGAGACAAAGAGAAAATGTTCTCCCTCTCCCAGAATACTAGATCTTGAGGGCACCCGATGAAGTTGATAAGCAGTAGATTCAGGACAGACCAAAGGAAACACTTCTTGACAGAAGAAGAAGAAGAAGAAGAAGAAGAAGAAGAAGAAGAAGAAGAAGAAGAAGAGGAGGAGGAGGAGGAGGAGGAGGAGGAGGAGGAGGTGGGGCTGAGAGAGCTCTTGACAGAAACTGTTCTTTTTCAAGAACAGCTCTTATCAGAGCTACGGCTTGCCCAAGGCCATCCAGCCAGGTGCGAGTGGAGGAGTGGGGAATCAAACCCGGTTCTCCCAGATTAGAGTCCGTGCACTTAACCACTACCATAGGATGTCGTGATGGCCATAGGCACAGACAGCTTTAAAAGGAGATTAGACAGATTCATGGAGGACAGGTCTATCGGTGGCTACTAGCCATGGTGACTAAAGGGAACCTTTACATTCAGAGGCAACCTCTGAATACCTCTGAATAGGAGGCAACTTCAGAGGAAAGCCTAGACCTCTTTGCCCCTTATTTTTTGGCTAGGCAGCGTAACTGACTGACCACTGTGTGATACAGGATGCTGAATTAGATGGACGATTGGTCTGATCCAGCAGGGCTCTAGATAAAATGGAGGAGGTGGTGTAGGTTGCTTTGGGTTGCCCTTAGACAGAAAACCAGGGCATAAATAAATAACGATACTGATGTGACGATAAGGGAGGAGGTAGTTTCTAACTCAAGCTGTTTATGAATTTGTAGGTAGAACCCGGCATACAAATATCTCTTTCAGGGGTCATTTCAGGACTGAGAGGTTTACAGTCCTGATTTCCTAATTTCCCTTGATGCTGGAGTCACCCCTAGTTAATTTTTGTGTGTGTGGACCTGAAAGGGGGGGGGGGGGAATCTTCTGCTATGTACATTTCTAGGAATAGTAAGGGACGTGTTACAATGTTCCCTTACAGAACTATGTGGTTATGTGCAATAACCACAGGGGGGGGGGAAGCAACATCATTAATCCGATAGAGCCATTCTTTAGAGAAGCAGCACTGCTGTCTGGATCTCTCGTGCCAAGTCTAATAGATGTTCCGTGGCACAATAAACACCTTCCCCTTTCTGCTGGCAGCAAACTGCGGGGAAGAGGCCGCAATGAAAATGCCAGTCCGATCTTAAACCCTAGTGATACGCAAACAGGATCTTGGTAACAAGCAGCAAATGGGGAAAGAAATCAGGCTGATGTGAGAGTCTCCAAAGGGCATAGCTAGACAATTAACCAACTGCAGGGAAAACATTTCATTTGAATCCCACCAAGGAGCCCACTGGCCTGTCCTCTGTTTCAGAAAGACGGATTGCCCTTTGAAACCAGGGGAGATTGGCCCGCTTCTATCGAAAGCCTAGCTGAGTGCTCTCTCTCTCTCATCTCTTAAAGAGCTTTGAGGCCATGCGGCACGCACTTGAGGAGCGTAACCTTTTAAAGAATAACACGCTGGCTTATGGTTTATGAATATTTTACAGTGGATAATTTATTCTAGAAGGAACTGCGGCGAAGGCTGTGACTCCTTTGAAGCTAATCTTTGCAGCCAAATGGAGTGTCGAAGCAAACAGGGAACTGGGTAACAACTTGTTCTGTCTCGGGCCATTATCTTTAAATCACCAGTATTAATTAGAAATGCCCAAGGATGCTGGAGATTGAATCTGCTAGCCTACACAATGCTTCCTTGGTGTCAGGTTCGCCTTATGATCGCTTGGGCGGCCTTCACATGTCACAGTCAAACCGGAGTCTGATCACAGTGCATGTGAAACGTGGTTTATTGTCCTGTCAGTCTTCATTTGCTTGGTGCATTCCCTTTCTCCTCCCTTCACAGGCTCAGGACAACTGAAGACTTTCTGGTTTAGGAAGTTTACAATCAAATTCCAGTCTGCAGTGATGCCTGAAATCAGGTGCTTTTAGAAATTATTTATTTCCCAGGAATTCTGAATTCTCTGAGGGACTGTTCCCTAGGTCACTCAAGGAAGCAGTGGTTCATCCTCTCTTGAAAAAAAAATAAAATCCTCGGATCTGGCCAAATTGGTAAATTACCGGCTGATTTCCAATTTGCCCAATTTGGGCAAAATAATCGAGAGGGTGGTGGCAACTCAGCTGCAGAGCTTTTTGGATGACACTTCCATATTAGATCCCTTCTAGTCCAGCTTTCGCCCAGGCCACAGGACAGAGATGGCACTGGTCACCCTCACGGACGACTTCCGGAGGCATCTGGATGAGGGCAGATTGGCAGTGCTGTTGTTGTTAGACCTGCCAGCAGCGTTTGACATGGTTGACCATCAGCTACTGATCCACCACCTTGCAGACACTGGAGTCCAGGGGTCTGCTTTGCAATGGCTTGCCTTCTTCCTTCAGGGTTGGGGACAAAGGGTGGCACTAGGGAAGCAGCTATCCCGAAGGCACCCACTGATCTGTGGAGTGCCCCAAGGGGCACTGCTTTCCCTGATGCTATTTAACATCTATATGCGCCCCCCTGCCCAGATTGCCTGGAGGCACAGACTGGGATGTCACCAGCAGTGTTCCCTCTAAGCTGAGTTAGTGTGAGCTAGCTCACAGTTTTTTAGCCTCTGGCTCACACATTTTTGTCTCAGCTCAGGAAGGATGGCTCCAGAGCAAACTAATTTCTGCAGCGGCCAAATCACTTGCTCACAGCTTTAATGCCAGTAGCTCACAAAGTAGATTTTTTGCTCACAAGACTCCACAGCTTAGAGGAACACTGGTCACCAGCATGCGAATGACACCCAGCTCTATCTGTTGTTGTTGTTGGGCAGCCAGTCTGACTCTAAACCAGAAGATCTGGACCTGGCATTACAAGCCGTGGCTGGATGGCTTAGACTGAGCCGACTGAGATTGAATCGAACAAAGATGGAAGTCCTGTGCCTGAGCTGGGGTGGCCCAGGATGCCTCCTTAACAATGGAGGCTCAGGCAGCAGCCACTGCTAAGTCAGCCTTTTACCATCTGCGGCTGATTTGGCAGTTGGTTCCCTTCCTCGAACGCAGCGACTTGGCAACAGTGATCAATATGATGGTCACCTTGAGATTAGACTACTATAATGCTCTCAACATGGGACTGCCCTTGTCCCAAATCCAGAAGCTAGGTCTAGTGCAAAATGCTGCAGCCAGGCTTCTGATGGACCTCCCCATGCGGGAACACATCCAGCCTGTGCTGAAAGGACTGTACTGGCTGCTGATAGCATACTGAATTCGCTTCAAGGTGCTGGTTCTTACCTTTAAAGCCCTTTATGGTCAGGGGCCTACATACCTGAGGGACTGCCTGTCCCCCCATGTTCCTCAGAGAGCACTGGGTTCAGGGTCGCAAAATCAACTGGCTCTCCTGGGTCCCAAAGATGCCAGGCTCACTACAACCAGGGCCAGGGCCTTCACTGTGGTGGCTCCTTACGGGTAGAATGAGCTCCCAGAAGACAGCAGGGCTCTGCAGGACCTTTTACAGTCCCGCAGGGCCTGCAAGATGGAGCTCTTCCACCAGGCCTTCAATCAAGGAGCCGCATCTGACATCTAACAACTGAACTGGGACAAGGCCTTATTCCCTGGACTACCCTCAGCAGCCTGTGCTGCCGCATAAATAGATCATCAACACAGACTGAATCCCATTTGAATATACTAACAGGATTGTTTCCGCCAGGGCTATTTTTGGGCAGGAACGCACAGGAACGGAGTTCCGGCTGGCTCCTGAGTTGGCCACACCCAGCAGGAACTCATTAGCATAATAGGCCACACCCAATAGCAGAAACTCATTAGGATTGGCTACATTAGGGGTGTGTGGCCTAACATGCAAAGGAGTTCCTGCTACAAAAAAACCCTCTGGGTTTTGACAACAAAGTAAACAGAATAAGAAGCAAAAGGTGGGTGTGGCTGGATGACCACACTTCTGGTAACATGGGGGTGCGGCCTAATATGCTAGTGTGCTGTGCTGTCAAGGGTGTGGTCTAATATGCTAATGAGTGTCTGCTGTTGGGTGTGGCCTATTATGCTAATGAGTTCCTGCTGGGCTTTTTCTACAAAAAAAAGCCCTGGTTTCCGCCATCTCTATGTAACACTATTATTATTAGTTTTGTTGTTTGTTGTCACTAGCACTTTATGATAGCTTGGATTTTTATGACTGTTTTAGAATTGTTATTTTATCTGTCTGACTTTTATCTAAGCCACCCTGAGCCTGCTCTGGCGGGGAGGGCGGGGTATAAATTGAATCAATCAATCAATCAATCAATCAATTTCACGTGAACACATGAAGCTACCTTATAATGAATCAGACCCTTGGGCCATCGTACTTCAAAGGTAGGATTGCCTAAGACTGGCAGCGGTTCTCCAAGGTCTCAGGCGGAGGTCTTTCACATCACCTTGCTGCCTGTTCCTTTTAACAGGAGATACCAGGGATTGAACCTGGGAATTTCTGCATGCCAAGCAGATGCTCTGCCACTGAGCCGTGGCCCTTCCCCCTTTCCACCAGCCACTTGCTGTGATAAATACAATTGTACTAGGAGTGCACACTGTAAATGTTTTCCCTGGGCAGGTTCCAAAGAAAGTGTGAGCAGAGTTCTGTTTGTGCAAAGGGGCTTTCCTGCTATCTTTCCACCATCTGCTACCTGGGTGACATTAGTGGTTTTAAGTTGCTTTGTGAATCTTAAAGGAGTTATGAGATAGTTGTGAATGGTTGAATGTGTGTGTGTATGAATATTGTTGTAGATCACCGAAATGATTGCATCTTAATTTCGTTGTGCTATGTACAATGACAATAAAGTATATTACTATTACTATTGAGAACCTGCCCTGAGAGTCAGGGACCTTCTGCAACAGCATGAGATGTCTTCCAGGTAGAAAATTCGTGGCGGAGGAGAAAATTCGTGGAAATGAAAAAGAAAATTCATGGAGAAAAATTAGTGGGAAGGTGACACCTCCCATTCCATGAGCTGCAGTGCTTCTCACTCATACAAGGGGCAGTCTGAATCCCACCCCCTACCTAGGCCATCTTGAGTTCTATGGAAGATGAGCTATAAGTGTAAATAAATAACACTCGAAAGCTTTAAGCTACAATTCTTTACACAATAGGCAAACGTAAAGTGAGCTGTCAAGTTGCAACTGACTTATGGCAACCCCCATCATGAGTAGGGATGAGCATGAACCGAACCACGAAGCAAAACTCTTTATGAATTTTGCCCTGTTCGTGGTTTGCGAACCAAAGTTCATGATGGGTCTATGGTCATGAACTTCCATGCACTTTTAAAGCAGTTCATGGATAGAGCAGAAAGGATGGGTTTAAAGGGACTCTGAGTCCCTTTAAACCCCTGCTTTCTGTTCCCCGTGAAAGCTGCAAAAAAGCTGAGTGGCAAGGATCAGCCTGCTCCCCATCACTCAGGTGTTTCGGGCTTTCTTGTGCAGTCTTTTTAAAGTTTAAAGGGACCAGGACCACACAAGAAAGCCCCACGCTCAGCTGTTTTTTGGGCTGTCTGCAAACCCCATTGAAAGGGTTTGCAGGGCCATGAACTGGTTTGGTTTGCTAATGAACATCCTGGTTTAATTCAGCTTGTGGTTCAGTTTGTGGTTCGGCCATGAACCACAAACTGACATGAACCACATTATTCCAGTTTGTGCTCATCCCGAATCATCAGGTTTTCTGGGCAAGAAATGAGCACAGGTGGTTTGCCATTGCCTTCCTCTGCATAGCAACCCCAAGCTTCCTTGGTGGTCTCTCATCCAAGTACTAACCATGGCCAACTCTGCTTAGCTGCTTCGCTTCTAAGATTGAGTTAGTCTGGGCTATCTAGCTTTCAACGACAGTTCTTTACACAGCAACACAACCTTAAATACCCATGTCCAACTATGAGAGATAACGACTCGTCCTCTAGTTCTGGAGAACTTCACAGGTTTATTGAGATAATCCAATCCCAGTGAAACCTCTATACATAACACACTCTTAAGTATCCCCCTGTTGATTCTCATATTGCTTGCTGCCAACCCAAATGTGTTTTGGATCAAAGCCTTAATCATCAAAGTGGTACCTTTGTCTCCAATAATGATACCCTTCCTGTGTCCAGGCTCCAGGTGTGGTGGCAAATAAGACAGGATGACTTTGTGGTCGTCTGCTAATAAGGAAAGGAAATGCTAGAGATGTGGAATCCTGCTCCCATAAAACGTTCTGCCCAGGTTCATAAATCCAGGAAGCTTGGCTACTTCAAGTACATCTTGGAGACGCACCAGTGCTTTGAATGCCTAAAGTGAACCCGGAGTCCAGACTGCGGTGTTTGCAACTTGTTATAACTTGATTTCTTTCACTTCCTGCCCTTTGACGTTCTTCCCCTCAAAGCTTTGAAATCCATTTCTGACTTTGCCACAAGGAAGGAAGCGAAGCCATTTATTGCTACCCTGTAGCCATTTCTACTGAACAAATAACGTTGCCACCCGGTTGAGTTTCTTCTTCTTTTAATTAAGAATGGTGTTTTTAAAATTTATTTTCAGTCTTTTTATGCTTTATCTCCACTGTCATTTATCCAGATTTTCCCTCCACCCTTGTTTCAAAGTCTCAGTGTAGGTACAATATACTATTGCCTGTTTTTTTTTTAGTCTTTATTTCTTTCTGCTTCTGTTCCATTCCATCCCAAAGATTCTGAGCAGCCTGCACAAATATTAACATTTTTAAAGGGGGTGCAGAGACCTCCCAGAAGTTCTTCAGCCAGGAGCCAGAGTGTCCTTCCTACCAATTTTGCAGCCACAGGACAATTGACTATTGCGGACTATTTCCTTTTTTAGAAGGGAGAGGAAAACAAACCCTTTGGCAAACTGTTGGCCCTTTGGCCAATGGTGGGGTCCAGGTTGCCTGCCTTTGGGAATATCTGGAGATAATGCCTAGGGCAATGCAGTGAGCTCCATTATTTGGCAGAAATTTCAGCTGCAGTTGCTCAGGACTTGTTGTATGTGATAATAATCCCTGTACTCTGTTCAGCCTCTGATGTCCATGTTTCATGTTCAAAGAAGAAATCGGGGGACTGAAGTGAGGAGCAAAGAAGTCAACTGCTCTGAAAAAAATTAGAGTCTTTTCACTCTCTTATTTGCCACCCCCTGAATAATCACGTAAACTGTGGAAAGGCTGAAACTGGTGGGCCCAGGGGATTGTTCTATAGAGAAACACGGTGACCTGTGCCTGACCCGAGAGCCGGACCGATTTCCCAGAAGGTGCTGCTCTGTGCTCGCTCTTTCCTTTGCCCCGATCGTACGTGTCAATTTCACCCTATGTGCCGTGCGGCCGCATTTTGCCCTGCAGCTTCGCCCGATTTTCCCTGTGTCTACTCAATCCTGTTTTTTGAGGATTGAGTAGAGGCGGGGGAAATTAGCTGTGGGCAGGACTATTTTTGGGCAGAAACGCACAGGAACAGAGTTCTGGCTGGCTTCAGAGTTGGCCACACCCACTACAGCCAAAACCTCTGCAGAGGGAAGGCCTGGAGAGTGACCCCCCGGCGACTCCGAGGCTGGGGGGGGCTGGAAGGATCGGGGAGGCATTTAAATGCCTCCTTGTGCCTTCCCCGTCCTGTCCAAAGGCCAGCTTGCCCGGGCTCCCTGCAGCCGCGGGGCACCCTGGCAAGCAAAGGAAAGGAATAGGGTTATGGCCTAATATGCTAATGTGCTGTGTGTGGCCTAATATGCTAATGAGATTATGCTAATGAGTTCCTGCTGGGCTTTTTCTACAAAAAAAGCCCTGGCTGTGGGGCAAAATGCGGCCACCCAGCACATAGTGTGACATTGACACGTACGATTGGGGGGGCAAAGGGAAGAGTGAGCGCAGAGCAGCACCTTGTGGGAAATCAGTCCAACTGTGTGTTACACTGATCGTGCAAACAATAGTTACCTGTAAGTCAGATTTTCACTGCTGAGAATTCTGAAGCTTCACCAGAGACAGATGGAGGAAGGCTAGAGGGAATGGGAGACTTCCGGCCACCTTTCTCCATCTGCTCAACTCTAGTTTTCTTCTGCCCTCTTTAGTGGCTTGTCCTATTCCAGTTCAACAATTCACTGCTAAAGGAGAGATAAGATAAAGAGAGGCAAACAACAGCTGGGGACTCCTGTCTTCCTCTTCAAGTTCACACAGGCATGCTCAGCATTGACTTGCTTAGAACTTGCCGATTTGGATAGCTTTTCAAATGCAAAAGACCTCTTGGCACAAGTTAGGCCTGCTATACAGCAACTACTCAACTAATCGTTTTGCTAAATTCAGATTCCCTGGTTGAATCCAGAGTGATAAAGAATCCCAAGGTGGGTAGCCATGTTAGATTGTCCACAGCAGTAGGAAAGAGCAAGAGTCCAGCAGCACCTTAAAGACTAACAAAACTTGTGGCAAGGTATGAGCTTTCGTGAGTCGCTGTTCACTTCTTCAGAAACAGCTAGAATGTGAGTCCATCTGTCCTATATTGGAAAGTGGAATATTTCAGATGCTGAATGACATTAGCAGGTGAAGACAATAGCAGGTGAGACTGCTGAATTGGAACTGATAATGAAGCTCAAGAGAATGTATTCACCTGGACTGAATCAAGAGAATGCATCCACCTGGACTGAATCGAGACCTAGGTTTCCTTTCTCATTACCAATGCTGATTTCTCCATGCCTACTATCCCTCTGCATATCACACCTAATCCAGTCATGCCTGCTATTGTCATTCGCCTGCTAATGTCATTCAGGATTTGAAATCACTCCACTTTCCAATATATAAGACAGATGGATTCACATTCTAGGGGTATCTGAAGAAGTGAGCACTGACTCACAAAAGCTCATCCCCTGCCACAAATTTTGTCTATCTTTAAAGAATCTCAAGGAATGTTGGCTTCCCCCCTCTTTCCTATACCTAATTAGGTAATTAAAATTACTCTATACTGCCTTTCTCCATATACTGGACCCAAAGCGATTCACAGTAATGAACTCATGCACACATAACAATTAAAGCCATTTTAAAAAACAACATTTCTATCAAAGAGCAGCAACCCACAATGGCTATCCTTAAAACAGCAGCAAAGTCCAACTTTGCCTCCTCTCCTAAAAGCAAATAAGGAGGAAAGGGATCTTACCTCCACTGAAGAATTTTTCAGAGCAACGGAGCAATAAATGAAAATGCTCTGGGATAGGCCACCATTGATTAAAATTCTCTGCAAGAAGGAGAAGTGATTAATATTTGTCATGTAAAGCAGGCACCGAGTGGGAGAAGGGTCTTCCTTTTGTTTCCACTTGGCTTTGGGAGTGCTTATGAAGATTATATGCAAGGGTCCTGCAGTAACTGTTCCAGGCCTGGGACACTGAAATCATGGTCAGTTTCATGTTTTGGGAGGTCCCGGGCTGAGAGTGTCCAGGAGCCCCCCATGCCCACAACTGCCCCCCCTTTTTACCTCCCCACATGCCCCCATCCACCTGTGCATCCTTTCTCTGCCCAGTTGCAAGGAGTCCTATCATAGATAGTCACAGCTGCCCACCCCGCCTGCACAGCCTTTCCCCAGTGGTGCTGGTTGGTGGGCACAGCTAGGAATGCCACTGCTACGGCCACCAGGAATGCTGATGCTTTGTGCAACACCCATATGCCCTTCCCCAGCAGTGATAGGCAGCATATGCAGCTAGAAGCACAGGTAGAGGGGCTGACCTCCATGTAGTCGCTGGCAGGGGTCATTTCGTAGAAAAAGTGGTGCAGGAGCTCATTAGCATAACTCATTAGCATAACTTATTTGCATATGCCACACCCCCTGACATCACCAGAAGTGTGGCAGAAGGCAACACCCACCGCTCAGGCTCCACTGGACCGTTTTGGATTGCTAGCTATCGTGCAGATCTGCCCTCACAGAGGAGGGAGAGCTTGTACCTGAATAAAACTTGGTCTTAAAGGTGCCACTGGACTGTTTTGGATTGCTAGCTATGGGGGGGGGGAACGCGCAGATCTGCCCTCACAGAGAAGGGCGAGCTTGTACCTGAAGGTGGGCCGGGGAGGGGGGCTCTGCAACTTACCGGGCTGCTTCTTGCTCCTCGTGGCCCAACTGAGAGCTGCTGGGAGCAGGGGGCGGGGCTTGTTGCATGTGCCTGCCCCCTGGGCTCCTTACTGCTGGAGCTCCACTCCTGTGTGCTCCTGCAGGAAATGTCCCCTGGTTGCTGGAGACATCCCGCTATTACAACTGATCTCCAAGTGACAGAGATCAGTTCACCTGGGGGAAATAGCCGCTTTGGAAGGTGGACTCTATGGCATTATTGCTGGAGAAGCGACAGCCTGCTAAGAGTATTTACTGTAAGTACTGCTGAAAGAGTCGTTTAGTCCACTTGTACCCTAGAGGGAGCTGTGGAGCATTCTCTAGTGTTTGGGCTTATTGGATGTTTTTGTCGTGCAGTTCAACCTCCCTCTTGTTTCTCTCTCTGCGGTGTGTTAGTGTGTGTTAGTGTTTGTGCTCTGAAGGTCTTTCTGTCGCGTTAGTGGCCTGTAATCAGTTATTGTCTTCTTTGAAAAATCCTGTTGCGGTAAAGTCATTGAAAGCGAACTCCAAAGTGTGGAATGGATTGTCTCTAAATTCTGCCAACACTTATACCCCACTGAAGTCCCTCCTCTCTCCAAAGCCCACCTTCCTCAGGCTCCACCCCCCCCCCAAACTCCACGTATTTCCCAAACTGAAGCTGGTAACCCTCAGCACAGGTGACCATGCACTCACAAAGCAGGCAATGGAAGTGTGTGAGCACAGATGTCAGAGGAGGTGTGTGCTATTCCCTCTAAGCTGAGTTAGTGTGAGCTAGCTCACAGTTTTTTAGCCTCCGGCTCACACATTTTTGTCTCGGCTCAGGAAGGATTGCTCCAGAAGAAACTATTTTATGCAGCAGCCAAATCGCTCGCTCACAACTTTAATGCCAGTAGCTCACAAAGTAGAATTTTTGCTCACAAGACTCTACAGCTTAGAGGGAGCATTGGTAGGGAGTCCGCAACAGTGAGCCCCACCAGAGTCCAGGGGCCCTGGTAGCTGCTGTCCCACCAAAGGGTATGCTGACACCGGCCCTTACTGAAATGCTTGCCATGTGACTGTGCAGCAATTGTAGAAGAAGAGTTGGACTCATACCCTGCCCTTCGCTTGGCATCCCAGAGCGTCTTACAATCTCCTTCCCTTCCCTTTCTCCCCTTACAACAGACATCCTGAGAGGTAGGTGGGGTTGAGGGAGCTCTGAGAAAACTGTGACTAAACCAAGGTCACCCAGGAGCTGCACGTGGAGGAGTGGGGAATCAAACCCGGTTCTCCCAGATTAGAGTCTGTTCTCCTAACCACTACACCAAACTGGCTCTCAAATGGTGCTAGATGCAGTCCACCAGTTTCACTAGCATTTACTACAGTAAACACAGAGTATGAAGGCTCAGTGTACACAGGGCTTTTTTTGTAGAAAAAGCCCAGCAGGAACTCATTGGCACACCCAATAGGCCACACCCAACAGCAGAAACTCATTAGCGTATTAGGCCACACCCTGACAACACAGCTCATTAGCATAATAGGCCACACCCATGCCTTCCCTTGGCTTGCCCAGGCGCCCCGTGGCTGTGGGGAGCCCGGGCAAGCTGGTCCTTGGACAGGCCGGGGAAGGTGTGGGGAGTCATTTAAATGCCTCTCCGATCCTTCCAGGGGGCCCCTGGCCTGCCCGCCTCAGAGTTGCCGGGGAGGGGGTTTGCTCTCCAGGCCTTCCTTCTGTGGCCACGCATGCAGAGGTTTTGGCTGTAGTGGATCTGGCCAACTCTGAAGCCAGCCAGAACTCCATTCCTGTGCATTCCTACCCCAAAATAGCCCTGAGTGTACATATCTAAACATGAAGAAGACCCTATGATGGGGCCTCTGGGCTGTCCGTTAGGTAGTTCTGCATCTTTGGGGCAAATATCATCTGCCTGCCTGTTTGCAATCTTTTCAGCCTGTATAAAGAAAAAATTACAAAACACTATGGACGTAATCCAGCCTAGTATTAAGGGTGTTTTAAAACCACTGATTTCAGTGGACTCAAGCCCATCTAATTTTGTTCTGGACTGTAGCCCTTCAGTCTCTAGGATTCTGTCCTCCACAAAAGAATGACTCTGTGAAGCTGTCTTGGAACATTCCAGTGCTTGGGGGAAAAAGAAGCGGAGGAAGAAAAGCATAAAACAATATTTGCATTCATTCCGATTTTTTCCCCTTCTTCATAAATATATGCTAAATATCAGGACTGCAGGAATCCGAAACAGTGTTACTGATCCCCACAATCGGAGCCATCTGGATGAGCCGAAAGTCAAACAATTTTAACAGGACTCTCTCTCACATCTCCCTGTTTTCTGACACATCCCTAAGCCGTGCCTTGGCCAGTCTGCGCTCTGCTGTTAGGGATGGAGACAGATATGAATGTCAGCAATGCCTGGAATTTTCAGAAATTCCTATGTTAATTTTCCACCCACTCAGCCGAGCCACACTGTCCACCTGGGAACTACTGATTATGTGATGCCGTTCTAAACCCAGGCACTTTGCTGTCTGAGTGTTCTGCATCAGGCGGTGGGTTTCAAAGATGTCTCGGCAAGATCCAGGAGATAAAGCTGCCATGGCTGTCGGACCTGGGACTTGTGGGCATGGGCAAAAAAAAAAAAAATGTCAGCATTCACATCAGTTTGTCAGAGAGTGAAATGAACAGCCATATCCTTGCCAACATAACTGATCTGTCACAGTTTTACCAGTTCTGAATGTATTCATTGACTTGCATCCCACTTTTCTCACTTATCCCAGCAGAAACCCCAATTAGCTTGGTGGTAGAAAGTGCCATCCTGTCACAGCCAGCTTATGACAACCCTGAAAGGTTTCCAAAGCAAGAGACATTCAGAGGTGGTTTTGCCACTGCCTGACCTTGCACTGGAATCATAGAATCATAGAATGTTAGAGTTGGAAGGGATCTTGCAGGTCATCTAGTCCAACCTCCTGCACTCCACAGGAGCATAGCCGAATGATAGCCCTACAACATACCCGAAAGATGGTGGTCCAGCCTCCGCTTGAAAACGTCCAGCGAAGGAGCATCCACCACCTCCTGAGGCAGTCTGTTCCACTGCTCAACCACTCTTACAGTTAGGAAGTTTCTCCTGATATTTAGCCGGTAACGACTCCCTTGTAATTTCCTCCCATTAGATCTAGTCTTGCAATCCGGAGCAAGAGAGAATAGATCTGCTCCACCTTCTACATGACAGCCCTTCAGGTACTTGAAGACTGCAATCATGTCCCCTCTATGCCTTCTCTTTCCCAGGCTAAAGATACCCAACTCTTTCAGCCTCTCCTCATAAGACTTGGATTCCAACCCTCTCACCATCCTGGTTGCCCTCTTCTGGACTTCCTGGAATCCTGGACTTCCTTGGCGGTCTCCCTTCTAAGCAGCATCAGGAGAAGCCATGCTTGACAGAATCCTCCTCCCTGTGCCACTGCCTGAGGGAAAAGAGCTGTCTCATGGTCTGGACCAGGCAATCTTATTCAGACCACACCAGCTCCTTTGCTTACGGTACCTAAGTTTCCAAAGCTCTTACACATAAATATATACATATACAGAGGTCATTTCGGGGCCTCATTCAGCCAGGAGGAGGCAGGAGAAGAGGGAGGGTAAGTTGCTTCCTCCCCGCCTCTCCCCACCCCTGCCTGCCTGGGGCCAGGGAGGGCCTTGGCGGGGCTTCCTCGCACTCCCGCCGGCCTTGCAGGTCCATCGCCGGGCCCCTGATGTCAGGGGATGTGGCATATGCTAATGAGTTATGCTAATGAGTTCCCCTAGCTCTTTTTCTACGAAATGACCCCTGTACATATATATGAAGCTGCCTTATACTGAATCAGACCATTGGTCCACCAAGGTCACTGTTGTCTACCCAGACTGGCATTGGCTCTGCAGGGTCTCAGGGGATGTGATATTCCACACCACCTACCATTTGTTCCTTTTAACTGGAGATGCCGGGGATTGAACCTGGGACCTTCTACATGCCAAGCAGATGCTCTGCCACTGAGCCACAGCCTGTCTCCAAATACATTCTTCCGCTTGTCCCTTCTGCCAGCAGCACATAGATCCTCAGTCCCACTCTTTCAGCCACACTGACACTTTTTATAAAAAAAAAATTATTTCAAAAAAAAAGGGCAACGGAGAAGAAGAGGAAAAAAGCTCAAAATCCAGCACTTAAATTTTAAAAAGATAACGGAAATATATATATATATATATATATATACACAGTGGAGACAAAAACATAACAATAATGGGGGCAGATCTACACACAAGTTTCTATAAAAGGTTTCCAAATATCTAAAAATAAGTCCATATGCAGGAGGAGGAGGAGGAGGAGGAGGAGGAGGAGAAGAGTTGGATTTATATCTCGCCCTTCACTTGGAGTCTCAGAGCAGCTGACAATCATCTTCCCTTCCTCTCCCCACAATAGACATCCTGTGAGGTAGGTGAGGCTGAGAGAGCTCTGAGAGAACAGCTCTGAGAGAACTGTGACTCATCCAAAGTCACCCAGCTGACTTCAAGTGGAGGAGTGGGGAATCAAACCCGGTTCTCCAGATTAGAGTCCACCACTCTTAACCACTACACCAAAGAGACAAGCAGATAGTTTACAAGTACATAAGCTGTTCATTTTTTATTGTTCAGTGTTCATTTATGGTTTCCCCCCGGTTACTGTCATGATATGTTATGTTTAGTAAAACTTATAAAATATTTATTTATTTATTATTTACATTTCTATCCCACCCTCCCCGGAGGCTCAGGGCGGCTAACAAGGCATATCGGCAAATAAAACAATAAAACAGTACAAGCATCCTCAAAAATCAATGACCATTCTAATATAAAATTGATATGAATAATAACTTCCTCCCAGAAAAGCTGAATAACCCAAAGTATATTTTTAAGGGACATATCCTGTAAGTTACAATGCCAGCAGTTTGATGCTTTATCCAGTCCTTTGGTAAACAGTCAGTGTGGTGTCCAGTATTTCCTAAACATAATTTTTTTGCTAAATGACTTGCAACTTAAGATCCATGGAGAGAGCAGGTATAAACTTTAAGACCATACCCCATTACTCTGGCAAAATAGGGCAATCTAGCTCATTATTGCATTCATTCCTGAGACTCTGCATATCACATTTATTAATCAACATCAAATATTTATAACCAAATATTGTAGGTTTTATTTATTTTATTGTATTTATCATTCAATTTATATGCCGCCCTAACCCCCCCATGGGGGTCTCTGGGCGGTTTACAGTTTGTAGTGCTAGTCACTTTGTAATTCCCTAACTATGGGCACATTCTCAGGGGTTGGGTCAGCCTACCTAGCACCCTGGTGGTGGCGGCTCTCCCTTCTGGCCTCCGGCTTCCTCGGCTCTCAGCTGTCTTCTTTCGGTCAGCAGGACGTCTCTCTCGTGGCGCTTCTCTGGCGAGGCAGCTTTCTCGGCGTGTTGATTCGTCTCTCCCGGCCTCGGCTCTGTTCAGTAGGCTCCGCCGCGCCGGGAGATGACGTCTTCCGCGCTTTATGCTGCTAGCGACGGCCGCTTGTCTGCTGTATCTCCGCAGGCCACCAGGGGTCACTCTACTGGCTTTGTCGATGCGCCAC
This sequence comes from Gekko japonicus, assembly GCF_001447785.1. Lineage (NCBI taxonomy): Eukaryota > Metazoa > Chordata > Lepidosauria > Squamata > Gekkonidae > Gekko > Gekko japonicus. The sequence goes on from NW_015162480.1 coordinate 1,501,637, forward strand.
GCCACCTCGTCTCTGCTGCCAGGATTCCGCCGTTGCCGTTGCCGCCATCATCGCTGTTTCTTCGCCACCGCCGCACACCACACTCCTCAGGACGAGGGGGTGCCCCCTACCCTACTAAGGGTAGGTCCCCATTTATCTACTTGCCCTTAAACGGGCTTTTGAACCGCTGGGTGGGCGGGAGCTGGGACGTAGGCCGGGAGCTCACTCTAGCCAAGATGAGGCTCGAACAGATGTTTTATTTTCTACATCAATTCAATTAGCATTTCCAGAAGCAAAGGGGACTCTGAGACACATACAGTGCAATCCTAAACAGGGTTACATAACTCTAAACCCACTGGCTTCAATGGACTTAGAAGAGTGTAACTCTGTTTAGGATTGGACTGCTAATGCGGCAGGACCATAACTAGATATCAGCAGAGGTTGTGACTTTCAATATTGCCATTCAACAGAAGTTGACATCATATTTAGACGTCAGCTGACAAAATGTCAAAACTCATCATCATAGTCTATCAAATGGTTCAATGTAAGGATACCCTGTTGGTCCAAGCCCTGCATTAAAAAGATCTTTTCCCAATGTTTAGGTCTGGATCGGCCCATAATGTTAATTTAGCATGTGAAAATGGATCAGATTGTGACAATGTGCCATTCTTCTCTAGCTGCAGAATTTGCAGGAACAGGATCCGTTCTAGGACAAGTAGACCCTGATGCATTCCACACGGACTCTTAGCTGGACTCTCTGCCTGCCCATCCTTTCTCCCACTTCCTTCCAAATGTATCCCGTATCTCCAACTGTAGGGCCTGTGAGGCTTTTCCAGAATCTCTTTTCTCCTTGGCACCTTCTTTATTCAACCATTTGTCCCATTATCCTTTCTCCAATCAGGGGTCCATCTCCTCCGCTTACCATGTCCCTCTGTTTCTCAGTCCACTGCTTCCCTGATTCATGGGAATTCTCCCCACTCAGCTTTCCCGTTCTCACCTGGCCACACCAAACTGTCCACACAGCTCCTCTGTTCCTTAGTGCCTCTTATCCCTTCCCTCTGGCACAGCCAAATCCCTATTCAACATTTTATTATTCAAAGCTTCATTCTATCAGAAGTTAGAATATTTGTGAATGTTCCATGGCATCACAGAAGCTCAGCCACCCCATACCAAAAGCTTCACAACCAACACAATCCTCCTTAGCATGTTACAATACATCTAATATAACACACCTCTCTGTCTCTCTAATTGCTCTAGGTTTTTGTTGTTGTTCAGTCGCACAGTCGAGTCTGGCTCTTTGCAGCCCCATGGACCACATCAGGCCAGGCCCTCCTGAACTCCATCGTCCTCTGGAGTTTGCTTAATTTCATGTTCGTTGCATCGATAACACTGTCCAGGGCTCTTTTTGTAGAAAAAGCCCAGCAGGAACTCATTAGCATAACAGGCCACACCCAACAGCAGGAGCTCATTAGCCTATTGGGCCACACCCCTGACAGCACAGCTCATTAGCACATTAGGCCACACCCACATGTTACCAGAAGTGTGGTTATCCAGCCACACCCACCTTTTGCTTGTTATTCTGTTTACCTTGTTTGTTGTCAAAACCCAAGGCCTTTTTTGTAGCAGGAACTCCTTTGCATGTTAGGCCACACACCCCTAATGTCGCCAATCCTAATGAGTTTCTGCTGTTGGGTGTGGCCTATTATGCTAATGAGTTCCTGCTGGGTGTGGCCAACTTGGGAGCCAGCCGGAACTCCGTTCCTGTGTGTTCCTGCCCAAAAATAGCCCTGACACTGTCTAACCATCTCATCCTTTGCCTGTCCCTGTCTTCTTTGACCTTCAATCTTTCCCAGCATCAGGGTCTTCTCCAGTGAGTGCTCCCTTCTCATTTGGTGGCCAAAGTATTTGAGCTTCAGCTTCATTATCTGGCCTTCCAGGGAACAGTCAGGGTCGATTTCTTTTAGGATTGACTGATTCGATCTCCTTGCAGTCCAAGGGACTTCCAAGAGTCTTCTCCAGCACCATAATTTAAATATAGCCAAATGCTTGTTCTGCAGCTAGGTGGCACCAGTGGCTGTAATACTTTCCCTTTAATTTTTCTGCTTCAGTCAATGCTTGCTTGGAGGGCTTTCTACGGATCTTCCTCAGCTCTTCCTTTTGCCCAAGGCTTCAGCTTTGGAGTGAAATGAAGACCATGAGTTTGAGATTATTCCTTAGAAATCTGAAGGAAATTTGTTTCCTTATCAGTTCATCAGTGACGCAAGCTGAATTCTAACCGGAATGGAAAAGGGGGGGGGGGAGGAAAAGAAAGCCAAGGGATTCTCATCTGTTTGCTTTTGGTAAAATAAAACACACAATTCTGATATGCTACTGCGCCTTCATATATTCGTTTAAATCATATACTTAAATATACAATAAAGACCCTAGTGTATCATTAATTATAGCACAATGATAACAAAAATCTAAAGAACAATATATATCTTGTAGAAAAGTCCACAGCTACAGAGACGAATATGCAGACAGGATTCAATGCTGTAGACTATCTTGCTTTCTGATGAAAGATGCAGCAGTCATCAATGCCAATATTGTAGGCTGTCTTGCTTTCCGAAAAGAGATACAGCAAGCATTAAAGCAAACGCCTCCCAGGCAAAAGTTGCGTGTTTCAAGACATTCTTCTTCAGGCAAATTATTTTTTTCCTGGAATCAAAGCTCACAGTGCTTACATTGTACAAGTCAAACAACTCTGTAGAAGGCTTCTCTGGTTCTCCAACCGTCTGTTTGTTGCTTTTGTAAAAAGACAGATTTTTCAAAGTAATTATAGTTTCTCCTGTAGCTCAAGCACTGCAGCTTCAACAGACAGTGATTAAGGACCAATAAATAGAGTGGGGGATGTTCGAGTTCAGGATAACCAGGGCTATTTTTGGGCAGGAACGCACAGGAACGGAGTTCCGGCTGGCTCCCAAGTTGGCCACGCCCAGCAGGAGCTCATTAGCATAATAGGCCACACCCAACAGCAGAAACTCATTAGGATTGGCTACATTAGGGGTGTGTGGCCTAACATGCAAAGGGTTCCTGCTACAAAAAAGGTCCTGGGTTTTGACAACAAACAAGGTAAACAGAATAACAAGCAAAAGGTTGGTGTGTCTGGATAACCACACTTCTGGTAACATGTGGGTGCGGCCTAATGTGCTAATGAGCTGTGCTGTCAGGGGTGTGGCCCAATATTCTAATGAGTTCCTGCTGTTGGGTGTGGCCTATTATGCTAATGAGTTCCTGCTGGACTTTTTCTACGAAAAGAGCCCTGAACTATTTCAAATGCAGGTGTTTACAGGGTGAGGTCCTCATTGCTTTGAGGGGGAGTTATTTAATTATGCTTCTCTGCATAAAGAAATGAAATCCTGGCTGAACTGTAGTAGTAAAACTGAGCTAACACTTTGCACAGAAGTAAGCATGCTTCACATATCAGCTTGCAGTTTCAAGTGATTATGAAGACAGATTTGCCCTCGCCTCTGGCCCTTTACCCCACTAGATTGAGACCTGGTCCCTTGCAAAGAACAATCATTCCTAGCAACGTAAGGAGCCATATTCTGCCTGTCCTAACTGTGAAGAGGTATTTTCCATTTTTAAAGGCTTTTTGCACCCGGTTTGTGACAAATGGCGCAGAACATCCTTTCCTGAACACTTCAGGAGTACAAACAAATGGGCTGAGGTGAAAAATCTGAAAGAAAGCTGGTTATTCAGTTCTGCCTCCCTCTCGAGAGAACTCAGAGAGAGCACAGTAAAGCGGCACACTTGCGCCTAGCGGAGCTCAGGAGTTCAACCATGAAATTGCAGCCCTGCAGGTGCCAAGCCTCATTTGCTCTTCTCTCCTGTTTCCAGAAAGGACTTCTGTGAGCTCTTGACCTAAGTGTTGCTTCATCAAAAAAAAAAAAAAAAAGAAAGGAAAAAAAAGAAAGAAATGAAGTGACACATAACCCAATTCTAAGTGAAAATGATTAATATAAAATCTATTTTTTCCTTCCAAAACCCATTGGGGGAGACAGTCACTTGGATCTATACTTCTTCCTTGCTGGGCTGCTGGAATCTAAGATGGGATGTTTGTGTGTTCGTGTAATAGGGTTCCATCTTTAATGTCTGTGAAAAATTAGGCAGTTTTAAAAAACTGCGTTGTGCATGGCTTGTATTGTGATGAATGTATTGCGTTGTTTTCTAATTCTGTAACTTGTCTTGAGTCTCAACAAGAAAATAGACTATAAATGAAGTAATGAAGGGTTTAGAAGAGGCAATGGTAATACCGCTCTTGAAGAAGCCATCATTGGATCCTTCTGATCTGTCCAATTACCTCCCAGTTTGTTCCTGGGCACGGTAATTGAGAGAGTGGCAATTGGGCAGCTCCAGAGTTTCTTGGAGGACACATTGGCAGTAGACCCCTTCCAGTCTGGCTTCTGCCCTGGTCATGGGACAGAGACTGCGCTGGTTGCCCTCACAGATGATCTCCATAGGCAGCTAGATCAAGGCAGGTCAGTGCTGCTGTTACTGCTAGACTTGACAGAAGCATTCGACACAATCGATCATGATCTGCTGGCTTACCACTTTGCCAATGTTGGAGTACCTGGGAAAGCCCTGAAGTGGGTTTTCTCATTTCTCCATGGTCGAAGACAGAGAGTGGCACTGAAAGAGAGGGTCTCCTCCTGATACCCTGTGGTATGTGGGGTCCCTCAGGGGGCTATCCTCTCCCCAATGTTATTTAACATCTATATATGCCCTCTCGCCCAGTTGGTATAGAGTTTTGGGCTAGGGTGCCATCAGAGAGCCAGTTTGGTGTAGTGGTTAAGTGTGTGGACTCTAATCTGGGAAAACTGGGTTTGATTCCCCACTCCTTCACTTGCAGCTGCTGGATGACCTTGGGCAAGTCATAGTTCTTTTAGAGCTGTTCTTGAAAGAGTAGTTCTCACAAAGGTCGCTCAGCCCCACCTACCTCACAGGGTGTCTGTTGTGGGGAGGGGAAGGGAAAGGAGTTTGTAAGCTGTTCTGAGACTCTGAGTGAAGGGCGGGGCATAAATCCAATCTCCTCCTCCTCCTCCTCCTCCTCCTCTTCTTCTGTATGCTGATAACACCCAGCTGTATCTGCTGGTGGATGGCCCCAGGAAATCTGGCTGAGGGTTTGGAGGCTGTGGTGAGGTGGCTAAAGCAGAGTCGGCTGAGTCTGAATCCAGCAAAGACAGAGGTTCTCTGGCTGGGTGAGGAAGATTCAGGACTTGGGCGCCAACTCCCAGCTCTCGACCACGCATCATTAACACTGACACAGACAGTTAAGAACTTGGGTGTGCTTCGGGATGCCTCCTTATCAATGGAGGCCCAGATCACACATGTTGTCAGACTGGCATTTTCCTAACTATACCAGATCTAGCAACTGGCCCCCTACGTGTCTTGCCCTGACCTGACCGTAATCCATGCAATGGTCACCTCTATGCTTGATAACTGTAACTCGCTCTACACAGGGCTGCCCTTGAGACTGATTCAGAAATTACAACTGGTCCAGAATGCAGTGGCCCAGGTCCTTATGGGGATATCGCTAACTGCACACATTCAACCTGTGCTCCGCCAGCTGCTCTGTCTCCAGATTAAGTACTGGGTCAGGTTCAAGGTTCTGGTTTTGACCTTCAAGGCCCTAAGCAGTCAGGGACCAATGTACCTGTGGGACTGCCTCTCCTGATATGTCCCCCGGAGAGCACTGCGCCCAGGAAAACAACATCTGCTGGAAATCCCTGGCCCAAAGAACATCTAGCTGTCCTCAGCCAGAAGCAGGGCTTTTTCGGCCCTGGCTCCAACTCAGTGGAACTCTCTGCCAAATGACATCAGGGCTGTGGGGGACTTGTTACAGTTCCTCAGGAACTCCAAGGCAGAGATGTTTCACCAGGCATATGGTTGAGGATAGCAACGGTTTTTAACAGCAATCTGGCCAATTAGTTGTCTTCTTTGTACTCTGACGCCATATAGGCTTTATGCTTCTTGTATATCATTTGTCTGTTTTTATGATTCTGCGTTTTATTTGTATATCAGGGCCCCGGTCACACGGGCCGGAAAATGCGTGGGGGAAGCGTGGCTGTTTGCCCCGGAACAAACTAATGCGTGGCCGACGGATTACACGTCCCGCCGACATCCCGTGGTTCGGGGAGAGGTGCTGATCACATGGCAATCCTGCGGTGTGGCAAAGAAGCAGCACGGAGCGATCACAGCAGCAATAGCTAGGCGCCGCTGCAAATGGGTTGTTGTTTTTTAAAACTGAAGTGTGCACATGCGTCGTTGGGTGCTTGTGCGCATCCCGTGGAGACTAGCAAAAAAACCCCCTTTGTGCGACGGGACATGGGCGGGCGCTGGGTGCCACGAAGTACCACCGGAAATGCGATCAGACGCCCGCCCTTGCCCCGCGGTTTCCGGAAACTAGTACCTTGGAGGTTCTAGTTTTTTACGCTGCATCTTAGGCGGGAAGCCTCGGGTTAGTCATGGGAGCTCTACGCTTCCCAGATGTTGCGGTGTGATCGCGCCCGGAAAATCCGCCTATCTTTCATCTCTGTAGCGTGGCTAATGCGCCGTGTGACTGCAGCCTTAAATTGTTTTAAATGTTTCTCGATGTAAAATGCTGCACATTGCTCTGAGCCCTGCTCTGTGGGGAGGGCAGTATAAATGTTTAATAAATAATAAATAAATAAGTTATTATTTTCTATTTGGTTGGCAACCTTATTCACAGCTTCCCATCTCTGTGTTTTTCCTTCTTGTCCTCTTTGTTTATTTACTTATTCACTTCGTTTATAGTCCACAGAGACTCAAAGTGGACTACAAAGATTAAAAGCCAACAATAGAATAAAAACCATAAATACAATAAAAATACGTACGATCTTCTGTGATGGAGGCAGTGAAGCCCAAGCATTTCCTCATGAAAATACCAATAGATTTTAAACCAACAACCAACAATAAACAATTACAGAGCAAAATAACCAGCCTTACTTACCGTTACACAAAATCAATAATCCAGTTTTAAAAATTAAAAACCATGAAAAAACAGAATTGCTGGCATCCAAACTCTCAATTTCTGAAATCCGGTTCAAATATGAGCCTTACAATGTTTGCTGTAACCCTACAGTCTGCTCAAACGGACCCCCTTATTGTGGGGGAGGGCATACCTTAAAAGTTTGTGCAACAGAAATTTTACCTCCTAAAAGAAACAGGAACTCTCCTTAAGGGATTCCAAGGTGGATAGGCTCTGTGGTGCAAGAACCTAAAGGTGGGTGAGGGGACAGACAAATTCCAGTAACAGAAATGAAATGAGATAGGCAACAGTGGTGAAACCCGATCAAAATGACCGTCTGACCACAACCTAAGTCCTAGTTCATTTTTTACTTTTTTTGCCCTCAAGTCGCAGCCGACTTACAGTGACCTCGTAGGGTTTTCAAGGCAGGGGACATTCAGAGGTAGTTTACCATTATGCAGGAGGATAAATGAGGCACCAAGGTCCTGAGGAGGTAGAATGGACCCCACCAGGCCATGAGGGAAGACCACATTTCGAAATGTTCCCCATGGCAGAATCCCTACAAATGGAAAACCAACGCATAGGGTTGCCAACACTTTGTTTGGAAATACTTGGAGATTTAAAGGTGAAGCCTGGGAAGGTGGGGTTTAGGGAGGGGAGGGACCTCATTAGGGTATAATGCCCATACAGTCTGCCTTCTAAATCTACCATGTCCTCCAGGAGAAGTGGAACGAACGAATGAATGAATGCATAAATAAATTAATAAGCTACCTTTGTAGTCTGGAAATCAGTTATAATTCCAGATCTCCTGCCTTCACTTGGCAGTCCTACCAACACAACAAGTAATGGAAGAAAGAGGCTAGAACTTTCGACCTCATCATAATAGTTTTCTATTTGCAAGAATATTTTTAAACAAACATTTATTCAAAGCTGGAACTGTTAAATAGTGGGTTCCATAGATGAACAGATCCCAAGTCTAGTGATCAGCTCTACTCTATTAGTGATTTCAGCAAGAACAAGACAAGACTCCAGGGCCCCACTCCCAACAAGAGGCTATTTACATAACATTACTTCTTGATTGGTTACTTCCAGAGTCCTGGTGGGCTATTGTTCTTGGGCTCCAAGCTCAGCCAGTCCCTGGTAGAGCAGTTCTGGGATGTTTCAATCCCAGTACATAACCGGAATGCTACCCGTTCTATTTCCCCAGCATTTTTCTATCTCATTCTTCTTCACGTGTGAATTTGGGCCTAAAAGTTGGTGGTTTTTCCCTCAGACAAAAATGAGAAGCATGAGCACGCAACTTCTTTCCTATGCAAAGTACTGTAGTTTGGAAATTGTAAGAGTTTCATGTTTTAGGGGTTTCATGTTGTAAGGACTGTAAAGGGCGTAAGGATTTCACATTGTTCGCTATGGAAAACAAAACAACTTGTGGTCTTGGGTGCCATGAAATGTTTATTTCCCACATGTGTGGGTCAGGGTTTGCACTGAGTAATTCTTCGCTGCATTAGTTAATCATTGCATTATGCCAGGAATTTCTGTTTCCCAACCAAAACAAGCCAGGGATTCTCTTCAGCAGCATCGTAAAAATTGTTGTGACGTCTCTCCGAGTAGAAAAAGATGTACACATGTTCGCGCCCTTTGTCCATTAATGATTCTTGTCTCTCGTTTGGGTTTTCTTTTATGTTATTGGCAAGCGTGGCTGGGCTGTGGAATAAAAACAAAGGCTGCCTTTTGTGTTTTCCGCCCAGGCAAAGAATGAATTCTTCTGTTTTCAAAATGTGGCAACAGGCAGTTTGGGCTTGTTCTTGAGCCTTGACCAAGGCTTTTGTTCTTTCCTCTTGGTGGCTGTCCAAAGCTGCCGGAGAAAAATGGTAGCAATTAAAAAAAAAAAAGAACAGGTCCTTTCTTGGTTGTATTTTCTTATCCTTAACTGCAAAAGATTTCAATTGTTTTTTTTTACCTTTTCTATTCAGATGGGTCCTATTTAGTTGGATTCCTGCAGTCTGATGTAGAATAATCCGTAGATTTTAATTTTGTTAAATCATGGGACAACCTTGAAAGAGCTGGGAAGACTACTCACGTGTGTAGTCACAAGAAATACATATCCTATGGAAATGAAACTGAGAGCAAAGGAGAGATGCTACCAAAATTTCCAGCCCACTCTATTTTTCATGCGTGTGAATTTGAAGATGTGAATCTTTCTCTCTTTTTGGTATTTTTGTATTTTAAAAAAATATGTGCATGTGTGTGTGAGTATGTGTGAACCTGGAAGTCACGGTGACCTCTGGTGACTGACCCCTACTGGGGGCCTGGAGGATATTCAGAGAGGTGGCTGAATGAAGCCTGCCCCCAACTCCCGCCTCTGGTATTTCAAGGAGGTCCCCCCCTCCAAGTACTTATCTATTTGTAAATTTTATGTAAGCCTCCCTGAGCCTGCTTCGGCAGGGGGGGCGGGATATAAATCAAATCAAATCAATAAAAATATAAACAAATAAACAAATAGAGTTGACCTGCAGAGGAAGACAATGGCAAACCATCTCTGAACATCTCTTGCCTTGAAAACCCCCTGAAGGGTCACCATAAGTTGGCTATAACTTGATGGCACATTCCACGACCCATCCTGCAGACTGTCAGTTCTTAAGGCCTCTGAAATTATTTGTAAATAATGTAGAAAAGCTACCCCTAGGATAGTTTACATAGGCCCCAGTCACACGGGCTGGATATTGCGGGGGGGAGGCGTGGCTGTTTGCCCCGCAGCGAAATAATGCGTGACTGCGCGATCAGGCGTCCCTTTGCGGTCCCGTCGAGGTCCTGTAGTTAGGGGGGAGGTGCCGATCACACGACGCGCCAAAGAAGCGGCACGGCACGGCAAACGGGGTTGTGGTTTTTTTTTTTTAACCTGAAGTATGCGCATGCCCCGTTGGGTGCCTGTGTGCATCCCTGCAGACTTCGGGGAAAAAAAACCTTTTCGCAATGGGGCATGGGCGGGTGCCGGATGCCACTGGAAACGCGATCAGACGCCCGCCCTTGCCCCGCGGTTTCCGGAAACTAGTACCTCCGAGGTACTAGTTTTTTACCGCGCATCTTCGGCGGGAAGCCTCGGGTGAGCCACGGGAGCTCTACGCTTCCCAGATGTGGCGGTGAGATCGCGCCCGGAAAATCCGTCTATCTTCCATCCCTCTAGCGTGGCTAATGCTCCGTGTGACCGGGGCCACAGGTAATCTTGTAAAAATCACAATTCCTCATGTTGTAGAATTTTACCCACAAGTGATTCTATGTTGGTATCCTTAACATGGGAGCTTAATAGGAAATGGTTATAAAAAAGAATTCCCACATATCATTTAAATAGTATTTAAAGTATGTTAAGTATATATAATATCAACAATTAATGGAAGTTTACCTCTGCAGGGACTATTATAACGTCCAGTCGAATTTCTTCTGTGGCACTTGCTATAGAATAGCATCACGTGAATTTTGCATCAGGGTTTCTGTTTCTCATTATTCTGTTTCTGGTGATGTGATCCAAAGCAGTTCTTAGTGAACAAATTATTTGTCTGATTTCCTGGCTGGTATTTGATAACATAAAGCAGGTGCTCTGACACTAACCCACAGCCCCTCCCCAGTTTACATGACTGCTTCCTCACATGCATTTTGCAAGCCCTTTTCTCCCTTTCTCACAATACAAGAACTCATGGGCACTCAAATTTCTGAGCAGTCGAGTTAGAATGGATAAAAGGAAGTACTTCTTCACCCAAAGGGTGATTAACACATGGAATTCACTGCCACAGTAGGTGGCAACGGCTACAAGCATGGACAGCCTCAAGAGGGAATTGCGTAGACATATGGAGCAGAGGTCCATCAGTGGCTATTAGCCACAAGGTATACATAGGAACTCTTGGACTGGGGCAAGTTATGCTCTGTATTCTTGGTGCTTGGGGGGGGGGGGCAACAGTGGGAGGGCTTCTAGTGTCCTGGCCCTGTTGCTGGACCTCCTGATGGCACCTGGTATTTTTGGCCACTGTGTGACAGAGTGTTGGACTGGATGGGCCATTGGTCTGATCCAACACTGGCTTCTCTTACGTTCTTATGTTCAAGCCTTTGAAAGTTATTTTGAGGTAAAATCTGCTTCCAGGAGTGTTCCACTTCATATAGCTAGAAACCCGTATTTGAGGGCAATTATTTTGATCACTCCAAGACCCTTTAGCTCTGGGTTGGTTTTAAAATCATATGACTTTACTAAGGATTCCGTTTTTTGTTTCTTTTTGTTTTCACATGTTGCTGCCATTTTCTTTCACCTATTTCCATTGCTGGAGTTCCCAGTTTGTTTCTCTTCAGCCATTTTGATGCCATTTGTACGCTGTTGATTGCATTACAATGGAACTCTACTGTGAGCTAATACTAAGTTAGGTGTAAGGTCTAAGATTGGTCTGGAGGATGTCTATGAGAGAGGTCTTTATGTATACACAAATAATTGCCTTGACATGGATGGCCTGGGCTGGCCCTATCTTGTCAGATCCAAAGCTTAGCAGGGTTGGGCCTGGTCAGTATTTGAATGGGAGACCACCAAGGAGTTCCAGGGTCATGATGCAGAGACAGGCAATGGCAATCCACCTCTTACTTGAAAACCCTGTGGGGTTGCCATAGGTCAGCTGTGCTCCCTGTAAGCTGTGGAGTCTTGTGAGCAAAAATTCTATTTTGTGAGCTACTGGCGTTAAAGTTGTGAGCCAGCGATTTGGCTCCTGCATAAATTACCCTGTTTTCCCGAAAATAAGACCTACCCCAAAAATAAGCCCTAGCAGGATTTCTATGCATTTGTGGTATAAGCCCTAATGTGTCTTCTTGAGAAAAAATAAATATAAGACAGTGTCTTATTTTCGGGGAAACATGGTAGTTTGCTCTGGAGCCATCCTCCCTGAGGTAAGACAAAAATGTGTGAGCTGGAGGCTAAAAAACTGTGAGCTGGCTCACACTAACTCAGCTTAGAGGGAACACTGGCTGTGACTTGATGGCACTTTATACACACACACACAAATAATTGTGTCCACAGTCTGGAGTATGAGGGGTGGCCAGAAATGTAATTCTGCTTAACACCAGTACACCAGGTTGCTCTTATAGATTGTATCTTATCTACCAAGGCTTGTGTTAGGGTTGCCAGGCCCCTCCGGTGGAGGCGGGGTTTCCCCCAGTGCCAGGCCCTGCCTCCAACCTGCTGATCAGCTGGGCAGTGGGGGGACTTACCAGTATAAAGATGAAGGCCTAGGCCATGGTGCCGGCGTCACACAGAAAGTGATGTCATCACGCCAGCGACTTCCAGGTTGCCCAAATACCAGAGCATTGCCCAGAAGTTGCTGGCATGATGATGTCACTTCCTGTGTGACACTGGCGATGTGGCCTAGGCCTTCTTTCTACTGGTAAGTGTCCCCCCCACACCCCATTGGTGGCCAGGAATAGGTTTGCCAAGTCCCCCTGGGGGGCGGGGAAACCCCCGCCCCAGAGGCCCGTTCCCCGCCGCCGCCAGATCGGGCCCCGGGGGAAACTCCGCCCCGACGTGCACGTGACATGACGACACCGGGCACGGTGGGGGCAGGGCCACGGTCATACGAAGGAAAACTCTATGGTTTCCCTCGGATGGTCATGGCCCCGCCCCCAGCGTGCCCGGTTGTCATCACATCATTTCCTGGTGACGTGGATGCGGCGTGCGCACTCCATGATCGGCCCAGGAGTCCTCCGCTGCGGAGGAAGGTAACACTTGGCAACCCTAGCCAGGAAGGACCTGGCAACCCTAGCTTGTATGGTACCAAGCTGCTGCCACCTGCACGTAGACAGGTCATTCCCCAAGAAAAAGTCTCCACATACTACGTTGTGTGGGGTTTATGTCACCTTCCTGTGCAGTTTAGCAATGCTGGTACAAGGTCTCCACAGTTTTCAATGCTTTATGTGTTCCATTCTCTGCCCTATTGCACTTTAATTCCAGGATTACCCATCTGGCTGGCTAGAACCTATGAAGAGAAGATTTATTTTCTTGCAAAGGAAACTCCTGACAGTCATACAAATGTAAAGCATTGGATTTTCAGAACCTAGAAATGCACATGACCATAAATCAAAAGTTTGCTGAATAAAATGGTTGCCAATTGTAGTGTCATTTCTATTTAAGCTAGAGATCAAGAACGGGATTCATGCCATTCACTGTGATTACAAGAAGATTTGTGTAGAAGGCAACTGCCGAAATGAGAAGTAGACCAGCAATCGGTCCAGAGAACTTGATTTGTTACTCATGAAAGACATTGAACCTGCGGTCTACAATTTAAAACAAAAAGTATTATCTTTTTCACAAATATATGTTCAAAACTCACAGCCCTGGTCTGCCTATTCAAATAGATTGTAGGTGCTGGTTTTTCAATCATGCCTACAAATGTATGGCCCTGGCCACACGTGCCAAAAAACGCAGGGGGGAGGCATGGCTATTTGCTCCGTCATATTCTGATCCGCCATTATGCGATCAGATGCGATGGAGGCGCACCGGGGTTTTGTCCTTCGGTGCATGCTGCAAAGAGGATGGCTGGAGGGAATAGGCGCGTGCCAGAGTGATCACACTGAACAAGTCCGTCTGCAGCCCGTGGCAAACCGTTTGCTAGTAGATTTTGCAGGTACTTTTTAACTGCGCATCTTTGGCAGCATGCCACGGGTTGGTCATGGGTGCGCTACACTTGCAGTGTGATTGCACCCTGAAAATCCACCCAGCATTTGTGCCTTTTGCGCGGCAAATTCTCCGTGTGACTGGGGCTTCGGTTGCCTTTTTGCAATGGTATTCATACTCTCTTGACAAAAACAGGCACTCTTAATCAGGGGTCATTTGGGGGGGGGGACGCGGGGGGACGCCATCCCCCCGGGTGAGGTGCGGGAGGGCGGGGCCTGGAGCTCCCTGCTGGTGCCCGCTGGAGGTTGCCGCCGGCTGTGGGGAGGACACACTTCCGGTGATGTCAGGGGGTGTGGCATATGCTAATGAGTTATGCTAATGAGTCCCCCTAGCTCTTTTTCTACGAAATGACCCCTGCTCTTAATTCATACTTTAATCTGTTAATGTTTTGTTCTTCCAGGCAATGAACACATAAAGCTGCCTTAAGCGGAATCAGACCATTGGTCTATTAAGGTCGGTATAACATATTTTGACTGGCTGTGCTTTTCCGAGGTCTCAAACAGGAGTCTTTTCACATCTCCTACTCCCTGGTCCTTATAGCTGGAGATGCTAGGGATTGAACCTGGGACCTTTTGCATGCCGAACAGATGCTCTACCACTGAGCCACAGCCCGAACGTCACATGAAATGTATTTTCATTTACTGCAGCCTTTGTTTCTCATTGATTCCATGTGGTCTGTGATGTTCAAACAGTGATCTGAAGGGATCTGCAAACTGTGGCCTGAACTATGAGGAATGTTTCCTTGATGCCAGTAAGTGGCAGAACTCTCTCCAGCACCACCCAGCATGCTGTGAAGGAAGACATGATTTGCTGCCAGAGACACATGCAGTAATCAGAGAAATACTTCGTGCTCTTGTTGTTTGGTTATTGTTGCCTGGTTGACCAAATTCTTTCTGAAAAGCCTAATTCTGTTCATCCTCTCTGTGTTGCATAATACTGGAAAATGTTAATCTTTGCAATTCTTTCTTTTCAGTTCTTAAGCCAACACTTGCCATTCAGAGACTGAATTAAAGTGCAAAGTTGAACTTGCAGCACATAACAGGGTTTAGCTGCAAAAATCTCAAAACTCTGTTGCGTAGCTATATACCAGGCTTATTTTCGGCAAAGTACCATGATTGCACATCAAAGGAAGCTGAAATTACTTCTTTTCAAGAGACCATGAATGGAGAAGCAAGACGGCTGATGGCAGATTGCATACAGAAAATCACAGCTTTGGTGTCTGATATGCCCAGCTGAATACTTTCTCAACTACTGCCAACCAGAATAGAAAGTTTTGGGGTGCTCCAAATCCCATCCGCATCTTCCATACCAAGGGAAGAAAGTTTATTTGAAAAAAGAAAATGGCGGCCAGGTTCATGGACTTCTTGTGCACAACGGCATCCCATCTGGCTGCTTCACGCTGGGGCTGATTCCCATTAAGCCCCACACCATGAATATCATCTGGTTGCTACTGTTCACCTACACTTTAGGCCTACCCTCTATGCCCATTGCAATGTTTGCCTCCTCTTCTTGCTATATCCAAAGTTCCTTTTTGCCTTTGCTATTCCTGATCTACCAGACAGGCAGAAAGCATGAAACTGGCTGTTTGGCAAAATGGCAAACTGACCCAGTCCTATATATGGTGCTACCAGATCACATATCCAGTAGGGTTGCCAACCTCCAGGGGGTGGCTGGAGATTCCCTGCTATTACAGCTGATCTCCAGGCAATGGAGATCATTCGCCTGGAGAAAATGGCTGCTTTGGAAGGTGGACTCTATAGCATTTTATAACCCACTAAAGTCCATCTCCTCCTCAAACCCCACCCTCCTCAGGCTCCACCCCCAAAATCTCCAGGTATTTCCCAACCTGGAGCTGGCAATGCTATATATCCGGGGAAGTACCTGTGAACTTCTTTCTTTTGATAGAATCATAGAGCTGGAAGGGACCTCCAGGGTCATCTATCCCAAACTCCTGCACAATGCAGGGAATTCACAAATACCTCCCCCCCAGTGACCGCTGTTTCATGCCCAGAGGATGACAAAAAAACCCAAAAAACCTCCAGGATCTCCAGCCAAACTGGCCTGGAGAAAAATTGCTTCCAGACCCCAAAGTGGCGATCAGCATTTCCTTGGGCGCATAAGAAAAGGCCACAAGAACTAAGCACTGATGCAACCCTTCCTGCCCTCCCTCTCATGATGCCGAAACCATTGCAGTTTGGGAAACTTCTGCACCTGGAACAGGTCGTTGGATTTTGGCCTGTGCCTCTTAAAAGGAGGTAAAGTCGGAGAGTGTAAATCAGTCCGGTTCATTTTTATTGGCATCCGCCATGGGCCAGTGCACAAATCCAAGAAAAGAATGGCGGTTGTAAAAGTTCATTAAAACACCTGCATCAGCCTTCAGCACGTAGAATGGCAATGTCCTTCAGAAATTTATTTCTTGATTTCTCAGCTGATATAGCAAAGAATAACACAGAATCACCTGGCTGGGGTTTTTGTGTGTTTGTGGTGTTTTAATGATTGTAATTTTAAATCAATTAGAAACTGCCTTGGGGGTATAAGGAGGGATGTGATTTTTTAAAATAAATAATAGATTGATAACCAGGAGTTTCTGGGGCCCTGTGAAATATATTAGTCCAGCAATCAAGTTTCTTGCAGGAATTGCTCGTGAATAATGGGCAGCAAAGAGGACGATGAACCAGAGTTTCCCTTTTGTTCCAGCCGCGTACAGAGATATTCTTTTTCTTTTTAAACATACCCTTATATTCCCCATCTGAGTATACTAAAGGTATACTCTGAAAGCATATTTTGATTAAAGGTCTCCTCCGGATGGGATAATTTCCAACAAATACCTGGCCGGCAGTGGTCACGAGTATGTAAATATTGGCTTGTATCCTTGGATCTCGCAGAGCTTGCAGAGTGGAACATTCCTACCCTTTCTACAGCAGCCCACTGAGCACCCCCCCCCCCAGTTTTGTCCCTGGGGTGAGTAGATGATCACGAATACCACAGCGGACAAAGCAAGGTCTGCACTTGACCCCCTTCCAAGGACTAAAATGGCTTTCTGTCACTGGAAACAGGTGGTAAGCCGTTATATGGATTGTACTGAAACTGCAACATCATAGCAATTTAGAATAATTTTTTTTTGCCCCCCGAAGGGGATTTTTTAAAATTGCATTTTATATAAGGACTACAAACTACAATGAAAATAAGGGAGGAGAACTACATTTAAGGAGAAAGAAAAGATAACCACTACTAACTAAAAACCCAAGAGAGGAGATCATCAGATTAGCTTGTATACAATGCTATCCCTTAAAACGCTAACAATTTTATGAACTAAGTCAGATATGCTGATATAACTTTTAAGTCTTAAATTTATCTGTTGGAAATAGACCCCTAAGCATCTCAATATTAAGAACAGTATTTTCAAAGGCACAATTCAGAGTCCTTCAGCCTTCATTTTTTCTTATCCTGTCTTTTCCGCAGTTTATAAGGACTTTTAGGAGCCGCTGCCCCTTTCTCAGAAAGAGAGTCCTCTCCAGAAGACCCCGAGTCCAGCTCGCCACTGGACTTACTGTCCTTTTCCTCTTTATCCACCTCCTCTGGCTCACCCAACTGGATTCTCAGAAACTCCCGTGCTTTGGAAACAGAGTCAATCTTTTCTTTTTTGTCCTGAAGTTTGAAGGTTACACCCTCTGGATATAACCACCGGTAGCTAATTGCATTTGTTTGAAGAAAAAGAATTAAATCTTTATATTTCTTTCTCCGTTGTCTGATTTCAAATGGAATATCTTTCAGAATCCTGATGGTACTGTTCCCGATTTTCAAGGGCGTCCCCGCCGTCACTCTCAGGATACAATCCCTCATGTGCCTCTTTGAGAATCTCATTACTATTTCCCCAGGCAGATTCTTCTTCTTTATGTATATGGAGTAGGACCTGTAGGCCACATCCATTTCACTCATAAGAAAGTCCGCCTTCAAATCTGTCACTGGGGCCAATGCTTCGCTCATCATTTGCTTCAGATTCTCACCCTTAGTCTCTGGGTCACCTTGGAAATGAAGGACCAGGCTTGCCTTCTCCATTTGTAGTTGTAAAAGCTGTTCTTCTGTTGAAATTTGCTTCTTTTCCAATTTTTGTACCTTTTTCTTCACCTTCTGAGCAGTGGCGTCAACCTCTTTCACTTTCTCAGCTGTTTGCTCCGTGATTTTAAGAGTCTGGTTCAATTGTGTCTGCTGAGTAGTGATACATTGATTCATTTTTGACAGCACAAATGCAAAATGCTTGCCGCGCCTCTTCTTTGCCACACTCCAGCATCACTGTGTGATTGCAAACTAACAGCCTAAGTGCGAAGACTCAGGGGACTGCGTGATTGGGCTACCGCACTTTATTTTGCTCTGGGGCAAACAGCCACGCCTCCCCCCGCATTATCTGGCCCGTGTGACGAGGGCCCACATGTGATTCCATGCTTTCCTAACCTGTACCTTTGCTATATCATAATAGGGATGCCAGCCTCCAGATGGGACCTGGGGATTCCCCAGAATTACAGCTCATCTCCAGACAACAGGGATCAGTTCCCCTGGACAAAATGGATGGCCTGGAGGGCGGATTCTATGGCATTGCACCCCACTGAGGTCCCAGCCCTCCCTAGGCCTCACCCCCAAATCTCCAGGAGATCCCCAACCTGGATCTGGCAACACTAACCCCCCCCCATCCCTCGCCAGTGGCCAGGGGGGACCTGGCAACCCTACAATTACAAGTTATCCCTTTCTCACAATACAAGAACTCGTGGGCACTCCATGAAATGGCTGAGCGGTCGAGTTATAACGGATAAAAGGAAGTACTTCTTCACCCAAAGAGTGATTAACACTTGGAATTCACTGCCACAGGAAGTGGTGGCGGCTACAAGCATGGATGGCTTCAAAAGGGAATTAGGTAAGCATATGGAGCAGAGGTCCATCAGTGGCTATTAGCCACAAGGTATAGATAGGGGCTCTGGGGCAAGTGATGCTCTTTCTTCTTGGTTCTTGGGGGGGGGCAACAGTGGGAGGGGGCTTCTAATGTCCTGGCCCCACTGGTGGACCTCCTGATGGCATCTGGTATTTCTGGCCACTGTGTGACACAGAGTGTTGGGCTGGATGGGCCTTTGGCCTGATCCAACATTGGCGTCTCTTATGTTCTTATGTTCTTATCCCCTATACCAGCACGGTTCAACCGACTTATGGCAGTGTCTGCTCCTTTTCACTGTCCCTTCCACAGTCCAAACTGCTTTTTAAATTTTCACACAGACACATAACCTACCTCTTCCCTCTAGCCAGGCGGAAAGCTTTCCTCTTCCAATCCCTGATGGGCACTTGAACCAAACCACCATTTCCTAACACTCAAGGCCCATCAAGGAGATATCTGCTCTTGGGAAGTCATATGACCCTTCCTTTCATCATAGATAATGGTTTTTCCCCGGGGCATGCCACTTGAGGCCAGGCCCATAGGATAAACCCCTTGGTCAAAGCCCAAATGTTATGGACTATTTCTCTCACACTTTCCTAGTCCTTTGAGGAAACTGCTGTTCAAAAACTGAAAAGGTCAAATAGATAGCTTCAGGTCACAGGCTGAGAAATAAAAACCACATTTGTTGCTGGCTTCAGTCAGCGGGTGGAATAGGCAGTCCAAGAATATAAAGGATAAGCAGATTTAAGCGAGGGTACCGAAAGGAAACAGTACTTCCTCAAAGTGATTCTCAGGACTGTTTCTAAGCTGTTTACTTCCTATTTTGAGACCTACAGTAACAAGGGGGGGGGGAAGCATCCCAGCTAGTCTTTGATTGGCCTTGGACTCTGTTTACCTCCCGCTTCCCCTCAGGAAGCAATCGTGATAAGCTCTGTGACTGTGTTCTGGAAGATTTTTCCACGTTGTGTTATTGCCTTTAGCTGATAATGTTGGGAACACAGTGCTCTATTCTTGTACTGATTTATTAGGCAGTTTGGGATGAGGCGTTTTGCAATGTAAGTGCTTTCCCCCCCTAAAGAATGAGATGCCGAAAAATGTTGGGGGGGGGGGGCGTTGTTAGAAATGATCGCACAATCGTCAGGTTGGATTGCAAGAAAGGTTTCTGCATGCCCCACAGTCCTTATGGAAGCGACTGTATCTCTGCTCTATGGCACAAAGTATCTCTTCTGATACCGTTTCAATGCCAAATCAAAATCGAGTCCGTGTCATGCCAGAGGCCCTTCTCTTGCCTGCAGCAAAGGTTTAGGTGATCAATGGACGCTCAGCAAGGCAAGGTACTGTAGTGACACAAATATTCTTTAATTGCAGCAGGCAAGAAAACGAACCACAGTATATGTAAAGACAGTTCCTCACATCCCTTTAGCCTCTGGGGGGCAGCTTCTTATAGGTCTTTTCCGCACTAGACCTTAAATCCTGGTTCAACCTTGTCCCCGAACTTACATTCTACACTAAACGCAAGTTCACCCCTGTAATTATCTCAAAGTACTTTCACATTCTACACTACACTCGAGTTCACCCCTGTAATTATCCCGGGATATTTTTTGTTTCCACATTACATTGAGGCCTCTCCGGTTTCGCCCCACACTTGTCCCGGTGTAACAGGCCGGATTAACCCCCCGGCCAGAGTAACCCCGGGGTTACTCTGGCCTAGCCTAGAATAACCCCGGGTTAATCTGGCCGGCTGTAACAGGCCAGATTCACCTCCCCCCGACCAGAGTAACCCCTGCCGGGCCAGGCCAGAGTAACCCCGGGGGTTAGTCCAGACGGGGGGTTACTCTGGGCTAGCCCACACTAACCCCCGCCTGGCCAGAGTGGTAAGTTAAATGTCAGCTGAATCCAATCTCTTCTTCTTTTTAAATTCTTTTTTTAACTTCTTCTTTTTAACTGCACAACACAACAACCTGTAACCCCGGGCTTAGTTGAGTGGTAACTTAGATGTCAGTGTAACCAGCACAGTGTTAGCTTCTGAGGGTTTCAGGTCCATGAGAAACTTGTCAGGCAATCTGAGATTCCTCCTGGTAGTGAAGAACAGGGTATGAATCCAATCTCATTAGTCAACAGACCCAAATATCAACAGTACTACGACTGACATTTCTTTGGAGAGCCAAATTTTTTAAACTTAAACTATATAGGTAGGTACTTTGTTATTAACTTAATTATGGTACTCCTAAGGTGGCCTTTGCTGAAAACGTCCTCGATCTGATTGAGGTACGTTCACTGAAGTCGACCCCTTCCAACTCTCCCTTCCCCCCCCTTTTTTAAAAAAGGTTGCCCACAACGAAAGAAAGAAAGAAAGAAAGAAAGAAAGAAAGAAAGAAAGAAAGAAAGAAAGAAAGAAAGAAAGAAAGAAAGAAAGAAAGAAAGAAAGACGGGGAGATCAT
>NW_015162480.1:1523007-1546009 GCF_001447785.1 Gekko japonicus
CTCTGCATCAGTTGCCCAGACTCCATCATGAGAGATGCCAGAAGTGCTCACATATTCACTATCATTCCGGTTCAAGTAGTCCTGTAGTTTCTCTGTCAAGTCAGTGTTCATGTGGTGGATGACTTTATTTCTAAGAAGGGAGTGGTTGTCCTCTGATCCTGTCAGGATGTAGCTGATGGCCCGGAAGTAGCAGTTCCGATCACCTTTGGTTTTATACATACGCCGTGGATGCCCAAGCTCCCTTGTGCGTCCACAGTACACAACCATTACAAATGAAAGGCCAAGAGTGGTGCTAAGATACTTTCTTACAGAACTTGGTAGTGGGTTGAAAGTCTTCATCTGCTGGCGTCTCTGTGAGATGTTGATGTCATCATTGGTCCCTCACGTGGTCTTTTGAGTGTCTTCTGCTTCAGGCTGTCATTTGCAGAGTCACTAGGATAATCATCATGGGACTTGGGTGCCTTCCTTGGTCTGAGTCCTGTGGGTCTCTGGGTCAGGTTATAAGTTGGGTGCCCTCGGTATTGGGGCTTCCCAAGAGTAAAAGGCAGCGCCTCTGGCAACAGAAGGTGGTTCTCTCTGGTTATTGGGGAAGTATCTCTCTTAGTAGGAAAAGACAGCAGCCCCAGAAAGCAGGCCTGGGGGGTTAATCTGGCCGGGGGGATTATTCTAGCCTAGGCCAGAGTAACCCCAGGGTTTCTCTAGCCAGGGGGTGAATGGGGGGGTTATTCTAGCCGGGGGGTGAATCTGGCCTGTTACAGCCGGCCAGATTAACCCGGGGTTACGCTAGCCTAGGCCAGAATAACCCCTCTGGGGTTATTCTAGGCTAGGCCAGAGTAACCCCGGAGTTACTCTGGCCGGGGGGTTAATCTGGCCTGTTACACCGGTATAAACGGATGCTGTTATAACCAGGGATAAATGCAAGGTATTCTGTCATGAGCTGAACTCTGATAAAACCAGGGATGAGATCCAAGTGCGGAAAGGACCTTTGTGACAACAGTTCCTAACAGCTCTTCCTCTTTTATAGCCTGCTTAGGTTAGACTTTCCAGTCCCCAGTCCCCATAATATTACTACTTGATTGGTTACTTTCAGATTCCTGACAGGCTATTGTTCTTGTGCTTCAAACTCAGCCAGTCTCTGGGGTGACAGACCTGGAATGATTCAGTGCCAATACATAACAGGGTGTCTTGAGGGACTTTCTTCAATGTCTTCTTCTTTCAAAGCTCATGCAGATTTAACACGGTGCTCAGAGGAGCATCTCCTTTTCTAGAGGTTAACTGAACAATTTAGAAAACAGAGATTATTCCTGAGCTGGATGGCCCTGGCTAGCTGGCTCTCGTCAGATCTCAGAATCTAAGTAGGGTTGGCCCTGGTTAGTACTTGGACGGGAGACCACTATGGAGACCAGGGTTGCTATTCAGAGGCAAGCTATGGCAAACCACCTCTGTTTATCTCTTGCCTTGAAAACCCTATGGGGTCGCCATAAGTCAGCTGTGACTTGACGGCACTTTCCACACAATCTAGCTCAGGGGTGGCCGAACTGTGGCTCGGTAGCTGCATGCAGCTCTGTGGCGCCCCAGCCTGCTGAAGGGGGTGGTCTTTACCTCCGGTCGCCGTTCCAGAGAATGGCATGCTGGGCGGCGCGGAACCACCATCGTCATCAGGCTGGGATGTCCCCGTGGACCTCGTCGATGGTGGCGTCTCTTGTGGGTCTGCCCGCCTAATGCGCACCCGGGACCGAGCTCTGCAGGGAAGGGGCTGAGCTGTCGCTGAGCACCCGCCGCTCCTGCTGCACTCCGCAGCTCGGTCAGCTGCCTCCTTACCCATTTCTGGGCCCCTAGACATCTCTCCGAGGTTGGTGGCCGCGGTAGGTGGGAGAATTGCCGCGTGGGGTTTGGGTGTAGGCTCGAAGAAGAGGCCTGGACCATCAGGACCGGGACAGGCTCTTTCACACATCTTGTGCGGCTCCCGGCAGGGCGGCTGGGGAAGCTAAATATCATTAGCAAACAAATATCATTGGACAAATAAATATCGTTATCAATATCTGCTTTTACCGCTTTTGTTATTATTTTTGGCAGTCTCATTTAATGCTAATAAAAAGCAAATTTGCATATTTGCCCCAGTGAAAACGTGTAATATTTGTTCATGCCTTGCAGCTCTCAAACATCTGATGTTTATTCTATGTGGCTCTTACGTCAAGCAAGTTTGGCCACCCCTGGTCTAGCTCTAAAGGTAGCCTGGTCATCCTTTCAATGTGCGAATATTTCAGTGTCAGTTAACTCTAGCCCTGTCAATGACTCACTGGATAATCTATCCTTTTTGGGAAAGGAGGGATGGACACAATTTTAGAATTATTTCAGGACAAACGACTTGTTTTGAGCATGTATAACTGGCGAGTGGAAGAGGCAGAAGCCTTTTTCTTAAAAAAAGAAAGAAAGATCTGTCGTGACGCACCCAACTGAGCGGAATCAGTTGTAGCAACAGTGGTAAATTTTAAGGAGAGAGGTCTAGTGCAGATGTAACTTTCTGCGGCTTTCGATGTGTGCTTTGTGGAGACAGGCTTTTACTGCCGCTGTGAGTCACTGGAGGAAGCAGCTGTGGAACACCTGATCTAACAAGCAAGACTTTCAAAGAGAGCGTGCTGAATCACCTGACCTTGAATAAGGAGGGATTGTACCAAACCGTTGGCCAAGCCTCCCATTTCCCAAGATAGCCATTTGGTTGCGTTAATGTTTCTGGTGTTTTAAAAACACACACGCATGTGTGTGCGTGTTTATAGTATTATCCGAGAAGAGCCTGTTGATTTGCTAAATTATACTTATGTGCTAACACATTTCTTTTAAGAGGCTGGAAAAAAGTGCGCTTACTTCACATCGAGTCCAGAAACTGTTAATTTATTAAAGCGTTTATTGGTGACTTAGAGGAAATGATGCCATCTTGCTCACAGCCATCCTGAGAGAATCAAGACTCTAGAGACTTGAATGGCCTTTTAAAACCCAGGCTCAAATGTGTTGAAGCAGGTGTTACTTGACAGGAGTCCGTGGGTGGTTAGAAGAGTCCCTCAAGGCGGGAGGTCTCCTGTACTCGTTGGCTACTGGAGGGCGGGGAAGAGCCTTTGGGGTGTGGTCCAGCTGCTACACTGAGGGTCCTGGAAGAGAAGGTGGTGAACATCAAAACATTAAAAGTTTCCAACATTAAAACGACATTTGAAATAGAGGACATATATAATCATTCTATTAAAATGTATGAACAGACATGACACCAAAACCAGGGAGGAGGACCAATAACAGTTAATGGTTTATGCCAAACAAAACAAAAATGTCTTCAGTCGCTGGCAAAAGACAACAATAGAGGGAGACAGAATCTCCCTGGGGAGGGAGTGCAAAGTTCTCCTTTCGGGAGGGAGTTCTTGGTGCCATAACCAATATGGCTCAGATGGCAGGGTCAACTGAAGGAGGGCCTCCAGAAATGACTTGATAGAGAAGGTGGTTCTTTAGGTATGGTTGACCCAAGCTGTATAGGGCTTTAAAGGTCAGTGTGGGTCAAAAGGAAATTGGAAACCAGTGTAGATGGAACAAGACTGGAGTGATATGGTGTCTATGACCCACTCCAACTGTAGCTTCTGGACAGCCTTTAAGGGCAGCTCCATGTATAGGACAGTGCAGTACTCTAATTTAGATGTTTCCAGTGCATGTACCACAGTGGCAAGATCTTTCCCACCCAGGAAGGTCCACCAGCCAAAGTCAGTGAAAGGCACCCTGTCCACTGCTGCCACCTGTATATCCAACAGGAAGCCCATTTCCAGGAGCACCCCCAAGCTATGAACCTGCTCCTTTAGGGGAAGTGCATCCAGAACGGGAAATAACCCATTTCTTGGGTCAGACTTCCCCTCAACAGTAGCACCACCATTTTGTTGGGATTCAGTTTCAGTTTGTTAGACCTCATCCATTCCAAAACAGCCTCCAGCCACCCATTCACAGTTTCCACTGCCTCCCTGGGATTTCCTGGAAGTGGAAGATAGAGGTATCATCCTTATCTTGATGGCAACTCAGCCCATATCTCTGGATGACCTTTCCCAGTGGCTTTATGCAGATTTTGAAAACCACATCAGGGGACAAGACAGAACCTTGCAGAACCATATAGACCAGAGGCCATGGAGGAGAGCAGCACCACACTCTGAACAGTGCCCCCCAGTCCCAACAACCATTAAAGGTGGTCCAGAGGGATATCATGGTGGATGGTGGAAAAAGCTGCCAAGAAGTCCAGGAGAATTAACTGGGTCGCACTCCCCCCGTCCATCTCCCAGCTTAGGTCATCCACCTGGGCAACCAAGACTGTTTCAAGGCCTGAAACCAGATTGGAACGGATCCAAACAATCTGATTCATTCCCTCAAATTTCCCAGCCACCACTCATTCAGTTATCTTGCTCAAGACAGGATGGTAGTTATTCAACGTTCCTGGCTCCAGAAAGGGTTTCTTTAGGAGTGGACACACCACTGCCCACTTCAAGGCACGGGTGACCACCCCATCTCTGGGAGCCATTTACTGTCTCCTGGATCCAGCCCGCCAGCCCATCCCGACACAGATTTAAACATCAGGAGCAGCAAGGGTCATACAAGGACGTGGTAGTTCTTGAGCTTCCAAGAATCCTACCCACATCCTCAGTTTTACTCTTCAGTCGCAATGTATATCCAGTTCTGACCTTAGTCTGCATTTTTGCCCCATCTATGTTTCTGGCAGACATCTGACTTTTCTTGAACTGTTTTTACAACACTCTTGGGATGTTTATCTGCTTAACAATTTACCCTTTTAAAAGTTCAGCTCAGGACAGGAGAAGGGGAGAGCTGGCTTTGTGATTGCCACAAGGTCTAGCCAATCAGTGATCTGCACAACAAGATGGTGAGGCAGGTGGCTTCGTGATTGTCAGAAGGGCCAGCGAGTCAGTGCTCTGGATAAACATCTTCTCCAGGGAACAGAAGAATCCAGCTGCTTGTGATTCACTTTGAAGTTTGTATGTCTGACTTAGAAAGGTACGATTGTGGAACAGCAACACAGTCTTGAAGTATGTATGTAACATGTGGGCAACTCTGAGCAAGATAACCAAAAAGACAGAACAAGGGAGAATAATCCTTATAGGTAGGGTTGCCGGCTTTTAAACGGATCCCTCTAGCTGTGCCTTTTAATATCAGTTTAACAAGTAGCAATTATCAGGTGATGTTATGTTGTTAAAAGCTACAAGGACTCAGTTCTTCACATTAAAGGGCCAGGACCAGGGTTGCCGGGTCTTCCACTATGGCAGGAGATGTCCTGCTGGCAACTCGCTCTAGTGTGACATCACTTCCATGGAAAACCCAGAAGTGATGTGAGTCCTCTCTACAAATTGCTGGAAACGCTATAGTTTTGTCATAGAGTCTCCTGCAATTCCTAGAGAGGTTTCCCCAAAAAGTGATGTCATGCCATCACTGATCATGCCCCCCCATGCCCCCCACCCCCTTGGACTCCAACTGGTTGCTGTGCCCGCCAACCCTCCACAGAATATTTTTTCTTGACCAGCAGGCCACCTTACTTGTCAGCCATGCTTTTGGTTGTTGGTGAGGTATAAATGTCTTCAATAAATTAAATACATGCAAATAGCTTTCAATCAGAATATGTTTTGGGAGGTTCCGGTTCCGATCTTGCAGAGAGTGGACGGTAGCAGTGTCTGCTGCGTGTACGCTCTATTTCTTATAGCTTTTTTGGGGGCTTTTTCAACCCCCCTTTACTGGTATTCCCTCGGAGGGGAAAAACCGAAAGCAAGAGGCTTCTTCCAGTACCCGAGACAGGCTGGCAATCATCTTGGGGAGTCCTGGAGTGCCTTGAAGCGGAAGGCTAGTGTGACGTCCTCCTTATTAGGGAGGACTAGTTTCACTTTAAAAGTTCACTTTATTTTTCTTTACAGGGTAGATTCTGCTGCCACCAGGAAATTTTAAGGATTTCCAAACCTTTATGCTTTTACTTTGGCTCTTACTAGTTTGGTAGACCGAGTTTAAGGCTTACGAGGGACTATGTGGTCCTGGGAAGTATTTCATTCAGAGCTGGTATAAACTTGAATAAAAGAGGATTTATTGAAAGAAATATTAAATAAGAGGTAAATACAAGGTAAGTAGTAATGTGTAAATGATGTAGAATTGCTTTGGTATCACACTCAATCTTATCCCTCACTGACAGGGATCTTTGCATGTAACTTTGTAACACTTGTTTATCTCAATGCCATATATGATCACTGTTTCTCTTCAATTTGTTATAACACTCTCCTCAAGGATGTATTAGATACAGCTTTATACCACTGCGGGGAAGAAACCTGTAATTGGTGCAATGCCTGACATCTGAACTTGCCCTGAGAGTTTCTCAACTTCTGTTAGTAGTAGTGTGACGTCCTCCTTATTAGGGAGGACTAGTTTCACTTTAAAAGTTCACTTTATTTTTCTTTACAGGGTAGATTCTGCTGCCACCAGGAAATTTTAAGGATTTCCAAACCTTTATGCTTTTACTTTGGCTCTTACTAGTTTGGTAGACCGAGTTTAAGGCTTACGAGGGACTATGTGGTCCTGGGAAGTATTTCATTCAGAGCTGGTATAAACTTGAATAAAAGAGGATTTATTGAAAGAAATATTAAATAAGAGGTAAATACAAGGTAAGTAGTAATGTGTAAATGATGTAGAATTGCTTTGGTATCACACTCAATCTTATCCCTCACTGACAGGGATCTTTGCATGTAACTTTGTAACACTTGTTTATCTCAATGCCATATATGATCACTGTTTCTCTTCAATTTGTTATAACACTCAGCTTTCAGCTTTCTTTCTCTCTCTCACTAAACAACCGCAGCTGTCCTCTAACTGCTTCAACACAGAACTCACTAACAAAACATCAACTGTCAACATCTAACTGAATCTATTGACTGACTCAGATACTCATCCAACCAGATTCACTTCCAAAACCGCTCCCCCCTCTGTCAACCACCAATCATACCACACTTGCCTCTCTCAACCATTCTAGTCTATCTATCACAGCCATGCAACCAAACTTTTAAAGAGACACACACAAACAGAAACAAGGAATCATTACAGCTAGCAAAAACGCTTGGAAGACGCCGAGCTCAAGACGTAACCAATAGAGCCGAGTAGAGTCTTTAGAGATACCTTACCACAACAAAACCCGAAGCTAAGTAAATTTCATGTTTATATCCAAAGGGTACAATTGTTTTAGGACCATTAAGAAGTGAAAGTAAACCCAAATGCAATGAAACAATAGAGGAAAATGGGAACGAGTTCCCTTTAAGGCGGCCATTAGCAAGAGTTTAAGGGAGAGACGCTTTAAGAGGGGGGTTAAAGTAATACCGATAAAAAATAAACGTATACTAGCCGAGTATTAAGAATTTCGCCATCTTACTGGGTGCTTGCTGTCTTCTCCCCCCCCCCTTTGTGCAGAGCAGTGATTGCGGAGATCGGTGAAGAGAGAGGACGGAGGCTTGGACGGGTGACTGGGAGGATCGGCATCGGCACTGGTGTCTGCGTCTGCACGATGGAGCACACAGCAGAGATGAAAGGTAGTTGGACCTAGGACCCAGAGGGAACAGCTGATGACCAACGGAGACAGCTGAAACCAGCACAGAGAAAGGGCACACACGGAACAGAGACAACAGACTGGAAAGAGATTGGAAAGAGACTGGAAAGAGACGAGATTTAAATGGATAAAACAGGGAAGGAAAGTGAGAATATTTTGGAAGTCAGTAAGGAGAGAGGAAAGGAAACAGAAAGAGCATAGAAAAAAAATATATACTAACATAGTTTGAAAAACAAAGGTATTGGGTAAAGAACTGTTTGAACATACTAACAGCTTGTAAGATAGGGCTAAAATAGGCAATACCAGCATAGGAAATTTCTAAATATCTTAGGATAAGGCATGCGATTTAAGATATAACATTAGATGGCTACAGGGGGAAGTGGTAGCAGGAAAAGCTCTTTAACGTCACCAGGCCAAACTAGTGCTCAGACACAGCTCAAACTTATCACAATGAGTGTGGGGCAAATGCAAAATAAGTGCACAATGAGTGCGGGGCAAATGCAAAATAAGGATTTAAAAAATTTAATAAAAGATATAGTAGAACAGACACATAATACCTGATTTGCTGAAGAAAGAAATAGAGCCTTTACAGGTAAAGATGGGCGAAATGATAAAACAGGAATTAGAACCAATTCAAAAAAATATTACAGAAATAGCCCAACAGATGAAAATAGATACTGAATAAATACTGAAGAGATTAAAAAACAAATTAACGAGAACAAACAAGAAATATTAAAACTAGCTAAAAATTGTAACAACACTAAAGATAAATTACAAGAGGTGGATCAAGAGGTGTATGAATTAAAGCAGAAAACAGATAAAATTGAGGAAACTTTGATGAACCCGGAAATGGACAAAGCTGCATTAGTAATAAGGTGTCAAAATGTACCTGAGAATCTGGAAAAAACTTTAAAGGAAGAAGTAATTCAAAACCTGACTGATCAACTAAAAATAGGCACATATGATGAAGTGGAAAGAGAAATAGATGTGATCTATAGAAAAAACACAGCTTATGCACGGAGACACAAAACTCCACGGGAGGTCCACATTAAATTTATGAGAAGTAACATGAGAGATAAAATCTTAAAGGCAGCTAATGAAACTATGGTTACTATAAACAAAAAGTCGATTAAGATCTTAAAAGATGTCCCATGGAGAATTAGAGAAAAGAGGCAACCATACTACACAATAACAGAGCTACTGAAAGCAAATGAGATCACCTACAGATGGCTTATCCCTGAAGGGCTTTTGTTTAACCACGAAGGAAAGAGATATAAAATTGACTCCACATTTAAGGCAAGAAATTTTCTAGAAAAACATGGGGAGAAGTTTGGATGAGAAGGGGATGATGAAGAGGAAAGAGATGAAAATGAAAGCAAAACTGAAGAAGAACCCAGAGATGGTAAAGATGAGGAAGAGAAAAAGAAGAGAGAAACCAGAGGATGAAGAAGAGCAAACGTCCCCTCCCTACAAGTCTTAATTCGACATAGAGCAAAGACCAACAGGATTTTTAACAACAAAAATGGGAAGAAGGAGTAAAATGGACATCTTGTCAGTAAATATGAATGGTTTAAACAGCCCTCAGAAACGAAAAAGGATTTTCCAACAACTAAATAAACTGAATGTAGAGATAATATGTATACAAGAGACGTATATAAGGAAACAAGATGTAAAATATTTAAATTCCAAGAAAACAGGAGTTGTTTTTTACGCGGCAGATGATAAAAAGAAAAGAGGTGTTGCTATTTACGTTAAAGAAAGTTTAAACCCAGAGCCTCTATATACATCTACAGACGGAAAAATAGTTGCAATATCGCTGAACAGAAAAAATAAGAAATTATTAATTGTAAATATTTATGCCCCTAATCAGAATCAAGAAAAATTCTACAAGCGGATACAAGATATAGTGGCATCCCAGACACACAACGAATTATGTCTTATTGGTGACTTTAACGCTGTCTTTGATGCGAAAGTTGATCAGAAAAATTGGAGGGTAAAGAAGAGAGGGGGAAACACTCTTCCAATATCTTTTTTGGAGTTAGCTGAAGAACAAAATATAGTTGACCTATGGAGAGTGAGAAACCTGGGGAAAAAAGGATTTCATGTTCTACTCGAACAGACATAACTCGTGGTCTAGAATCGATATGGTTTGGGCATCAACGTTATTAATAAATGAAGTTAAAGAAATAGAAATTCTTCCTAATACATTCGCAGACCATAATCCAATAAAATTGACTTTGTTTGACACCCAGAAAAGGAGGAGATGGTGTTATTAAACAATGATCACTTTGTACAAAAAACTAAAATGGAAATTAAAGATTTTTTTACAAGAAATATTCAGCCGGAAACTTCAATCTTGACAGTTTGGGAAGCATTTAAAGCTTATCTATGAGGACTGTTTATTAATGAAGAGGCATGGAGGAAAAAACAAAAGACCCAATATACTTGTTTGGTAAATCAAGTTAAGAAAGAAGAAGAGAAACTGAAGAAAGGTAGATATATAGAACAAACCAAATTGAAATTAAAATTATTACAACACCAGATGAACCTCATTTTAACACAAGAAATAGCCAAAAACATTGAATATACAAGGCAATTTTATTTTGAATACGCCAATAAACCATCTAGGTGGTTATCCTACAAAGTGAGGAAAGAGAGAACGAAAGGAGCAATTAAAGCGTTAAGGGATGATGACCAAGAAGAAAAATTTGATTTACAAGAAATAAAAGAAGTTGTAGAAAAATGTTACTGAAAGTTATACCAACAAGAAGTATTAAATCCCCAGATAACTAAAGATTATATATCAAAATGGAATAAAAAGATGTTTAAATAGCCCAATATCCTGTTTTGAAATAACTGAGGCAATTAAAAGACAGAAAAGGAATAAAGCATCAGGACCGGGTGGTATACCAACAGAGATATATCAAAGATTTGAAGAACAAATTTCACTCCCATTTAAGGATTTGTTACAAGATATAGCAACAAAAGGGAAAATGCCAAACTCCTGGAATGAGGCTCTGATTACCTTAATACATAAACCAAACTCAGATGAAAAAGAGATTAAGAATTATAGGCCAATTTCACTGTTAAATGCAGATTATAAAATATTTGCATCCATAATTGCGACCAGGCTGAAAAATGTTTTATTCGATATTATCCATCAAGACGAGGCAGGTTTCTTACCAAAGAGACGGATTAAAAATAATATAAGGGTCATTTTGAATGTGTTAGAATATTATGAGTTGCATCCAGGAAAACAAGTAGCACTTCTATTCCTGGATGCAGAAGAAGCCTTCGATAGAGTGAACTGGGACTTTATGTTACAAAAGTTTGCAAACTGGGACTGTGGTGAAAACTTTTATACAATGGTTCGATCAATATATACAACTCAGCAAGCAAAGGTGATAGTGAATGGAGATATGACACAAAATATACAAATTCAAAGGGGTACAAGGCAGGGTTGCCCTTTATCTCCGTTACTGTTTGTATTTACGTTGGAAACATTGATGGATTTAGTTAGGGAAAACAAGCAGATAAAAGGACTTAAAGTTAAGGACGAGGTGTTTAAATTACAAGCGTTTGTGGACGACTTAGTATTTATAATAGATTCCCTACGGAATCACTCCCTTACCTATTGGAATGTATTGAGAACTATGGAAAAGTATCAGGCCTCAAAGTTAATTATAAAAAAACCAATATAATGACAAAAAATTGCACAGAAAACCAAATAATGCAGATTCAAAATTTATCCCGTATGAATATTGCACAAAAATGGAAGCAAAAAAAATGTTCCGACAATAACATGCTGGCGGAACAAAATCTGGGAATGCTTTATTTATGGGCGCACCTCTTACAAATACCAAAAGTGGTTTCAGGCAGTATGGTTTCCTATTATTAGTTATTAGAAAATAGTGAAACAGTTCCAAAAAAAACGCTATACAAGAAGCTGTTGTTCTTTTAACTGTTTGGTACTTAGTCTATAAAAATGTTTGATTTTACTGTGATACTGTGGGAGTTATGTAAGAAAAGCTGTTGAATTGAGCCGGTAATTGCTCTTTGTGTTTAATTCTGCTGTGTTTACGCTGTTAAAAATTTAATAAAAACAAATATTAAACAAAAATCATTAAAAGAGTTAAATATCTTGGAGTGGTAATATCGAAAAGAAATAACACACTAATAGAAGACAATTATATAAAACTACTCCACGATACAAAAAAAGATTTACTGAAATGGGAAGTGTTGAAACTATCGTTTATGGGAAAGATAGCAGGTGACTGCAGGAAAATACAGGATTCTCAAAGCAGAGGCAGAGGGGGGAGCACTCACGGACAGTGTTCCCTCTAAACTGAGTTACTGTGAGCTAACTCACAGTTCTTTAGCCTCCGGCTCACACATTTTTGTCTTAGCTCAGGAAGGGTGGCTCCAGAGCAAACTAATTTATGCAGCAGCCAAATCGCTCGCTCACAACTTTAATGCCAGTAGCTCACAGAATAGAATTTTTGCTCACAAGAAGCCACAGCTTAGAGGGAGCATTGCTCACAGGGGGAAAGCAGTGAATGGCATATTGGTGCTTAACCTTTTCCTGTCATCCAGCACCTTTCATCTGCAGCCCCCTGTGATGAATAACCCTCTCTTGTTTCTGTTAGTCACTTTTTAAACATTGGTTTGCAAGCTTGACCAAAACCCATTTTTGTCTGTAGGCCGAAATGTTCCTTTTGTCAGAAACATGTTTATTGATGTGTGTATGTGAAATTTCTTCTACTGCCTGTCACTCAACAGGGGGAAAATTATTTTCCATTCAATTTTCCATTCTATTTTATTACATTACGGTCCACAACCAGATCCAGGTGACAAAAACAAACATTGTTCAGGAATACAAATATAAATTTTTGATTCCTTTCTTGCCCAAATGATTCCATAGTAAAGTAAACAACACAATGGTCATTGGCAGTGGAATATCTCCTTATTTAATTAAATTAAAGTAATGGTTTAGCAGTTCATGGTTCAAAAGTTACCATCATTTACTTCAAGTTTCAAAACTAGACTTGAATACTCATTGTGAGTGTCCATCTTTAACCCTTTCTCAAATGGCCCAAGGATCAAGCTTCCTAGTCAATACTGACTGTAGTTTTTGCCCTCCCTGTAAGGTTTAAATAAGCATAGGATCTTTTGTTTGTAGCTTTTCTTGAGCTTTTTGATGCTCAGATGTGCTTGGACTATGGTTGGCCAAGTTGGCTTACCAATGTTTCTGTTTGGCTTTGCCTTGGGAAAGCAGGCTGTTTTCTCCATCTTGAAACAGCTTGAAGGGCATTGGGATTGAAATAAAGTTTGTTCCACATCTAACATAAAGATCTGACTCCTATTACTATAAGAAGCTTGCTTTATTTCTGACCTGCTGAATAACATGTGTCAATCTAATAGGCATAACACAAAGAATGGGGTGGGGCTGTGGCTCACTGGCAGAGCAACTGATTGGTACGTAGAAAGTCCCAGGTTTAATTCCCGGTATTTCCAGTTAAAAGGATCAGGTAGGAGGTGATGTGAAAGACCTCAGCGTGAGACCTTGGAGAGCCGCTGTCAGTCTGAGTAAAAAAATACTGACTTTGATGGACCAAGGGTTTGATTCAGCTTGAGACAGCTTCATGTGTATTGCAAGCCACCCTGAGCCCTACCTGTAGGGAAGGGCAGCCTAGTAAGTAAAATTTAATTAATTAAATAAATAAATAAAAAGGAGCATGGCTCCTGATTTCCATTCTGGCATGTCTGTCGTAGTACTAAAGAGGGCCTCTGGGCTGAAAAGAGAGCAGAGTGCCAATCATTTTGTTGTCTCTTTTGGCTGTCGATTCTGCGGGCTTCTGTATCATAAAGAGGTGGTCTGGATGTGGATCAATCTATATCAAGTTTGATTCCAGTGGCACCTTTAAGGCCAACAAAGTTTAATTCTGGGTATAAGCTTTCATGGTATAAGCCATGAAATTAAAAGATGCCTGCTCCTTGGGAGGAAAGCGATGGTGAACCTAAACAACATGATAAAAAGTAGAGACATCACCCTGCCAACAAAAGTCCGCATGGTCAAAGCAATGGTATTCCCAGTAGTCATGTATGGCTGCGAGAGTTGTACTATAAGGAAGGCCGAGTGCCGAAGAATAGATTCTTTTGAACTATGGTGCTGGAGAAGACTCTTGAGAGTCCCTTGGACTGCAAGAAGATCAAATCAGTCAATCCTAAAAGAAATCAACCCTGACTGTTCCCTGGAAGGCCAGATAATGAAGCTGAAGCTCAAATACTTTGGCCACCAAATAAGAAGGGAGCACTCACTGGAGAAGACCCTGATGCTGGGAAAGATTGAAGGTCAAAGAAGACGGGGATGGCAAAGGATGAGATGGTTAGACAGTGTCATAGATGCAACGAACATTAAACTGAGCAAACTTCAAAGGATGGCGGAAGACAGGAAGGCCTGGCGGGAGCTGGTCCATGGGGTCGCGAAGAGTCGGACTCGACTGTGCGACTGAACAACAACAACAACAACAACAAATAAGCTTTCACATGCATGCACACTTCTTCAGATACATTCCGTGTGCATGCACGCTTCCTTAGAGACATTGGAACAGACCTGTTTGTATCTGAAGAAGTGCGCGTGCATACAGAATTAAACTTCGGTGGTCTCAAAGGTGCCACTAGAATCAAGCTTTGTTCTATTGCTTCATACCGAATCAATCCATATCAGGGTTTGTCACTCAACCTAGATTTTAAAAAGAAAAGATTGATCTTAATCCACTCTTGCCATCTAAAAAAAAAGTTGTGCAGCCGTTTTTTATCCCTGACCTGGATAGCCCAGGCTAGCCTGATTTTGGCAGAGCTCTGAAGCTAAGTAAAGTCGGCCCTGGTTAGTATTTGGATGGGAGACTGCCAAGTAAGTCCAGGGTCACTATGCAGAGGCAGGCAATGGCAAACCACCACTGAATGTCTCTTGCCTTGAAATTCCTACGGAGTTGCCATAAGTTGGCTGTAACTTGACGGCGGCACTTCTCTCTCTCTCTCTCTCTCTCTCTCTCTCTCTCTCTCTCTCTCTCTCTCTCTCACACACACACACACACACACACACACACACACACACACACACACGCAGACACACACATGCTTAAACTGGTGATGCCAAAAGCGTGTTCTCTTAGCTTATGTCTGAAAGCAACCTGAAGGTTACATGCCCACAAGAGGAAAAGGAATCTCTTAACACTGAAAAATACATAATCATATTATTTTGGCTAAAATGACCACCCAGATATTGCTGTAAACCCACAAAATGCCAGATTAGACAGATACAAGTTGCATTATGTCATAAAACTGCCAGATTTGGATTCTAGTGGACCACAAAAGCATTCCTATTAAACCAACTGACTCAGCCTCTTTTTTAAGTTCGACTGTTTCAATGCTGTTCAGGATATAAAGCCATAAAGGGTAACCAGCACTGTGTAAATAAAGATGTGTGTGGTCATTGTCTTCAGAGGTACTTTCGTACATCAGATATTTTTGCACATCGTACAGAACTGACTTCGCTCTGTTTGTGATTTAGTTGTTTGCACTTCTGTCTTGCTTTATCTCAAATGCTGAAGATGGGTTGCAGAACAACAAAACAAGATGCACATTTATATCCTGCCGTTCTTTATGGTTCACGGTGGCTTACGATAATAATTGAAAACATTTTCAGTTAAAACCAAAAACAAAACAGCAAACCCCAAATCTCTCCCCCCTTAAAAGATGCCTCCCAATTCAACCCCCCCCTAAAAGCCCTGGCAAACAGGCAGTCCTTGTAACACTTCCTGAAGATCTCCAAGGAGAGGCCCCCCCTTTCCTCTTCAGGGAGCCCATTCTATAGAGCTGGAGCCATGATGGTAAAGGCCCAGGCTCTGGTCAATG
This sequence comes from Gekko japonicus, assembly GCF_001447785.1. Lineage (NCBI taxonomy): Eukaryota > Metazoa > Chordata > Lepidosauria > Squamata > Gekkonidae > Gekko > Gekko japonicus. The sequence continues at coordinate 1,538,528 of NW_015162480.1, forward strand.
CCAGACTGGCCACCCTAAGAGGTGGGATAGCCTGATTACTGTAGTTGGCACACAGGGACATATGGAAGGAGATGGTCCTTCAGATATGTGGGTCCCAGGTCATGAAGGGCTGTAAACATCACAACCAACACCTTGAACTGAAGCTGGAAACAGATTGGCAGCCAATGAAGCTTTTTCAAAATGGACAACATATGTCCTGGAAAGTGGTCAGGCTGTTGCATTCTGGACCAGTTGTGCTTTCCAGATTATCTTCAAGGGCAGCCCCATGTAGAGCATGTTACAGTAATCCAACCATGGGGTTACAGAAGCATGGATCAATGTGGCCAGATCCCCTGAGTCTAGGTAAGGAGAAAGTTGGTAAATCAGATGCAGTTGATAGAAGCTACTCCTGCCAACCTGCTTTTTAAACAGCAAGGTCAGGTCCATGAGCATCCTGAAGCTCTTAAGTTTAACCTGCTCTGAAAAAGCACTCCATCTTGGACAAGTGGATACAGTACTTGTAGAATATCAGCCCAACCAGCATTACCTCTGGCTTGTATAGATTCAGCTTCAGTTTGATCTGCCCTACCTGCATGACCACATCCTCAAAGCACTGTTCAGAACCAAGGCAGACACATCTGGAAGCTTGGATAATGAAATATAGAGTTGGATATCATCTGCATATTGATGACAGCCAACCCAAAATCCCTTGACAATCTCATTTAGTGGTGATATATATATATGTATCTTCTCACATGATGGTATGGATCTCACTTAAAATTTCTGCAGATGGACAGATGTCTAGTAAGGGTGTGCATTCGCGTTTACCCAAACTGAAAATACACCCCAAAACACCTGATTGGTATTTTCAGGTATATTTTGGCTTCCCAAATTTATCCAGGGTTTTTCGAGAGAACCGAAAAAATCCTGAATATATCTGGGAATTACGGGTAAAACTGGGCTGACCAGCAGAGCCCCAGTCAAGCCTGCAGGGAGAACTCTCCCTGCAGGACCAACTGCTTGGCAGGCTATGTTGGGCAGTCCAGTCTAAACTGAGGTGCCCAGTAGAGCTCCAGCAGAGCCTGCAGGGAGAACTCTCCCCACAGGATTGGCTCCTGGGCGGGTCTGTTGGGCATTCTGATCTGAACCAGTTCTCCCTGCAGGATTGGCTTTATGGTAAGCTCTTTTGGGCAGTCCAGGTTAAAGGGACTGACCAAACGAGCCCCAGCTAAGCCACCTCTCAGCTGTTTAAATGGCTTTGCCGCTGCTCCCCCCCCCTTTGATGTTTTTCGGTTTGGGTCTATTGGACCCCCCAAAAATCAAGATTTCCAAAAAATCCAGGATCTGAATACTTTATTGGTTTTGGGATCTGGGTATAACAATTCCCCAGCATCTTCTTTCTCTTGGCTGAGCAGTCCCTTTTCTTATTCTTTGTTCCTCTGTCTGTCCCACCCAGTTGTTTAAATCCAAATAGATACAAAGTGACCCAGCCTAAGAAACTGAAGAATGGACAAAAAATCTTCATCTGATAATGGCACATGAGAGGCTGATGTTAATTCAAACCAAACAAACAGCTTTATTTCACTTCTATATGGAAATGGTCAGGTAGGTGTCAGGTTTGGAACTTGGCAGGTGAACAGGCAACAGGAATGGGGTATAAATATAAACAATAGGTAGTCTGTCATAAACTGCATGACCACCTTTAAATTCCACCTCAGTAATTACAGTCATCTGGGAAACCAGGGGAATGACCCTTCTCCCCTCCTCCAGCACTGTCCCCACCAACCTAAATGCACACCTTCTCTGTTCAGGGATGCAGCCATCCTCATCCCCAGCTGTGCCTGATGTTATAGCTTTCAGGCCACACCTGCCACATTGGCTTAACACTTTTGCTGTTCTTGCTGCCATGCCCTCAGCTGGTCCACCAGCCTCATAGACATCCTGGCCTGCCACAAGGTCCCAGGTTCAATAATTACCATCTTTTGCTAAAGGATATCCAGAGGCAAGTTGGAAGAATGACTGTTCTCTACTTAAGACCCTAAACAGCTACTGCCATTCTGAATAGCTAATACTGAGCTACATGGACCAGTGGTCTGATTTGGTATATGGTATATGGCAGGGTTCCCCAACTTTTTTGAGCCTGTTGGCATTTTTGGGATTCTAACACAAGGCGAATGGACACAATCACAAGATAGCCAACCACCAAATGTCAGACAGCAATATTTCAGGCAGAAGCTCTGTTTAACAGGATGCCTTTTAATCTGCACAGCCATTCAGATCTCCAGCGGCCAATGAGATACACCTAGCCCCACCCACTTTCTAAAAGCATTTGGCAGGCACCGGAAAAAGTATCAGAGGGCACTATGGTGCCCAGGAGCACCATGTTGGGGATCCCTGGCATATGGCATGTGTGAACCAGCCCTGAGTCTTTCTGCATGAAATCCAACCATTTAGCATCCCATCTCTTCCCTGGCTCTTTACCACAACATGACCATATCAAGATACATCTAGGGGAAAAAGTGATTCAACAGTTTTACAGGCTTAATTTCAGTGCATGCGAAGAGTCACTTCTTCCTTCATCTTACTTAGACTAAACATTTTAATAACAAGTCATATAAAAATCCTATTTGGGATTTTCAGCAAAGGATAGACAGTTTACGGTGTCCCACTTACACCTTGTAAAGACACATATTAGATCTTCTCAGCTTGCTTGGACTGTGGCTCATATATTTATTCAACCCCCAAACAAGTGTTCAAATGTGTCTTCATTTTTTTTAAAAAAAAATCTGACAAAAGTGAGTTACTTTCAATGGACTTCCCTGTTAGCTGTTTTTGATGTCATTTTATATTTCTTAATAGGACTAAGATTATTTGAAAATTTAAGGCAGCTGACAGAATAGTCTTGAAACTAGAAGAACTACAGATAAGTTTTTACCAGGGGCCCTCAGTGTTGTGCCTTTTCTGGTGCCAAGTGTTTTTAGAAAACTTGCAGGGACAGGTGAGGCTTTTGCCCAGCAGTGCTTCTGATTGGCCATCGAAGATTTGATTGGCTGTGCTGATTTTTAAAAACATTGCTTTGGTAGCACAGCACAAAGGTCTTCCGTATGTGACTGAAGATAAACCGTGGCAGCCATTTTGTCTCTGGCCCCATCTCCCATGGCAGCCATTTTGTGGCAACAGTTTGCAGCTATGCCTACCTTGGTGTGTTAGAATTCCAAAGGTGCCCGCAGGCTCAAAGAAGTTGAGGACTCCTGGTCTATAACACTCATTTTCAAGTAGTGTGATGTAGTGTTAAAATTAGTTTAGGTTGCGGTCACACATGCCAGATAAAACGGGGGGAGGCGGGGTTATTTCCTCTGGAGAAATTTGACCTGCAGTTGCGAGATCACACCTCCCTTTGAAGAGGCGGGCGCAGCCCGTCAGTGTGGGATCAGATGCAACTGTGGGTGAGTCAGGGTTTTTTTTGGTGCCATTTGTTTCCCATGTGCTTAAACATGGAATTGATGAACCGCACCTCTGCACTGAGGGCTCCCTATAGAGTTTGCAATGATGCGCATACTGAGAAGGGGGGGGGAAACAATGGTACGAAGTCAGGATGGCCTGATCAGACCATCCTGGCAGCATGAGAGCACGCTGGAGCGATCAGACGGGAAAGTCCATCCGTGGCCCATCGCAACCAATTCACTGCCGGATTTCCCCTGGTATCTTTTAACTCCGCTTCTGCAGCAGAGCAAGATGGGTTGCCGACGGCTACGGGACACTTCCGATATGTTGCTGTCTGATCGCTTCCTTTAAATCCGCCTGGCATTTGTGCCTGTGTTGGGTCTAATTGTGTGTATGATTGCAGCCTTAGAGAGGACTAGTCATTTTCCTCTCAACCTAGCCCACTGTGAGGATAAGTCATATGGGGGGGGGGCCATGGACGTATGGCAATCCTATGAATTAATGACCTCCAAAACATCTTATCATTAACAGCCTTGCTCAAGTCTTGCAAATGGGGGGGGCCATGGATTCCTTGATTGAGTCCATCCATCTCGTACTGGGTCTTCCTCTTATCCTGTTGCCTTCAAAATTTCCCCCAGCATTTTGCCTGTTCCAATAAGTCTTCTCATAATGTGACCAAAATACGCTATTTTAGCTTCTAGGGAGAGCTTAGGCTTGCTTTGATCTAGAACTCATTTATTTGTCTTTTTGGCGGTCCACGGTATCCCTAAAACTCTCCCCCAACACTGCATTTCAAATCAATCAAATTGCCTCCTTTCAGCTTTCTTCATTGTACAACTTTCACACCTATACATAGTAATGGGGGGAATACTATGGCATGGATTACCTTGATCTTGGTCGCCAGCAACACATCCTTACCCTTAAGGATCTTTTCTAGTTCCTTTATGGCTGCCCTTCCTAGTCTCAGTCTTCTTCTGATTTCTTGGTTGCAGTCTCCTTTTTGATCAATGACTGAACCAAGGAATAGAAAATCTTGAACAATTTCAGTTTCTTCATTGTTCACCTGTTGTATAATTCCCCAGTGGTCAATACTTTTGTCCTCTTGAGTTCAGCTGTAATCCTTCTTTGGTACTTTCTGCTTTAACTTTCATCAGTAGTCATTTCAAGTCTTCACTATTTTCTGCCAGTAATGCGGTGTCATCTGCGTATCTCAAATTGTTAATGTTCCTTCCACCAGTTTTTCACTCCACCTTCATCTACATCTAATCCAGATTTCCTTTTTTTATGATCCATGTATAGATTGAATTTACAGGGAGATAAAATACATCGTTGTCAGACACCTTTGCCAAATGAAAACCTTTCTGTTTCATCATGCCCTGTCCTAACAGTATCCTCTTGTCCAGAGTACAGGTTGAGCACCAAAACCATCAGATGTTGTGGCACATCCATGTCTTTTAAAACTATCCACAGATAATTTTGTTGTTGTTGTTGTTCAGTCACACAGTCAAGTCCAACTCTTTGCGACCCCATGGACCAGATCACGCCAGGCCTTCCTGTTTTCCGCCGTCCTCTGAAGTTGGCTCAATTTCATGTTCGTTGCATCTATGACACTGTCTAACCATCTCATCCTTTGCCGTCCCCGTCTTCTTTGACCTTCAGTCTTTCCCAGCATCAGGGTCTTCTCCAGTGAGTGCTCCCTTCTCATTTGGTGGCCAAAGCATGTGAGCTTCAGTTTCATTATCTGGCCTTCCAGGGAACAGTCAGGGTTGATTACTTTTAGGATTGACTGATTTGATCTTCTTGCAGTCCAAGGGACTCTCAAGATAATTTTAGGCAGATGTTAAATTTAATATGGGTAGGACAGGACCAGAGCTTGCCACTATGATCTGTAATCCTTTCCCCCACATGTGCTCCATTACCCCAGATATGTACAGAGAGTCTGAGATGAGCAATAGAAACTGGTATTTTTAAACAAACAAACAAACAATGAACCAACCTGGGGCTATCAAGGACAAGGGGAGAGGTTTAGCCAGCTCCCCAGGTAAAATCCTTTTGCTTTCTGCCATGTAAGAGCATGGCTGTTGTTCACTCTTAAAGGAAGAAGTAAAATACTGTGCTTGGAACAAGTTTTTTCTTTTTCTTTTTGCAACAGGAACATTAGTGCAGTGAAAAGAAACTCTGCATCCCTACTTCTGATAATGGACTTCCTGGCCTGCAGTGTGAAGGATCCCATGGGTTGTGGGACGCAACATGTTTCTGGCTGACACACTGCAGAACTCTTTGTCACAGAGGGGGCCATCTCTCCACCCACCTAGCATAATGATGAACAGCTTTACTAATCATTATCAGAGTGCCTTTGAGCACATACAAAGCGCCTTTCCATCCTGACCAAGTACCCAAAGCCAGCCTCCACATATCCAGGATTTCAAACATTTGAGCACAGCAAATTGGAATCTGCCTCCCCCCACCCCAATACATATACTTGTGCTCCTTCTTCTTGTCTGCCCTCTTACCTTGGACTCATTACTTTGCATGGTTTTGTTCTTTTGACCAGGATCACTTCAGGGGGGGGCAAAAGACCGAATTCTTTCCTTTGAGAAAAGGTAGTTGTCAGGGAAATCATTTGCAAGCAGTACTGCAAGCTTGGCACTGTTTCAGCTCTCCATTATGAAGCGATCGCCTCCTGTTTAATGGGAAATCCCAGTTCTTATTCCCAGTGGGGGTTTTGGTAGGTCTGAAGTATATCTTTGTGGTTAGGGGGAAAAGACATTTACTAGGGAAGCAATGTGTTATGACCTCGGGGAACGGTGCCAAAGGCAATAAAAGCTCACTTTTACATGTCATTTACGCATTCAGAAAGATTTAGAGAGACTCTACAGCATATCTCGAGGCACATTTGCCAAACTTCTGTTGCCTCTTATCCCTCAAAGATAACGAGGCAACATTTAACACTTCTCTATGGACGAGAAAGAAGTGGATTTTGCAGCCTAAGTTTCCACTGGGCATTTTCCCCTTAAAGTAACACTATTCTGCAGGTCCCAGAGCAAGGCAGTGAAATTACCACGACTCCTTCTTCATGCTGTGCCTGCACTTGGGGCTCTTAGCATCTGCCCTGTGTTTGCCTCAGGGTGAAAAACAGCACAACCCCCTCAGCTGCACACTTTCCAGTATCATTTGGGATTCCTCGACCTACCCTTGCAGCTCTTCTCTGATATCTTAGGTCTGATAGCTTTGGGCTGCAATAGGATACCAGGGCACTCTCATTTTAAACCAGGGCTGCCTCAAAAAACATGCCACCCCCAAGCAGCCACATTGGTGCACCTAACAGTAACGCCATCCGTGTTCTCTGGAAATAAATCAGGGATGGATTGTTTCAGGAAGCTAGATCTTACATCTGTCCCATGAAAGGTGCAATTTCCATGCGTGGAAACCAAAGTTTCCTCAGAATTTCCACATAAGAATTTATGGCTTTTAGGGATTGTTGGTTTCATGTCACCTACTGGCAAACCCTTGAACTGGAGATGCCAGGATTGAACCTGGGACCTTCTGCATGCCAAAGAGATTCTCTGCCACTGAGCCACTGCCCCTCCCCACTTGTGATATAGATAAATAATTACAGATAAGTTTACTTAATTCCTTGTCATGTTGAAGATTGTGGGCATTTTCCCCCAGTCTTTTCATTATGGCCAAAGTTGCTCTGGAATGTGGATAGGTGATCAAGTCTACTTCCTCGTGGGGACTTCCTCCTCTTTGGCCCCGGTCACATGGGAGGTTTTGGGCCGGAAGAGGGATGGATCAGGGGCGCAGCAAACGGGCGCGAGCACACCGCAACATCTGGGAATCGGCGTGCACCCGATCCGTCCCTTCCGGCCTAAAACCCGCTGCAAAAAAACCCCAAGTAAAAGGTAGCACCAACCTGTAACGGCGCAGCAAGTGCGGCTGTGAGATCACCGGCGTGCCCATCTGCAGGAGCAATCGAGGCTCCCGGCACACAGTTTGGCTGCCTCACTCTCCCTGCAGTGGCTCCCCCCCCCCCCGGCATCTGATCGGACCCGGGGG
>NW_015162480.1:1546215-1557765 GCF_001447785.1 Gekko japonicus
CCCCCCCCCCGGGCATCTGATCGTGCCGGGGAGCAACTGCACGGCGGCTCAGGTGATCTATCTGATCCTGCCGCCACGTGTCTCTTTTGGTGCGGCTTTAAAAAGCCGCACTTCAGGCGTTCTTTTCCCCCCTGTGTGGCAGGGGCCTTTGACTACCAAAATGCAGCCCTTTTTTGGCAGCACACACACAAGTTTGTGGTTTAATTGTGCTCCCCGCCCCATCCCTGCTGGGCTTGTCCCCAAACTTGCTTTTCTCTGATTTTTTGGGAAACAACCTGATCTAAGGTTGCAGTCACACGTGCCAGTTGAAGCGGAGGGGAAGCGAGGAATTTGACACACAGTTGTGAGATCACGCAGCCCTTTGAATCTGGGGGCTCAGCCCATCACTGTACGATCAGACGCAACTGTGGGTGTGTTGGGGTTTTTTTTGCCATTTATTTCCCTTGAGCATAAACGAGGAATCGCACCTCTGCACTGAGGGCCTCCTATGGAGTATATGATGATGCGCATACTGCGAAGTGGGGGGGGGGGGGGGGGCCAAGCCGGGATGGCATGATCAGACCATCCCGATGGCATGCACGCATGCTTGCGTGATCAGACAGGGGAAAGTCCATTGGTGGGCCATGGGAACCTGTTTACGACTGGAATTTCCCCGGTGTCTTTTTACTCCACTTTCATAGCAGAGCAGCCCGGGTTGCCGACGACCGCGGGAGACTTCCCAGATGTTGCTGTCTGATCACACCCTTTAGATCCGTCAGGCATTTCTGCCTATGTCGGACCTACTGGATCGCAGCCCAAGTGTCTTATCAGGTAGGTCCAGGCAGGAAAGTGTACATTATCCAAAATCTCACCTATATCAATGTCATTTACTGTCTCCCACACCCACTCGCAGTCACTATTTTCCTGCCATGCATTGTAGAGTTGCTAACTTCTAGGTGGGGCCTGGAGTTTTCCAGGGATTTTCTCTGATTTCCAGACTACAGAGATCAGTTCCTCTGGAAGAAGTAAACAGTTTTAGAGGGTGGACTCATGGGCACTGGGCTTCCTGCCCTCTCCAAAATTCAGCCTCCCCAGGAACGGTTTCCAAATCGCCAGGAATTTCTTGGAGCTAGCAGCAGTAATGCCATCAACAGGCTTTTTACAGACTTTACAAAAGTCAGTAATCACTAGCTCGCTTTAACGTTGTATAGTGATGTATTGCAGCACTGTACTCGTTCCCGTGAATTCCGAGCCCTTTGTGTTGTGGAGATACACTTTCCCCCTTATTTCATGCAATGGAAAGGGCTAGAGACTTTTAAAAAATTAAAGCTGGCAATTCAGAAGAATTGGTAGGCTATTCCAGTGTGTGTGTGTGTGTGTGTGTGTGTGTGTGTGTGTGTGTGTAAAAAGCTCAGACAAGTCACAACTTATGGTGACCCCATGGGATTTTCAAGGCAAGAGATGTTCCAAGGTGGTTTGCCACTGCCTGTCTCCATTAAGCTACCCTAGTATTCCTTGGTGGTCTCCCACCCAAATACCAGCCAGGGCTGACCTTGCTTAAGCTTCTGAGATCCCATGTGACCTGGCTAGCCTGGGCTATCCAGGTTAGGGCTGCTATTCATCATTATAATATTATAAAGCTATTACAGATTCAATATGTTGTTCAACATCTTTCTGAAAATAGGCCTCTGGTAGTGCCAGGGTGAGAGGAATGATGGCCACTGGCAGGGGGAGGGATTTTTGTTTGTCCCTGCAAATACTTATGCATTTTCAACAGCAGCACAAGCTACTCAGAGAATTGACTCTGACCATTTCTGCGGTAGTGAAATCCCCCACATTGACGTTTTTTAAAACTGTGCATTATGTGAAATTTTCCACAGTCGATTTTTCCTCCCCAGGTGCAAACCCAAAGTTTTTGCCTTCTTACCCCGTGTTTTCGGAACTTGCTAAAACTGGGGGTTCCAAAAACACCGGGTAAGACGGAGAAAACTTCAGATTTGTGCCTGGTGTGGAAAATATCTACTGCAGAAAATGCCACATAACATGCAGTTTTTAAAATGTCAATGAGGGGGATTTAACTACTGTGGAAATGGTCTCTATGTGGAAGCTGCCCAAGTTCTGTCCTATACAGACCTCCTAAGAGAGACCTCAGCTGTGAAGATATGGATGTGGATTCCCATTAGCTCATCTCTTTCCTCCTGATCTCAACAGATTTCCATGGATGCAAGGTGAAATTTAAGAAAGTGAAGCAAAGTGAAATTTAGCAGTCATGGGATGAGCAAATATTGGGTTCTCCAAAGGATCGGTATTGCAGCTGGTGTTATTTTATATTAACAAACAACCTGAAGTCAGAAGAGAGAGGTGAGGCAGTGAACCTTGAGGCTAGATTATTAAAAATAATGAAAACCCAAACAAGCAGCAAAGAGCTCCAGAAAAGCATGTCAGACTGGATGAATGGGCAATAAAATAGCGAATGATATTCAGTTTACATTAATGGAGATTGGGGAGGGGAAGGAAACCCCCCCCCCCACAGTTTCACTGATATACTGATGGGGTCTCAGCAGGTTGTGACTAACCAGGAAAGAGATCTTGGGGTCACGGCTGAAAGCTGAATTAAAATGTCGACACAGCACGCAGTGGTAGTGAAAAAGACTCAACTCCATGTTGGGGATTATAAATCTATGGTGAACAGTGTGTACAGATCTGATAGCCCAGATGTTGTAACAGCTGCAAAGGGTACAGAAAAGAGCAACAGAAAAGATCAAAGAGTGCGAGTTTATTCTCTGTAAGGTAAGATTTAAGCTTTTCGTACTTAATCTAGGAAAAAGACAGCTACGACAGGGCATGGTAAGAAGTTCATTGCTGTAGAGAAGGTAAAGAATAATCAATGAAATTTCTCAGCAGAAAAGAAAATACTCCATTGACCCTTGCTACGCACATAAGGCTGTTGCAGACATTTCCCTGTTTTAATGTGAAATGTTGGAGGGCAAGGAAGCTCCAGATTCAGAGGCAGAATAACTCTGAATATCAGTTGCTTCACGTCAAACAAACGGGGGGGGGGGATGCTGCCCTTACTCCTTGTTTGTGCTTCTAAAAAGCATCTTACTGGCTGCTATAGAATATGGGCCGCTGGGCTAAAAAGACCCCTGGTCTTATCCAGCAGGGCCCTAACGGTTTGTATACAGTTTATGCATGAAGTATTTAAAAACTGGCTCTAGATTACATGGTGCCTGATGTCACTCCTTCCAGATTCCCAGGAAAATTTTCCATTAAATGTTATGGATCTGTTTACTGGGTGTTGCTTCCTTCCTCCTAGAGGCCGGTTCTTGTTTCCTGAGTGATAGTCCATGCTGATAGTCTATGTTGATTCATTTGAAATGTGGTGTTGGAGGAGAGCTTTACAGATACCATGGACCGCCAAAAACACAAATAGGTGGGTTCTAGATCAAATCAAGCCTGAACTTACCCTAGAAGCTAAAATGACTAAACTGAGGCTATCGTATTTTGATCACATTATGAGAAGACAAGAGTCACTGGAAAAGACAATAGCGCTAGGAAAAGTGGAAGGCAGCAGGAAAAGAGGAAGACCCAAGATGAGATGGATGGACTCAATCAAGGAAGCCATGGCCCTCAGTTTGCAAGACTTGAGCAAGGCTATTAACAATGGGACATTTTGGAGATCATTAATTCATAGGGTTGCCATAAGTCATAAGTGACTTGACGGAACTTTACACAGTCTATGCTGATTGTGAGAGATCAACATCATTTCTTACAAAACCATTTGCTCTTACTAGAAATAAGCAGAAAATTGGTATATAGTAACAACACAAAAAGCTTTTCCTTTGTTTCCCTAAGAAAAATTTGTTTCTTGTTTATGAATATTGGTTTTTATCATGGACATTTGGAAAACTTGTGCCTTGCTCATGTACACCTTTGCCAGTCAATTTGTCTGGATCTATTGTATATATTGCATGGACTCTAATCTGGGAGAACTGGGTTTGATTCCCCACTCCTCCACTTGCACCTGCTGGGTGACCTTGGGCAAGCCATAGTTCTGGCACAGCTGTTCTTGAAAAAGAGCAGTTTCTGTCAGAGCTCTCTCAGCCCCACCTACCTCACAAGATGTCTGTTGTGGGGAGGGGAAGGGAAAGGAGTTTGTAAGCTGCTCTGAGACTTCTTTGGGTAGTGAAGGGCGGGGTATAAATCCAATCCAATCTCTTCTCTTCTCTTCTCTTCTTTAAATACATGCAAGTGGTGGCAGCAAAACTATTTAGATTTCAGCATAAGTGTGGAATCTTGTTACTTAATTTCTTGGGGTTGCTTCCATGTAGTGATCTTTTTGTGCTGATAAAGGATCTCTTTTCTGCAGTCATCTTCAAGCAGAATATAAACAGGAGCTCCTATATCCCCCCAAATCTGGCAAGATCCTACTGTTATGTTTACTTGGAAGTTAAATAAGGAAATCCCACTCTGTAAAGGTCTGGCTTCTCCGTGAAACCATCTTTTTAACATTTTGTTTCCTCCCTCTTTTGTTTCACAGCCACTTCTCTTACTTCATGCTTTATTAATTATTTCCTGTTCCATTGTCCAGCATTCTTACATGTGTCCTTAATCTGTTTGGTTTCCCTGAAGGGTTTTGATTATGTTTTTTCTCTCTCCTCAGCAAAACGTATTGTCCATTTTAAGATAATCATGATTGGACTTCATAACTGAGATTACAATCATAAATAGAAAATGATTAGTTAAAGCCCCCACCCATGGGAACAAGTACTGATTAAAGATTCATTTGGGAATGCTGCGGTACCTGACTGGCAAATTAGGCTGAAAAGCAGAAGCTACTTTAAAATGGAGAGAAGGAGCAGGAACCCTGGAAAGCTTTAGTAGTACTTTAGCAGTCTGTTTCAGAGGGTGGCCATCTTGGTGTGCAGTAGAACAGTTAGATTTGAGTCCAGTAGCACTATAGAGACCAACCCTGTAGTGTACTGAAACAGCTTACTTGAATCGCCACATTGACTCCCCATGTTAAGCTCGAGTCAGAGGAAGGCTCCTCCGAGCTAACATGCTATTGGTCACTCCTCAACAGCGACCAATCCGAACGGCACCTAGTCCCTGCGAGGGAAGAACTCTCATTGGACATTATCCGATCAACCTCATTGGTTGGTTATTGTACTGAGGCGTGGCTACGTTAGCCCGGGAATGTTTAAAAGGAGCCTAGCTCCCAATGTTAAGTTGTTCTGGTTATGACTTATTCAAGCGCTTGTTCGTACCTTCAATAAAGGTGTTCACTTTTGCTGAAATCATTCTCTGGATCTTTTTTAGCGGCAATCTAACAAACTCCAAAAATCTTGTTGGTTTCTAAGTCGCTATGGGACTTGAACCTAACTGTTTAGCAGTCTGCACATGGCTGGCTGGAAGTCTAGGGATGCCAGCCTCCAGGTGGGTCCTGTGGGTCCCCTGGAATTACAGCTCATCTCCAGACTACAGAGATCAGTTTCCTTGGAGAAAACGGATGCTTTGGAGGGTGGACTCTCTGACATTGTACCCCACTGAGGCCCCTGTCCTCCCCAGGCTCCATCCCCAAATCATCCCAGGAGTTTCCTATCCTGGATCTGGCAACCCAATGCACCCCATCCCCTGCTGGTGGCCAGGGGAGACCTGGCTACTCTACATGACCCTTGTATTTAGATGAAAAATATTGCCACAAGTCAGGTCTGAAAAAAGATGGGAAAGCAGTTTAGGAAAAAAAAAACTAGAACAGGGGTCCCCAACCTTTTTGAGCCTGTGAACACCTTTGGAATTCTGAGACAGTGTGGTGGGTGTAGCTGCCAAATGGCTGCCACAAAATGGCTGCTGCAGGAGGTGGAGGCAGCTACCAAAAAAAAAAAAAAAAAAGACTGCTGTAGCATACCTTCAGTCACACAGTGAAGATCCTTGTGCTCTCCTGGCAGCTGCTGTCAAAGCAACAGCTGTAAAAATGTACATGGCCTATCAAATCTCCAATGGCCAAATAGAAGCATGGTGTGGCAGAGGCCCTGCCTGGTGCCACCCACTTGCTAAAAACACTTGGCAGGCACAAAGAAAGGTGTCGGTGGTCACCATGGTCACATTGGGGATCCCTGTATGACAGACCCCTGCTTCTTCTTTACTGTGAGGAAGATTTCCCCTTCAACACTGTTCCCCACGCTGACTGAGCAGCCTCTTAGTAGTGTAAAGTTCAAACAAGAATGTTGATTTTATGTTATTTATTTTTTTTAAATTTGCAAACATTTTATTATCAGGATATAATATCATGTCCAACATAAAAACATTTCCCCCTTTTAAACATTTTATACCCTTTTTTCTCTGCTATCCTCCCCCCCTCTACTTCGGGCTTCCTGCAGTGCTCTCACCTCCCATCCAAATTCTCCCTTCCTCCTCCCTTAACCATTCTTCTACAGTTAGACCTGTCAAGTAACATTTTCTTAAATTAATATTTCTATACTTTCAACTATTTCACAATTTTTATATCCTTAATAGTTATCAAAGCAAAATAGATTGTTTTTCACACCCCAATATTATTCCAAATACTCTTTAAAGTCTTTCCAATCAGCAAACTTTCCCTTTTGACTCATGAGGAGTCTAGGATCGTTTCCCTTTTCACACAAATCAGGGGTCCCTTCTGAGTTGGACTCACTGAATAACTGGGTAAGAAATATCCTCCTGTTTCTAGGAGTGATAATCCTTTTCTGTTAAGATAGAGTGGTAGTTTCAACCTATTGTCCAGTCTTTTTTTTTTGGTCAAACCTAAATTCTGGAGACTGTGAATAAATGGAATTCAGCTAGGACTGACACTTAAACTTTAAGTTCTGATCTCTGAAATTTTCCTCAAGTGTGATGTTACACAGTCAGAGCAAGGAGTTGTGTCCCTTCACTTTCCAAGTGAACTTTTCCATTTCCCTCAGATCGACACACACACTCTTCCTAACTGGCAACTGCCAAGCCAAAGTCCACACAAGGACTGACTCCCTCTGACCAGACTGACAAGACTTTTGAAATCTCTCTTCAACTGGCACTGACCAATCAAGAGAGGGGGGTGCAGCCTGTCAATCAAAGTGTGCTCTACAGTGAACATAAGAACATAAGAACATAAGAGATGCCAATGTTGGATCAGGCCAAAGGCCCATCCAGTCCAACACTCTGTATCACACAGTGGCCAGAAATACCAGGTGCCATCAGGAGGTCCACCAGTGGGGCCAGGACATTAGAAGCCCTCCCACTGTTGACCCCCCCAAGCACCAAGATGACAGAGCATCACTTGCCCCAGAGTCCCTATCTATACCTTGTGGCTAATAGCCACTGATGGACCTCTGCTCCATATGCTTATCTAATTCCCTTTTGAAGCCGTCCATGCTTGTAGCCACCACCACTTCCTGTGCCGCCACCACTTCCTGTGGCAGTGAATTCCAAGTGTTAATCACTCTTTGGGTGAAGAAGTACTTTCTTTTATCCGTTCTAACCCGACCGCTCAGCAATTTCATGGAGTGCCCACGAGTTCTTGTATTGTGAGAGAGGGAGAAAAGTACCTCTTTCTCTACCAGCTCTTTCCCATGCATAATCTTATAAACCTCAATCATGTCACCCCTCAGTCGTCGTTTCTCCAAGCTAAAGAGCCCTAAGCGCCTTAACCTTTCCTCATAGGGAAAGTGTTCCAACCCTTTTATCATTCGAGTTGCCCTTTTCTGCACTTTTCCCAAAGCTATAATATCCTTTTTAAGGTGTGGTGACCAGAATTGCACACAGTATTCCAGAGGAGGTCGCACCATTGATTTATATAGCGGCATTATGATATTGGCTGATCTGTTTACAACTGGCAACTGCCAAGCCAAAGTGAGGCACTAACCCCTAATCCCCTGGCTGTCTGAATTCGAAGCACTAAGCATCTTGCTTTTGGAAGTCAGTTTGTCCCACCCTGCACTAGAATATATCGGTGAGAGTCAAATCTGAATTCCATGTAAAATCTGTGTGACAAAGGCTGTGGTTACACGGCACGGTAATTGCGCCTTGTTCCCGCTTTAATTTAAACGGGAATATTTTGCTGCGAGTTTGCCCCAGCAGGAAGGCGCACGGTGCAGGCCGCGCTGCTCGGGCGCCATCTCCGCCATCTCCTTGCCGCCCCTGTCCAGGCTACCGGAGCCCCTACCTCTCATTCGCGCCTCCACCAGGGATGCTGTAAGCACAGACTTTTTTTTTTAATGGATTTATTAAGCACATGTATGCCCATGTGCTCAAACCGGAAGCTTAAAAAAACAAAAACAACCTACAACAGAGAGCAGTCAGACGGCCTTATTCCCAATCATTGCGAAAGAGGGCTGTCCATATAGGTGAAATCGCAGGTTCAAAGCGCAAGATCCAGGAAAGTACTCGATTTTCCCGGGGTCAGGAAAACCCGCGAGCATTGCGAGAGTGAGCCTGCTTTGCCACGGGAGGTGGATTGGTGCATGTGAACAGAAAATTTAAATGCGGGAGGAAACAGCAGCGAATCCCGATCAAAGGGACCGTGTGACAGAGCCCAAAATGATTTCTTTCCACATTGAACAGCTACTATAGAAGTAACTGTAGTTTCAAGTCACAGCCAGGAATGCACCTCAGAAAGGGTTCCAGTTGCATAGCTAGGCCAGCCTCTAAGCTGCAATGGGCAGAGGGTTTCTATGCACTGCAGAGAAAACTTGGGTGTGACTCTTCAGAAATACTTGCAATGATAGAAACAACAGCAATTCTTAAATCATTGATGGCCTCTTTTCCTGCCTAACCAGCAGGGCCTTGTGGGCTGGGTGGAGAGGATCCTGCCTGGTGGCATGGATATTCTACTGGGGTTTCAGCAGTAAGCAACTCGCCTGCCATTTTCCTGCAGTATCAGCGGGGGACGGGGGAATCCTTACAGGGAACAATTTAAAATACCATTCTTATGGTAGACATATCTTACTAACCTGCTGTGAAAAACATCTAGTTCTTGCAAAATATTATGTATACGTGAATAGCTTTCAGATAGATTGCAGTAGTGCACTTCATGTCCCGCCTAAATCCAGGTTGGATTCCTCTGCTTCCATAGGCAACCAGCCACATTGGAAACAATGCCAATTGTTCTCTTATGAGAGTCCTCATGTGTCTCTCTGCTTCCTGACCAACTGAGTTGCCAGCCTCGAGGTGGGGCTTGGAGATCTGCTGTTTGACTTCCAGATGAAAGAGATCAGTTCCCCTGGAGAAAATGGCTGCTTTGGAAGGCTCTCTGGCATTGGACCCTGCTCAGGCCCCTCCCCTCCACAAACCCCGCCCTCCCCAGGCTCCATTCCCAAAATCTCCAGGTGTTTCCCCACTCAGAGCTGGCAACCCTATGACTGAGGCTAGCGTTTGAGTCCACTCCCAGAGACATTGAAGTTGGAAAAAGATTCCTTAGGCCAGAAGAAGAAGAGGATTGGATTTATATCCCACCCTTCACTACCCAAAGAAGTCTCAGAGAGACTTACTTTCTCTTTCCACCCTTCCCCTTCCCACAACAGACACCCTGTGAGGTAGTTGGGGCTGGGAGAGCTCTTTCAAGAACTGCTCGTGAGAGAACAGCTCTGAAAGAACTTGTAACTGACCCAAGGTCACCCAGCAGCCGCATGTGGAGGAGTGGAGAATCAAACCCAGTTCTCCCAAATTAGAGTCCATGCTCCTAACCACTACACCAAAGGATACAGGCAGTTACTTTTTTTAAGGCACTGGTAGAGTAGACTGCTGATTTAGGGTTGCCAGCTCCAGGTTAGGAAATTCCTGGAGATTTGGGGAGGTGGTGCCTGGAAAGGGCAGAGTTACGGGAGGGGAAAGTGCTCAGTAACACCACAGAGCTCACCTTCCACAGCAGCCATCTTCTATAGGGGAACTGATCTCTTTTGTCTGGAGATCAGTTAACTCCAGGAGATCTCCAAGCCACACCTGGAGGTTGGAAACTCTGTATGATGTTTTAGACTAAAAGTGCAAACTCATACTTGGACAACATGATATAGTCCTCCTGTCCTGTTGATAACTAGGATTGCCCAGCAACCCAGCACTGAATAAACGGTTAAATCTTCCATAGAAGAGGGAGACAAGACAGCCATGGCGCTGTCCACCTGTTCCTTCCCTCAGAGCTGTTGACTGCTTTTTTCCACTGTGCCCAACAGTTGGGGGCGGGGGGGGGGGGGGGACAATAGGGCGGGAGATGGAAGACTCACTACAACAGTGGATTTCAAGTAAGGTTGCCAGGTCCCCCTGGCCACTGGTGGGGGATGGGGGGTAGGGTTGCCAGATCCAGGTTGGGAAACTCCTGGAGATTTAGGGATGGAGCCTGGGGAGAGCAGGGACCTCACTGGGGTCCAATGCCAAAGAGTCCACACCACAAAGCATCCATTTTCTCCGTGGGGACTGTAGTCTGGAGATGAGCTGTAATTCCAGGGGTTCCCCAGTTTCCACTTGTGTATATTGTATTTTTATTCTGTGAAAGCAAGAAATTACAAGTAGATAAATAAGTATCACTTTGGTGGGAAGGTAACAGCGTTCCGTGCGCCTTGGTGTTTAGTCATGCCGGCCACATGACCATGGAAACGTCTTCGGACAGCGCTGGCTCTTCGGCTTTGAAAAGGAGATGAGCACCGCGACCCTAGAGTCGGATTCGACTGGATTTCGAGCAAGGGAACCTTTACCTTTACTTTTAATGAAGCTACAGTTGGACCATTAAATGTATTTTATCCTTTGACAATAAATACATGTATTTTTGATATTACTTAGGTTTTAAATATATTGTTTTCAGTAATTGGCTCTATGCTTGGTTTGTAACTGGAGTTTGTAACTAACCCTTTTGGTTCTTGATCCCCAGGTCTTACCTGGAGGCTGGCATCCCCAATTGGCATCCCTAATTTCAAGACTGATATCTGGGTACGGGATGCTAATCTGATCCTGACATTCCTGAGAGCCAATCAGAAAGCAGGCCAGGCGGCATCCATGTTCTGAGGAAAATCCTGAGGGAAAGAATTCCGAGAGAGGCCAAGTGGGGCCTTCGCATCTGGAAGGCACTACCTCAGCTTATTGACTGTAGTTAATTACAGCTTGAGATTTCAAAAATCAGTGGAACCAAGGCATTGGGACACGACAGCAGGCAGATTCTGACAATTTTTTGGTGAGTTGAAAGTGGAGCCTAATGTGGCGTCAGTTAAACAAAATTACACATATACCGGTCAGCTCAAAATACCTAGTTTATTCAGCTGAATTCCTGAGGGAGATATTGTATATATATTGTATATATATCTCTCCTTATCATAATTGAATAGTGGGGACCCACGTTCTAAAATGCGCCCCGTTAGTGTATGGGCGAAAAAATTGCCACTCAGAAGACGCTGCCTCCGATGACTGGCTCCCTCAGCGAACCTGGCCTGCCATTGGCTGGGTGGCTGGGAGGGGAGGGAGCCAGTCATCGCAGCCAGCGTCGTCTTCACTGACGGGTCGCATTCAGTTGGCAGCCAACGGAGCCGGTAGGGTCCGCCAATGCAGGACGGCGAACGGGGCCTTCAGGCCCCG
>NW_015162480.1:1559324-1589514 GCF_001447785.1 Gekko japonicus
CCAACCCAGGCTTCCTCCCCCCAACCCACTCCAGGCTTCCCCACCAACCCACTGTCGGCTTCCCCCCCCCCACCCAGCCCAGGATCTCCCCCCCGCGCCCCCCCAACCCACTCCAGGCTTCCTCCTCCCAACCCACTCCAGGCTTCCCCCCCCAAACCCACTCCAGGCTTCCCCACCAACCCACTGTCGGCTTCCCACCCCCAACCCACTCCAGGGTTCCCCCCCAACCCACTCCAGGCTTTCCCCACCCCCAACCCACTCCAGGCAGCGATCGGAGGTGGGAGGTGTATGCATGATCCGATTTAATGTTTAAATTTTTATATTGGAATCATTGAACATTTCACAAACAATACAACTATGACATCTAACTCCTGCGGAGAAAACGGTGGACTATGTCATTATACCCTGCTTAGGTCACCACAGCAAATTGACACTGTTTGCCCACAGCCAGAGCACTCGCCCAGAGCCTCTTTCTAGATCTCGTTGTATTGTTTTCACAACGGGCTTTACTGCTAATTTTACACATACCCACCTCAGTGGCAGGCCTTGAGATTTAGTAACAAACAAGGGGTAACAGTAATATATAAAGAAAAAATTGTAAATGTTGGTGTTTAAACACTATCGCTCTAACATTAGTTCACATCCAGGGCTCTCAAATCTAGTACATTTAATTAGCATCTAATTCATAATTAAAAAAAAAAACACTCTCACTTAAGTATGACTTTAGTTAATATTTATTTAATACTTAAATTCTATTAAGTTATCTGCAAATGATAAAATACATTTTGTCACGATTGCCCTGGAGGGGCGGGCTAGGCAAGGCACAGAGTATCCAAAAACACAGGCTGAGGTCAGAGCACCAGATAGGCAGAGAAACAAAAGCGTAATCCAAAATATCAGGTCACTTGCACAGTCTAAGTTTTACCGGATATTGGCAGTCTAAGTTGTAAAGCTGAAAGCCGTTGTTCAGAGTCAGGTTACACATTCCAAGGTCAGAGAGCCAGAAGAACAATGTCACGCAGTCCAGTCAAAAAGCCGAGGGAGTCAAGCAGAAAATCAGGAAACAAGATGCAAGGTTTGAGGTTCAGCGATTCAATCATATGATCAGTTGCCAGCACGAGGTAGGTAGTGAAGAGGGCTTCCTGAAAAGCCCATTCCCTGTGTTCCTACTTGCTGGCTGATTACAGAGTCCTAGCTCCAGTTAATACTCTGGACTCAGAGGACGCCTCCCACGCATGTGTGCTTCCCTGCGCCGGGTTGTCAAATCCCGTCTCCTTTGGTCTCGTAAACGAGCTACAGGTGGAGGGGAATCAGGGGTGTGGAGCTTGTGCTCGGCTCTGCAGGAGCGGCTCCAGGTGTGAACCCTTCTGACAGTTGGTGTTCATCCTCTGCAAAACTTACGTCCAGGGGTGCAGGGAGCTCTTCCTTGATGTGGAATGTGCAGAGTCCCCGGGATCAGGGTCCACTGGGTTGGGTGGCACAGTGGGCATGACAAATTTCTGCTAGAATGCATAAAAATCTAAATCGATATTATACCAAAAAAAGAGTAGAAGAGGAGAGGACAAGAAAATGTACAGAGTTTGTGTGCCTCCCCTTTATAAATGATGAGATAGAAAAGCAACTGAAGAAACTGATGCTGAGAGACGAGGTACTGAGTAGAATTTAGTCTCCACCATGTTGATAGTAAGAGTTTCACTCAGCCCGGTTCACCCGCTAGGCAAACTAGGCATTCGCCTAGAGCGCGGGCCGGCCCTTAGGGGGCGGGAGGAAAGGCAGGGGCGGCCCGCAGGAGTCCGGTGCACTCCCGGCACTATGAGCTGGAGGAGCGCCCTCTCCATGGAGCCAGGCACCGCAGTGCCCCCTCGACCCAGCCAGCGGCAGCGTCGCACTGCCAGGAAGCGCCAAGGTCCACCCTCCAAGGCCTCTGCTCCGCCTCCCGTGCCCATCCTGCCTTCCTGCCTCCCTCCCTTCCCTCCCATGCCACAGTCGGCACCCCAAGGGGGCCCTCAGAGCCGACCTCTTGCCTGGCCTTGGAGAGGCCGCCCAAGCAGCAGCAGCAGCCTTTCCCCAGATTGCACCGGCGGAGCAGAGGGGGGCAGAGGGGTGCTCCTGGCTGTGTATGGTGGCGGCAATGGGGCTGGGCGGCTGGAGCGGTGGCGGCGGGGCACGCTAGATGGGGGCGCCTCTTTCTGCTGCTGCTTGCCCCAATGGTGTTGCTGCTGCTGGGCGCCACAGGTAAGAAGACGGGACCGGGATGGGGCTGGCCACCGGTATCTCCTCCACCACCCTCCCTCCCTCCGCACTGGGAGCCCCGTTGGCTCGGGCTCCGCAGCACTGCCCCAGTGGAAGAGGAGGAGACGCAGCGGGTGTTTCGCTGGCAAGGCCCAGGGAGTGGGTGGCAAAGCTAAGCTCTGCCCCGAGTCACCACACACCAGCTGGGAGGTCTCCAGGCCCCACCGGGAGGTTGGCACCTGCACTCACCTAGGGCGCAGGAACACCTCGGGCCGGCCCTGGTTTCACTGTCTTCCTCTCCTTGTGACAGCTGCCAGGTTGAATGTCTGCTGGTAGAATCTGGTCTGCTAAAGGAGGTGAACACAAATTACTGCTTGCCTCCATAGCCAGCCATTATTTGTACTCCACACCCCCAGCATTCCCACTACCATGACTACTCTGATGGGTATCAGAGCACTTAGGGGGTGGGGGGTAGGTCTCTACACTGGGTTTTTGCCTGCTTCAAAGTTCAGTCATATGAAACCCCCTCCCCTCAGTACTTTGAACATGCCTAAAGACTTGGCAGAGGGGAGGCAGGTCTGTCATATTGTGCTGGGCTTTGGAGCTGAAGGAGCTGCGGTGGCTCAAGTGGTTAAGACGCTGAACTGCAGGCTGTGGAAGGTCAGTAGTTCAGCGGTTCGAGACCCGGGTGCCGCATGATGGAGTGAGCTCCCGTCTCTGGTTCCAGCTCCTGCCAACCTAGCAGTTCGAAAGCAAGAAATTGCAAGTAGATAAATAGGGACCACTTCGGTGGGAAGGTAACAGTGCGCCTTGGTGTTTAGTCATGCCGGCCACATGGCCACGGAAACGTCTTCGGACAGCGCTGGCTCTTCGGCTGTGAAACGGAGATGAGCACCGCAACCCTAGAGTCGGATTCGACTGGCTTTTGAGCAAGGGAACCTTTACCTTTACCTTGGAGCTGAACAAGTCTCTCATGGCATTTCTGTCTGTTCAGAAAGTCATTGCAACAGCAAAAAGAAAGAAAGAAAGAATGAATGAAAGAAAGAAAGCTGTCCCCCCCCCCCGCCGCCTCATGAGAGGAGAGAGACAGAAGCCTTATGTTGTGTTGAGCTTTGGGGAAGAAAGAGACTTAAAGCCCAGGGCAGCATAAGAGCTGTTCCTTCGGTTCTCTGCAGTTCCGGAGAACTTGGGGGGGAGAGATCTGTGTGTTGCCTCACCCAGGGGCACTTTCCCTGGTGATCTGGCAAACAGATCTTTGGCGGTCCAGCAGACACATTGGCCTGCCCCCTCCATAGGAAATGGCGCTGTCTTTCCGTGATGAATGACACCCACACTGACGACAATGTTTAGAACTACATACTGTGTGGATCATTCCTATCATACTTTGTGTCTTCACATCTGAACTCCAGATTCCTGGCTGCATTTGGTGGGGCTTGGAGGTCCACAGCATGATAATGGTTATCCACACAAATCATAGTTCTAGAGGTTGCATCTGGGACAAGGATCACTTGCTTTTGGGAGGGCCATTATTGGCGACATCTCCACAGCGAGTATAAATAACGTACTGTGGCCCTCAGTTAACATGAGCCGTTACAAGCAACATTTCATACAGAAGTATATTTTCCCTTGATTAGCATGACTTTTCTTCGCATGCATGGAAAATACTCGGCTTAACAGTGTAGGGTTTTAATCACCATCTGTTGTTTTTTTAAAAAAAATGTTTGTATTTTAGTGTTACATTTGGCACACAAGGTTATAGAAAGTCTGGGAGGAAGTGTTTGGAAAAGTCCAGTCCACTTTTGTACTATTGCCACTCTTAACCAAATATCTCCAGCAACACGTTTCAGATGGAGATGGTTAGCTTACAGGGCTCTTTTTGTAGAAAAAGCCCAGCAGGAACTCATTAGCATAATAGGCCACACCCAACAGCAGGAACTCATTAGCCTATTGGGCCACACCCCTGACAGCACAGCTCATTAGCACATTAGGCCACACCCACATTACCAGAAGTGTGGTTATCCAGGCACACCTACCTTTGGCTTGTTATTCTGTTTACCTTGTCTGTTGTCAAAACCCAGGGCCTTTTTTTTGTAGCAGGAACTCCTTTTCATGTTAGGCCACACACCCCTAATGTAGCCAATCCTAATGCGTTTCTGCTGTTGGGTGTGGCCTATTATGCTAATGAGTTCCTGCTGGGCGTGGCCAACTTGGGAGCCAGCCGGAACTCCATTCCCGTGCGTTCCTGCCCAAAAATAGCCCTGGTTAGCTATCATTAGATCAGTACAAATCCATAAAAAAGACACCAGCCAACTCTGAAATCTTTAGAAATGCATACCTTCCAATATTTCACAGTTACAAACAGTGTTCCCTCTAAGGTGAGTTAGTGAGAGCTAGCTCACAGTTTTTTAGCCTCCGGCTCACACATTTTTGCCTTAGCTCAGGAAGGATGGCTCCAGAGCAAATTGATTTATATAGTAGCCAAATTGCCTGCTCACAACTTTAATGTCAGTAGCTCACAAAGTAGAATTTTTGCTCATAGGACTCCACAGCTTAGAGGGAACATTGGTTACAAATGCACATACAGATACACCTCATACCAGGAAATGCAATCATGACATATTAGTGAAGACTGTACCCTCTTGGTTGTATACAGGGCTGTCAAGAGGGCAGGGATTAGGGAGACAAAATTCTGGGCCGTTGATCTCCTTAGGGGCTCATGAAGTCAGGCAAGCCATGTGATTTGCTTTCATATAATATTTAAATTGAGTTGAAGTATTGTGAAGAAGCAATTTTTGTCTGGAGCCCACAGAGGCTCTCAGCAGTCCAGTATTCATTCAGCAACTGCTAAGAAATACTTCCCTGTTGGCAAGGCTCCGTACAGCTGTAGAATGTTTGAATTCACTTGCCATGTAAGACAACGGGACCACATGAAAAGTAATAATTTGAAACTCCATCCCCAGGAAAGGGATTCTTAGAAGCGTCATTGTTACTGTCCAAATGTCTAAACTGAGTGTTGGTCTTCTGCTTTGGAAAACCTGATTCAAGGCCTGGTGGTTGGCTTGGAGCTGGCTTATAGGTTGGGTACAGAGAGTTCAACATTGCAGAGGCAGGAATCAAGGTTTGTAGGGTTCCCGGGTTGAAACCCAAAGAGTGATATTACACCTTTAAAGTAACTGACGAAGAGCAACAAGGAGTCACAGCATCTCATGCCTGGGTTTCCTTGGTGTCTTTTTCTACCTTTGTCCTTCTGCTTTTGTGAGTATAGTACTCCAGGTACGTTACACAGAACAGAAAGATAAAAGAAAGGAGAGAAATGCAAAATGGTTGAGAAAAGCCATGGCTGTTTCTCCCACTCTGTTGAGAAAATTAAGCATACAGGTTTCAGCTCCATATATTCAAAGATTTTGTTATTGTTAGATCGCACTAACAAAGGACTCTTAGAGTGATTCAGCAAGTGATTCAGCTTTATTGGAAGTAACGAACAAGCACTCAACTCAGTAAGAAACCAGAACAGAAAACAGTGGGAGCTTATGCTCCTTTTAAACATAACCGGGCTAATGTAGCCACGCCTATTTACAATTAACAACCAATGAGATTGCTTAGTTAAGGACCAATGGGAGTCTTTCCCTCCTAGGGAATGGTATGTTCTGATTGGTCGCTGTTACGAAGCGACCAATAGGAAGTTCGCTCAGAGGAGCCCTGGTATGGCTCGAAGCTTAACATAGGAGCCCTATGAGGTGATTCATGTAAACGTTTCAATACATTACAATTCCTCCCCCCTAAGTTAAGTCATCATCCCAAATGTTTTATTATTTACATACAGACAATCAAACTTTTGTACATCAGTTATTCCCACCATAATTACACTCATAGTCCTTCAGATAAGTCGGCATTTGCCGCGAACGCTGGGACCTGCGGAGCGGTGCAGGCTCCATGGGCATACAAGGTTGTGGGTCAGAGTGGGGTTCACTACAGCTTGGTTCAGGCACAAACTCTACTGGGGTTTCAGCCCCGCACCCAGGGGTCTGCCCTGACTCGGGGACAGTACCGGGCCTTTCGGTACTCACCGCCTGCTCTGGGGGTCTCCACTCAACATCAGGGAATTCAGCCGTCGGAGAGTCAGCGCTGTCCGTAGCCCAACGCCTCCTTAACTGATCTATGTGGCGCCGCCAGATTCGACCGTCAGTCAACTGCACCACATACATGCGAGTACCCACAGAGTCGGATATTACCCCAGGAAGCCATAAGTGACCATTAGCATAATTTCGGCCGAAAACCTTGTCTCCTTTTTCAAACATGCGCACCTTCGGTTGCGCAGTGGTACGCTCGGATTGCTCTTCAGTGAGGTCTGGGTGCATTCGGTTCAAACGGGTCGTGAGTCTCCGCCCCATTAACAACTCGGCCGGGCTACGGCCTGTAGCACTACAGGGGGTGGTGTGCTGCAGCAAAAGAAAGGAGCCCAGCCTCTGGCTCCAGTCCCCTTCGTCCATTTTACCCAGGGCCTCTTTGGCCGTCCTGACCATCCGTTCGGCTTGGCCATTAGATGCCGGATGGAAAGGGGCCGAAGTCATTTGGCGTATGCCATTACTCGTGAGGAAGAGCCTAAATTCCTCAGACACAAATTGAGGCCCGTTGTCACTGACGAGGACGTCAGGCAACCCGTGCGTGGCGAAAAGATGGCGGAGCGCATGGATCACGGCTAGTGAAGTGGTTGTTTTCATGCGCACAACCTCTAACCATTTAGACATTGCATCCACTACTATGAGAAACATGTTCCCCTGGAACGGGCCAGCGAAATCCAGATGCAATCTGGCCCAGGGTTTCCCTGAAGACTCCCACCTCTGAGGCGGAGCTTGTGGGGGTTCCGGCCTGACTTGCTGACACTGGGAACACACGCGAACCCAATCCTCAATCTCTTTATCCAGCCCAGGCCACCAGACATACCCCCTGGCCAACGCTTTGGTGTGCACCATTCCAGGGTGCCCCTCGTGCAGAGATTCTAGAACTCTGTTCCTGAGCTTGTCAGGGACCACCACCCTGTTGCCCCATAAAACACAGCCCTTAGAAATGGACAGTTCACTTTGGCGGCATTTGTAGGGTCCAAATTCAGGTTCAACACTCCCAACTGGCCACCCCCTCCAAACCCAGTTTAAAACACGGGACAGCACGCTATCTTTAGCCGTGTGTGCAGCAATGTCCCTGGACGATACAGGAGCCTGAGGGAGTTCGTCCAGTGCCAAGACCTCACAAGCAGGAGCAGGGTCGGGTCCCGCACAGGGCAATGGGCAGCGGCTGAGGGCGTCCGCATGTCCGATTGCCTTCCCAGGCCGGTGTTCAAGGTCATAATCGTACGCCTGCAAAAAGAGCGCCCATCTAAGCATGCGCGGGGACATGATATTCGGCAGTTGCTTATCGGGTGCAAAAATCCCCAGTAGCGGCTTGTGGTCAGTGACCAGCAAAAATCGCCTGCCAAAAATAAAGTCATGGAACTTTTTGACAGCCGCTACTAAAGCCAGACCCTCCTTGTCAATCTGGGCATAGTTCCTTTCTGCCTCAGAAAGAGATCTTGAGTAAAAAGCGATTGGCGCCTCGCTCCCATCAGGCATCAGGTGGCTCAAAACCGCGCCAATTCCAAACGGTGAAGCGTCCGCAGCTAACACCAGGAGCTTCTGGTCATCATAATGCGTCAGCACGTCATTAGACACCAACAGCTCCTTAACCCCCACGAAAGCCCTTTCTTCGGCCTGTCCCCACTTCCATTTCGCCTCCTTATGCAAAAGTGCGTGCAAAGGGGCCGCCACTGATGCCTTATGCGGTAAAAACGCATGATAAAAATTGAGGAGTCCTAAAAATGATTGGAGCTCCTTCTTACTCACCGGCCTGGGGGCGTCTCGGATTGCAGTCACCTTGTCAGTAGTGGGGTGCACCCCGTCTGCATCAATCCTGAACCCCAAGAACTCTACACTGCTAACTCCCAGTGTACATTTTGAACGTTTTACTCTGAGCCCAGCGTTTTGGAAACGCTTCAAGACCTCCTTCACCCGGTCCATCAACTCATTTTCAGACCTCCCCGCAATTAACACGTCGTCGAAGTAGGGCACCGTTCCTGGTACCCCCCTCAAGAGTTGCTCCATCAGGCCCTGAAAGATGCCGGGCGCCACATTTACCCCGAACTGTAGGCGATTCACCTTAAAAGCCCCCCTATGGGTAACAATAGTCTGAGCCTCTGCAGCCTCAGGAGTGACAGGCAACTGCTGGTATGCCTGTGCCAAGTCTAATTTGGCAAAGATCTTTCCGCCCCCCAATGAAGCCAGGATGTGGCTAATAACCGGGACGGGATAGGAGTGTTGTTGTAACGCCTTGTTAAGGGTGCATTTATAGTCTGCGCATAAGCGTATGGACCCATCAGGCTTAACTGGTGTTACTATAGGCGTCTCCCACTTGCTGTGAGGAACAGGTTCCAAAATTCCTTGTTCCACGAGTTTATCAATTTCCCTCTCTACTTTAGGCCTGAGGGGAATTGGAACCTTCCGATATTTCAGTCTGATCGGCTTTACAGATGGGTCAAGTTCAAAAGCAACCGGGGGCCCTTTGTACCGCCCCAGACCCTCTGCAAACACATCAGGGAACAGGTCATACATCATATCCCATTTATTCTCAAGCAATTTGTTAATCCCTGAAATACCAATGCCCAATGGCTCAAACCAGTCCAACCCCAGCAGGTTGACCCGGTCTCCCTCAGCAATAAGACATGACAGTTTAACACATTTCCCCTTATACTCAACATGTACAGTGTCTCTTCCGGCCAGGGGAATCCGGTTGCCCTGGAAGTCGGACACTCTGGTCTCCGCAGGCTGGAGCCGCCGTCTGCTTCTGGTCGGAAACAGCTGTTGCCAGGATGCTGCAGAAATCACCGTTACAGAAGAGCCGGAGTCCACCTCCATAGTGCATGGTCTGCCGTCGAGGAGTGGGGTCACGGTGATCTTCCCTTGGCAACTGGTGCGGTTTACAGCCGATGCGCTTGTCCGGGTCGTTGTAGTCTGGCAGCTTGCTTCCGATGCCGGGAAACGCTGCTTGCTGCTTCGGGAATTTGCGGGGGTATTCCTTTGTGCCGACCTGCTGGTAGGTGAGGGATCCTTCCGTGCCGATCTGCAGACTCTGGCCAGATGACCACGCCGTCCACAGGCTCTGCAGTCTGTTGTGAGAAAAAAAATAAATGGTTCAGAAAATTTTAACCCATTTATACAATTAATTTCATAAATAAATCATAGTCTTTTTCTCCCCTCTATTCCTGTAACTTTCCAAACAGCTAGCAGTACATGACTCCCAAAAAGAATTTTGCTAGGCCTTTGTCTCTTCTTACACAGGAATTAACATCTGCATTTTCATTGTTCATGAACCTAAAGAATTTGGAAACATTTTAGACCTAAAGAATTTGGAAATATTTAAGAATAAAAGAATTTTTTCACCTGCCATTAAGTCAAGGAAGCCAGAATATTTGCAATACTAAGCTCTGTCTTCATGCAGAAATCCACATCACATCTCCAGCCACCAGACAGGTGCCCAAATGTCTACTCGGGGTCAAGGAAAGTGATGTCAGCGTAGGAGACAGTTTTCATATCCGTTGGGGCCATCAACGACCTGGCTATGTCGAAGGTTCCCTTCCCGCAGGAACTCAGGAGGCATGCTCGCTTCTTAGCCTCGTCGGTAATGTCATGCGTTTCTAGGTGGAACTCAAACCTGGATAGGTATGAGTCCCAGTCTTCTGAGGAGGGTTCGAAGCACTCGAACTTCTGGCTTCCAGCCATCGTGGGAGACTTGTGCACCGGAGCTGGTGGCGCCTCCGCCGGATCGGCTGCTGTGCTTTGCCCCCTTTCTTCCGAGTCCGAAGTGTGGATGTCCGCAGGGCTGCCTACCTGCTCAAACATCCCACCTTCGTCGCCAATTGTTAGATCGCACTAACAAAGGACTCTTAGAGTGATTCAGCAAGTGATTCAGCTTTATTGGAAGTAACGAACAAGCACTCAACTCAGTAAGAAACCAGAACAGAAAACAGTGGGAGCTTATGCTCCTTTTAAACATAACCGGGCTAATGTAGCCACGCCTATTTACAATTAACAACCAATGAGATTGCTTAGTTAAGGACCAATGGGAGTCTTTCCCTCCTAGGGAATGGTATGTTCTGATTGGTCGCTGTTACGAAGCGACCAATAAGAAGTTCGCTCAGAGGAGCCCTGGTATGGCTCGAAGCTTAACATAGGAGCCCTATGAGGTGATTCATGTAAACGTTTCAATACATTACAGTTATTTCTGATCCCGGGCTGGGCAGAGCCCATAGTATCTGCCAAAGAATGGCTTTAGATACATGGCAATCTCTGTATTGCCCTCAACATTTCCTATTACCAACTTGCAGGGAGATGTGCAAAGCCCACAATGTAGGCAAACTCTGTGCAACTCTTAGGAAGGGAAGATGCATGTTTTGGACAAAATGGACATTTGGAAGAACAGGAACATAAACACACTGTTCCTTCCTTCTGCAACACTGTTATGTTTAAAGCTGCTCTTGGTCCAGAAAGGCTTTAGAGGAAGGCCAAGTTGGCCCTGGTCTGTTGGGCCAGCCTGGTGCTCTACCTCAGATCTTGACTGAGTTCCTGGGCTTGCCAGGGACTCTGGGAAGTTGCAAACATGGGACGTCTTCTTTTGCTTGTGCTTTCCTGTTTTGTATCCAGCCTTTGAATCTCCTTACTGAAACCAGTAGGGGATGGGAGTGGTATGAATAAACAGTGCAAACATATCCATAATAATTTTCCCCTGCTGAAGCCCACCATTGAATGTTGTCTGGAAAGTACGCTCCTGTGATCTAGATTGGCATAACCATATACTTGGGGTGAGGGTGGGGGGAATAGCTGTGGCTTTTGGTTGACCGCAGGTGCCATGATTCATACTAATAGCCTGAAGGAGAATGACACTAAATCCATTACGAAAACTCTGGATGAATTGCCAGCTACCCATAAAGCGCTTGAGCCAGAGGGTCATAACGAATTTCGTCGGTGAATATTTAATTTGCTATTAATTTGGGGGTAACCAAATCCCAGAGCTATATTTTCCAAATCTGCTTATAAAATGTGCAGAAGGCAAAATCTCTCTCTGCTGGTCCCAGAGTAAATATTAATGCAGAGATTCATCCTACGTTATTGGAGAAAGCCGATGTGACCTTTCATTAAGTATAAAATTCTCCATTCATTCGAAATCATGTGTTTTTTTGACTTTCTTACAAAAGAAAAAAAATTGGCCTGTATAAAGTTTAGCGCTATAGGGTTGGATCCAGACTGATAGCTTCCACTGATGCCCCCTACCTGCTAGAGACCTTCCTCATGCCATTCCTCAGGGTCCCCTATCCCCCCAGGGGCAGCGTTTCATGGAGATGGGTGGGCTGCGCGGGGGGGGGGGAGGAAGGAAAGTTCCATTCTGCCATTGGAAAATTTAGTCAGGATAGTCTACAACTTCAGGGTTTGGTTATTAAAAGAGAAATTAATATGGAAACCTCAGGTCCTGGTTTTTGATCTGGTTTTGGGTGGGAAGCAGGGTACTCATAGTGACTTTCTCAGAACTGGCGGTACTAAATATTGCTGACCATGGACTCTGAGTTAAAAAACCCCAAAGTTTAATTATTTTCATAGTAATTTGAGATTAATCTTCTTTTCTAATATGGAGAACCAAGAGAAAATGGCTGTTCGAGACAGATGTTTAGGTGGAGTCTTCAATAAGTGTTTTTCTGTTTCTTTATCACCTTTGTGAATGTGCTTCATTTTCCTGTTAAAACATTATTTTTGGAGAGAGAAGAATTTGTTGGCTCCTGTGCTGTGTTTGTGTCCTGGGTCACTCACAGCCTGAGCCTGTGTGTGTTTAGTCATAAGTAATTTCTATTCAGGTCAACGGAGCATACCCCCTAGTCAGTATGCATAGGACTGCTCTCTTAAGCATACATTTCAAGTCCTAAGTAAATTCTGTTGTAGTGAGTGAGACTTAGTCCCAATGAAACAGGTTTAGCATCATGGTGATACAAGCAACCAAACAAAAGCAGTGCCAGTCAAAAAAATGCTCAGTAAATACAACCTGGTCTTCGTCTCACAGACACACAGCTTTAGAGTCATCTTGGAATCTTCATTATCCCTTTCTCCCCACAACTAATAGGTTATTTCTAATGTTGTATAGTAGCTTTCCCATGGCTGTTGCCTGTGCTGCTCCAGAAAGGAATATAATCAAAGGTTCACAGAACTCTCTGTGCCTCCATGCTGGTAAACAATAGCCATATAAAAGCCTTGAACCAAAAAGAAAGGTGGGATATAAATGTTTTAATACATTAATAAACAAATGAATAAATAATCTATATATCTAATAACCAAGGCGCCTCCCACATGCGGATATCTAAATCCGCACATCGGGGGCACCTGGGGGGCAGGAAGATTTTCCTGCACATTTGGGGCAATCCCCAGATGTGCAGAAAAAAATTAAAAACTGTAAAAAACTATAGGGGGGATACTGAAATCCCCCCAAAAGTAAAGGAGCGTTCCCTGCGCATGCACAGGGAACGCTCTGAGAAGGCTTCGTCGCTGCCGCCACAGGGGATGGGGGGCGGGAGAAGGCTTGGTGGGCCAGCCTCACCGCTGCTGCTGGGGAGGGAGGGGGGAAGGAGAAAGCTTGGTGCCGTCACTGCTGAGGAGGAAGGGAGGGAGAAAACTTGGTGGTCAGCGGGCCTTGCCGCCACCGCTGGGGAGGGAGGGAGGGAGAAAGCTTGCCGCCGCCACTGCTGGGGGGGGGGAAGGAGAAAGCTTGACAGCCAGCCGGCCTTGCCACCGCCGCTGGGGAGGGAGAAAGCTTGGTGGGCTGGCCTTGCCACCACCACTAGGCGGGAGGGGGGGCGGGAGAAGACTGGGCTCACCTGCTGCCACGTCTCCTGCTTCTGCAGGCCAGGAGCTGTGGGGAATACTTCCCCCTGCAAGTATCGCGGGTCCCGCCTCTTGTAATAATAATAATAATGATAAAGAATAAATAAATAAGGAATGAATAAAATAATAAATGAATGAATAAATAAGTACACTGTACTGAAGTAGGAACTTCATCTGTAACTGCTATGTCCGTCTGTACCTTCTTTTGTACCTACTGTGTCCTAGTTCTTCTTTACCTCTCATCTTTCTCCCCTTTTGTTATAATTACATTACCCCATCATTGAGTCTTCACAGTGGCCTTCTGTTGTTGTCCCCATCAACTTCACAAAAGCCCAAATCTAATGCACCCCATCAAGGTTCAACATATATCAGCATAATAACCTAAGTGT
The DNA here is from genome assembly GCF_001447785.1 of Gekko japonicus. Lineage (NCBI taxonomy): Eukaryota > Metazoa > Chordata > Lepidosauria > Squamata > Gekkonidae > Gekko > Gekko japonicus. Next base: position 1,572,895 of record NW_015162480.1, read on the forward strand.
AATGTGTTGTGTAAAGAAGTCTGAATGGCATCTATAAGCAATAATACAAGGCATAGCAGGATGGAGCTTGATCTGGTAACCTCAAAAATGTATACTGCTTTGATAAGATCAGCTCATGCCACACAAGGGGTGGATTAAGATACCATTTGCCACTAGGGCAGGAAAAAAGAGGAAACCTTGTTTTCCCATACAGGCTTAAATATAAAGATTCTCTTTTCATTGCAGAACTAATCAAAGCGGGATTTTTGGCCTTCTAAATTTATTATGAGCCAGCAAAAAGATCCAGTTCAATTAATACTTTCATCTGGGAAAATAACCAAATTTTGGCCAGTCGCACTGGACAAGTAGGTAGTAGCCCCTCAGAAAGCCCTTTGGGCTGTGAGTAGGGTTGCCCACCTCCAAGTAGTTCCTGGAGATCTGGAATCACGACTGAGATCAGTTCCCTCAGAGAAAATGTCTGGTTTGGAGGGTGGACTCTATGGCATCCTAATCTCATGAGGTCCCTTCCCCCTAATCTCACCCTCCTCAGGCTTTGCCTCCCAAATCTTCAGGGATTTTCCAGCCCAGAGTTGGCAACCCTAGCTGTGAGCTGGTGCAGTTAATAGCCTGGGTGCTTCATCTGTAACTGGAAATCACTAGTCTCATTTTGTGTGTGTGGGACTGACGGTTTATGCATAACAGCACATTCTGTTGAAGAGTGACTGCGTTTTAATGTCTTGTAAACGGAGACCTTGAAGCATCTAACCAGATGTCATGCTGGGAGTTCCATTAATGAAGCTTCCACAAACAGTAGGCACACCAGTTTGGACTGGGACCCTGTCACAAGGAGGGGAGGGTTCAGCCTTCCCCCTTGCCATTTTACCATCCTCAATCTGCTATTTGTTTTGGTCAAAGAATCTTTTGCCAACACTGGGAAGGCTTAATTGGGAAGGCTTAGACGCTCTTTAACATTGAGATTGGCTATTCTCTGATTGAATTTACATTTAGAGATTGGTTCCAGACTAAGAATTACATAGCATCTTTGGTATTAATTCAACCGTGAGAAAGACGACTAATGAAATGGGCTGAAACCTAGGTTCTCGTCAGTTGGAGTTTCTACTGGTTACTTAAAGATTTAGTTGGAATTGTCAATGTGTTTCTATGTAACATTGTGACTTTGTCCACATTGTGATGCATCATCATATCCCTGACTCATATTTTGATACAAATTGGAAGCAGTGTTCCCTCTAAGCTGAGTTAGTGTGAGCTAGCTCACAGTTTTTTAGCCTCCGGCTCACACGTTTTTGTCCTAGCTCAGGGAGGATGGCTCCAGAGCAAACTAATTTATGCAGTAACCAAGTCGCTCGCTCACAACTTTAATGCCAGTAGCTCACAAAGCAGAATTTTTGCTCACAAGACTCCACAGTTTAGAGGGAACATTGAAATTTGGGAGTTGTGAGAATAATCTGTATTTATTTATTTATTTATTAGACTTATATCCCGCCATTCCACATGGGCTCAGGGCGGCTAATGATTCATAAAAACGTTTTGTATAAATAATGGATTGAGTCAATAGACAAGCAAGTTAGGAGACGTATAGCAGAATTATACTTTATTCAGTTAAAAGCCACAGTGTTCCCCCCCCCCAATTTTTTCATCTTGACATGGTGACCTCATTTTTGTTATTTTGCTATTTGTTTTGGGGCAAACACACACACAGCAGTTGTTCCCGCTGATAGTCTTCCCTGATTGGTCCACTGCACAACGGCAGCCAATCAGGCTGTTGATTTTAGGATACTGAGAGTATATGGAGCTTGTGACTGAAGTTCAGGCTCATTCTACAATTCAGGCTACCCATATAACACAATGCATAACAGCCTGTTTGTCGAGTGGGGTGTTTTTTGGGGGGGGCAGCTGCTTTGGTGCTATGGAACAGTCTCTGAGAGGACACTAGAATGTGCACATCCCATCTTCAGTTTCAGAAAGACTGATCCTTTTGGCTTGGCTGGATGAGTGTTTTGAACACGCTGGTTTTAAAAGCCAGTTCCTTGGGCTCAGTTTTAAAATTGTTCTTACTGGCTATTTCAAGGTTTATTCTTTGATGGTTTTATATCATGTTTGGGGTTTTTTGTTACCCATCATGGGCTTCTAATGTCCTGGCCCCACTGATTGACCTCCTGATGGCACTGGTATTTCTGGCCACTGTGTGACACAGAGTGTTGGACTGGATGGGCCTTTGGCCTGATCCAACATTGGCGTCTCTTATGTTCTTATGGGTCCTGCTTTTTTCCTAAGGGAAAAGGTAGATCTCTAAATGTTTTAAATAAATGTATTCCATGTACATTTGGCTTGCTAGGTCACAAGCTGAGCAGGCCTCATATAAATTGTGATGAAAAGAAAGAAAATCCACTCTTCTATATTGTTAATGTGCAAATAAGGAATTTCTGACTCATGCACTCCCTATCTCTTACTCTCGTCTTCGTTCTCTTGTGCATTGTACCAAGACTGAAGAATTCCTGGTTTGAATCCTCAGTTTATGGGCAAAAAACAAATAAAGGTGTGGTGGTGATTAACAATTAGCTTAGATAGCTTCAAAACCAGATTAGACAATTAATGGAGGATAGGCCTATCAATGACTACTACCCATGGTAGATCATGGAAATTCCAGGTTCAGAGGTGGCAAACTTCCAAAGTCCAGATGCTAGGCAGAAAGAACAGGCAAAAGCTCCATGTCCAGGTTGTTTGTGAACTTCAAGAATCATCTGGTTGTTGGAATGCTGGACTAGATGGAGGTCTGATTCAGCCAAGCAAGTTTAATATTTATGACTATCTCTGATCTTGCCCTGGAAGAAACTTATTTTTCAAATCATTTGCAGGATGCAGGACATTAATGATATTCCTTCTTTCGTTCTTTTTTCCAAGAGGAAGTTTATCTTAGCCCAAACCGTATTTTAGCTATAATCTATTGCTTCTCTTTCATTCTGAGTTGCCTTGAATTGTTTGTTTGCCTCAAACATTTTCCAGTGACACCAGACAAAGGCAACTATTATCCTTTCTGACAAATATTAGCCATCATTTCAGTGGAAACTCTACAAGTTGAATACTATGTTTCTCAGGTTGGATTATCTTCCTTTTAAAACAAAAACAAACTGTACAGCCCTATTTATGTTTTAACTTCTGAATGTTTTTCTCAAAAACTGGGAAAGTATTATTATTGCAGACTATTTAAAAACATAACATGTGAAAAGTGGGCTCCAGTTTAATTTGGGAACAGAAAGCAACCAGTTATATTTGTAGAAAAATATATATTTTCCCTTTTTGTTCCTTTCCCTCAGTGTCCAAAATTTTAAGAGGAAGTTCCAAGCAGAGAACTTTCAAAATGGTATCTGTTGAATTATTTTTTGCATGTAGGGTTAGTAGACTCTTCATTAAAGGTCCTTAAAAGAGGGACAAGTTATATGCTAGGCTTAAGGGAAGGCATTATAATATAAAATTGGGCTGTTTGGTGGCGAAGTATGTACAGTATGTACAGTGCATTATATACACCCACAGAAACACAAGGGATAGCAAATATATCTAAAGGTTTAATTCTGTAGGGAGAAATGAAAACATATTAATTGCATGCCAGGCACAATAAGAAAATAAACAATTTGCAATGAAAGTTATTTCCATTTATCTGCTAAGTGAAAATGAATTAAGGTTTAAGAACATTTGCTAAGGGCTTCCGGTTTTGGCGTTTGCCATGACGGTCGCTCTCCCGGACTTCCAGGAGACGATTGCCAGAACCCGTGGCTAGGAGGGGGTGCGATTGTCCGCACTCCCCACGCAATCCTTGTGAGGGGTTCCAAGCCATGGGGCGCTAGACGGCTTCTCCTCTGGAAACAAAGCCGGCAAGGGGGGGCCCATCCATGCTCCAATGGTCTTATTACGGAGTTTCTAGATGGAACTAGAAGCGCACACCAGATCAAGCACCGGGTGATCTAGCGGTTTTGCAACTTAAGCGATATGGAAATCGTATAATCATTGAACTGTGAGTCAAAGTGAAGTGACAACATCGAAAAGAGCCAAAAGCCACCCCATGGGAAGCAATGGGGGAGGGGACTCCCCTCCAATAAGACAAACTGAAAGCGAACTCAATCGTAAAAGGGGGGGCAGGCTTTTAAAGCGAAATAGACTGAATTAAAAGATTTCTAAGATTAAGATTAAAAGATTTCTAACTGAGAACTTTGGAGACTGTGATAACTTTTGATAAAAAGTAAACAATTCCTTTAAAATGGTGCCTCCTATAAAGAAGGACGAGAGTGAGAAGATAACGAAAGCTAAGATCACCAGAAATACCAGCCCAGCGAGTGTTGTGCCCAGACAGGACACAAACACAGACCTTCAAAGGTTATTAAGTGAGCCATTGCGCACTCTACTGGAACAAGTGATGGAAAGAAATTGAAAGCTGGATAAACAGCAAGCTCAAATCAACGAGACGGTCAAAAAAATCGATCAAACGGGCTTGCAACTTAAAGAAGTAGACACCAACACAAAAAAGCTGCAATAACAAATGCACACAATGGAGAAGAAGCGACAAATAGATGAGTCTCAACTGCTATAGTTACAAATAGAAAAGGCAAGCTATGTCCTAAGATCCCAGGGAATTCCTGAGGAAAAGGGGGGAAATCTCACTAAATTAATGTGTGAAGCACTGGAGCAAATGGCAGAAATTGAAGTGGATACTCTACAAAATGACATTGATATGGTCTACAGATCATATACAGACTTCATAAGGAATAATAATCTGACAGAAGTGACGGTGAGATTCTCCAGAAGAAATGTCAGAAAAAAAAAATTCTTAAAGCGGCCAATGGAGTTATCCTGAAAATCAAGGGCAAAGAGATTAAGGCACTAAAGGACATACCATTTGAAATAAGGAAGAAAAGGCGTAAATATAAAGACTTGGTTGCATTCCGTCAAAAGAAACAAATTGTCTACAGATGGATTTCCCCCGAAGGAGTCATCTTTAAGTTTGCAAATGGAAAAGAAAAAATTGACACTCTGGAAAAAGCAAATGAATTCCTGCACCTGCACAGCCGTCCAACAGATGGGAAAGAAGAAGATAAAGACAGTCCTGAGAAGGAAGATGGAGATGGAGTAGAGCCATCTTCTGGTGAAGAATCAAACTCAAATCTGGGGGCTGTGCCCCCAAAATGAGGCTATAGATGGAGGAAGCCAAAAGATAAAAAATGACTTGTTATTATAACTCTGAAGTTTAAAGAATGTTTAAAATAAGATTTCTTAGACTCTTTACGAAGTCATAGTAGAAGATGTTTAAGTTGGAGTGGAAGTATGAAAGATGATGAACATGTTCAATGAATTTATATGAATATTTAGCTATATAAGCTTGTAATCTTGTTAAAGCAGTTTGTATGACACCCACTCTTGGGTTTTTAGAGGTTTCTTTACTTTAACCTATAGTATGTAGTCCCCTTCTTATTTTTTCATGTAGTGTTTAGTTATAGAAAATGCAATTAAAAAATCCCATTCAGGGGGTGTATGGAAACAGCATGTGCTTCTGTTTTTACCTTTAGATGATTAACTTGAAATAGAGACCCTAAGTGGTTTCAGCTCCAGCCCCGTGAACTGTTTAGTTGAAGAGTTTTTTCTTTTTCTTTAAGAGCACCACAACTGCAAATAATAATTAGCTACTCAGCCTTGAGTAGCCAGCAGACAGTTTACTATCAGATGCTTTCCTTTAGACCTAAGCTAATTTACTTTCTAAGTTGTGCCGGGCCAAGGAGCATGAAACTTTGCGAATCCTGTTATGTGTTTGGTTTTTTTAACATTATCTCCAGTTGGACCTATGTTGGGGCACTCCTAGGTTGCAATCCTCAACCTGTAGACAGTACTGGCAGTCTGGTGGCTATTGATCTATTTTTTTACCCTATAAGCACAGAAGATAGATCTAAGATTTTATTACTTCTAATGACAGTAGCAAGGAAAGTGTTTATATAGATATATATATATATAGACATAGACATATGGGTGTGTATAGCATTTTTTCTTCTTGTTCACAGCATTATTTGTACAGATGTCACATCCCTAGCGGGAAAACAGCCTGGTCACTGTAAATATAATACATGGGTGCTGTGTGTGTGTGTGTTTAGAGGTACTTTGTGGTCCATTAATGCATGGACCACATGCTTGCTAGCTGAGAACAGGCCTCTCACAGCTTTGCCGTCAGTAAAGAAACAGCAGCGAGCCATAAGACTCTATAAACGGTACCTTTCATTGATTGAATTTTGTCTGTTTAACAGCTGCCTTCCAGCCTTGTCGTTCTTACCCACGTCAGTGCTGCCGTCACTTCAATTTTAAAAGGAAGATAAAGATATCTTTTTTTGGTAGTTAAGCATTTCGTTCCAAGGGATGAGTGTATACTTAGGATTCAGTCCAGTTAAAATGATGATCTTACCTTGCACATGAATGGCCCTTTTTACTAAAATCTAGGTGCTGATGATGGGAACAACACACATGTACGCACCTCCCCAAACCCCAAGAGAAAAGGGCATGTTAACAAAATACAAATGTTAGAGAAATGGGCTCTTGAAGGAATAGAATTTTTTTTTGTGCTGGCTCGCGTAGTTTCTCCCCACTGGAGGTGGGGGCTACATGGTAACTTGTATGGGAAGAAATGCATTTTCTCCTGGAGGGAAGCTGGCAAGCAGCAAGATGGCATTTTAAAAGGTTTTTTCTACAGGCTGGGAAGAAGGAAGTTGTTCAGTGGCCTTCCAGACACATCTCTTAAGAAATGTTAATACAAGCAGGGATCATAGAGACATGGAAGACTTTTTGCTAGACAGGTTACAGGAAGGGGCTTTCTGGAAACAACAGGAAAAGAAGTCTTGACATGGGCTGACTGGGGTCAAGGGAGAGGAGATATATATTTGTTAAACCCACCTTGCAAGGGGAAGGTGGTATTTCTTTTCATTGGGATGTTTGGCTGAGGAGGGCGCTGTACTCTGGTCTGCAAGCAGGTGGCCATTGAACATGTGATTGGCCTGAAAGAGCTGGGGCAAGCTTTGAAAGTAATGGAAGAACTTTGGAGAATTGGAACACCAAAGATAAGGAGCCTGACCTAATTTTAACATCTAGTTGGGGCATGTTTTGGAGAGAGGGATAGAGGATTTGCATTTTACCAATTTATTTTGTTCTTCCTTGCTTCAGTCTAGCATAGTGCTAAAAGTATGCTTGTAAACATTTTCTTTTTAATAAATACTTTAAACCTTTGATCCTGGAAGTGGTTTTCTGTACCACTTTCAGACATGTGATTTTAAAAGGGACACTGGAGGGGGGAAGGCAAGCAGTTGGCTACTGGCTATTCCCTCAAGGGTGCAGGGCATTAATCTGTCCCCATGGTAGCCAGGCACTGAGGTAGCGGGAGACACTGAGGCTAGGCCTCTAAGTTTGGAAGGGGAGCTGAAGGCCCTGATCCCTTCAGTGGATATTGATCAGGTGGTGGTGGTGGTAGGCTACCTTAGAGAGAAGGAAAAGCCCCATGAGGGGAGCTCGGAACCCCAAGGAGGGCAAGGCAGAATGGGGCATGTTCTGCCACAGGGACCATAAGAGTACAACGCCAATTGTACTTTGAGATACACTGTTACGTAGTTATTTTGTGTATATGAGAAAAGATAACAAGGATATCCAACCAAGGCTGCGGTCACACGGAGCATTAGCCACGCTACTGAGATGGATGATAGGCGAATTTCCAGGCACTATCACACTGCAACATCTCGGAAGCGTAGAGCTCCCATGGCGAACCCGAGGCTTCCCGCCGAAGATGCGGTGTTAAAAACTAGTACCGCCGAGGTACTAGTTTCCGGAAACCGCGGGGCAAGGGCTGGCATCTGATCACATTTCCGGTGGTAGTCCGTGGCATCCGGCGCCCGCCCATGTCCCGTCGCAAACAGGTTTTCCCCCCAAGTCTCCACAGGATGCGCACAAACACCCAACGGCGCATGCGCACAAAGAGGAAAGCGAAAGTTCCGTTGCTTCGCAGAATCGTGCATGCCGTTGGTGAGATCACGCCGCACCGCTTCTTTACCACGCTGCAGGATCGTCGTGTGATTGCCACCTCCCCCCGAACCACGGGACATCAGTGAGACGTGGGATCTGGCGGCTGCACGTTGGTTTGCTCCGGGGCAAACAGCCACGCTTTCCCCCCACATTTTCCGGCCCGTGTGACCGGAGCCCAAGAAGAAGTAATAGATGATACTATGGTTGTGGCAAAGTTCAATTACTTTGAACTAAGTTTGAGACAAGTGACTGCTTTAAGACCAACAAAATTTTATTCTGGGTTTAAGCTCTCATGTGCACGCACACTTCATTTATCTGAAGAAGTGTGCATGCACACAAAAGCTGATACCTGGAATAAAACTTTGTTGGTCTTTGTGGCAGAACGTGCCTGCTCTGGCCTGCAGGCCCCATTCCGCCCTGCCCTCCTTCGGGTTCCCAACTCCCTGCAGGGGCTTTTCTTGTACTCTCGAGTAGCTGGTACCACCACCTGATCAATATACAGATTTCCCACTGCGACGATCAGAGCTCCTAACACCCCTTCCCAGTTCTGAGACCTTACCTCTGTGTCTCCTGCTGCCTGGCTACCAAGGGGACAGTTTAATGCCTTGTGTGCCCCTGGGGGACTAGCCCGTTGCCAACTGCTTGCCTCCCCCCCCAGAGCTCGCTTTAAAATAGTGTGTCCCAGATGGTGGAGGTGTATGTGGTATAGAGTGCCACTGCCAGAATTAAAAGTTATAAAATATTTATTAAAAAGAAAATGTTTACCAGCATACTTTTAGCAGAGCACTAGATCTGAGCAAAGAAATCAAAAGAAATTGGCAAAACACAAATCCTCTGTCTCTTTCACACTATACATGCCCTATCTGATGGTAAAATATAGGACAGGCTCTTTAGCTTAGCTGTTCTAGATCCCTAGAAAGTTACCATTACCTTCAGGCTCCTTTCAGAGGAGAGCTCTGCCCCTCAGTTAATCAACACAGCATCCTAGGATAAGAGACTGACTTCCTTTTGGAAGGAAGTTTTATTATCTCTGTGTCTTCTCCCACTTGACCAAGTCATGCCAGGTCAAAGAGGTGTTTCCTGGATATCTCCAGGAATCTTCCTGGAGATGCTCTAGAATTCTATTCCTCCAGTTTCAGTTCCCTGCCTGGAGAAGGGGGGGGGGGACTTGCCCATCCCATTGTCTAGACCCATTAGCACTTCTGAAGAGATAGCTGAGGTGAGCTTGAGATGCCATTGGTCATTTCCTCCCCCCTCCTGCTTGTTCTTAGCTCAGAATTTATTTATTTTTAGATTTTGCTCATTGCCAGCCTCCCAGGAGACAAGGCATTTCTCTGCAGTCTTAAAGGTGCCATTGTACTCAGACTTTGTTCTGCTGTTTCAGACCAACATGGCTACTGCCCTGAATCTGTCTTCACTTACTCAGAAAACTGATCCTCTTTAAAATGTCATGTAAATGGAAAGAGTACATTGGAACAAATGTTTGGTCTAAAAGATGGCAACACCAACTTTTAGAACTTTTTGGCCTGGTCCTCACAAACTAAATAGAAGTGTTCATTATAAAGCAAAAGCATGAGTGCAAAAAATAAATACATAAATTATTGGTTTGAAAATGTACCGGTTTGAAAGACAATAATGCTAGGAAAAGTTGAAGGCAGCAAGAAAAGAGGAAGAGATGGGTTAACTCAATAAAGGAAGCCATGGCCCTCAGTTTGGAAGACCTGAGCAAGACTGTTAACATTTTGTTAGGACATTTTGGAGGTCATTAATTCATAGGGTCACCATAGCTTGGAAGCGACTTGACGGCACTTAACACATACACATTTGGGCAGCCAACGTCTGTGATACAAATGATACAACCAAATACTGCTCAACGTTCTTGATTGGCTCCTTGGTGGAAATTCCAGCTAAACAGTTTTTCTACCTTCAACACTGGCTGGGATTACATAATCTCCAGGGAAAGCCTGACATAAACTCATACATAGAAACAAGAAGTAAAAGAATGGCTATAATAATATGCTAATAATAATACTGACATGAACAAGATATGAATAAGATATTGGGAAATCTTTTCTCTTTGAAGAAAAGCTCTACATAGCATATGAATAAGATATTGGGAAATCTTTTCTCTTTGAAGAAAAGCACTACATAGCAACCTTCATCTGGATTTACCAAAAGAGGGCCAGCAGAGAAAATACATACTGTATAGAATGGAAGCATTTGTATTGTTTGCTTTCTCTTATGAGCTCAGCAACGTAATGTTTGGGAGCTCATACCTCTTGGAATGGAACCCTAGTGTTTCTTACAACTGTTGCTAAATTTAGACAGAACTTCAAATAAAATGAAAGCAAAGGAACTACCTGTTTGCACTGTCTGGCTATTTTATGAGAACTTTGGCCTCTGAATCACTGACTAGCTTTATTTTTCTTGCTTCTGGAAATGTTTTAAGAAAGTGGTTTCTTGTATCTCCATCAGTGTTTTATTGAACAGTGGAAGATGTTTCAAATCGGATTAATGCTCACAATGCCTAAGAATTATTTAGGCAATTGTGAAATTAATATGAAAGGAACTTGTTTTTGATTTTCTGTGACCAAAGCAACAGCTAAAATGAAGATACACACACACTATTGTAAACATTAAATAAAATGATAAACAGTAATCAAATACAAAATGGTGGCAACTGTTCTGTTCCTTACAGAGGTGATGTCTGCTTACTGATGACACTGTACCACTTAATACCGGATTACCTCTCTGAGTGGTGTCATGTAGATATATAAGGGCATGAGAGACAAATTAATCCTTGAGGAACAAACATCTCCAAGTGTTTTTTCCCACCCAACCCAAAAGGAGAACAACCACAAAGGAGCGCTTCCTATATCCAGCTCTGCAAGGCTTTCCAGAAAGATGCCATGGTTGGTGAGAGATGTAGGAAGATCAACAGGGTCACATTCGATCAGAGTGACGAGTGTGGTCTGTCCTAAACCCTGACTAGAAGCCCAGCTTAAACAGATCAATGTACTCAGCACAAGGGGAAATTACTTCCTTCGGTTAAGCTTTACTATGGTTTTGCATGATGTCTGTATTGGCAAGCTATGATTTGCAACTGATAAGCAAACCAAAACTGGAAACCCTGGTTTGGCAGGATGTCTGAATTTATAAAAATGGTAATTGGTATCATTCTGCCTCTAGAGGCTGTTGTACTATGGAAACAGGGGTAAACATATGAAACCAAGTGAGGATGGAAAATGAAAGCAGAGAATCATCTCTGAACCATGGCTTACTTCTTGCAGGTTTGGAAAACTATAGATAGTAGAAACCATCCTTTGAGGTGATTTCTGAATTGAGTCACTGAGACTGATTCCACAACAGCAGTTGTTCCGCCCTCAGTCTCCTGTTTCCCCCAGTTGTACTGCTCAATTTCCCACTATTTGCTGTGCGGCCGGATTTTGACCCACATCTCCCCCTGATTTCCCCCACGTCTTCTTGAGGCTGCACAGCAAACAATGGGAAACTGAGCAGTTGTTGTTGTTGTGCAGTCGCACAGTTGAGTCCGACTCTTTGCGACCCCATGGACAAGATCTCGCCAGTCCCTCCTGTTTTCCGCCGTCCTCTGAAGTTTGCTCAATTTCATGTTCATTGCATCTATGACACTGTCTAACCATCTCATCCTTTGCCGTCCACGTCTTCTTTGACCTTCAATCTTTCCCAGCATCAGGGTCTTCTCCAGTGAGTGCTCGCTTCTCATTTGGTGGCCAAAGTATTTGAGCTTCAGTTTCATTATCTGGCCTTCCAGGGAACAGTCCGGGTTGATTTCTTTTAGGATTGACTGATTTGATCTTCTTGCAGTCCAAGGGACTCTCAAGAGTCTTCTCCAGCATCATAGTTCAAAAGAATCTATTCTTCGGCGCTCGGCCTTCCTTATAGTCCAACTCTCGCAGCCATACATGACTACTGGGAATACCATTGCTTTGACCATGCGGACTTTTGTTGGCAAGGAGATGTCTCTACTTTTTATCATGCTGTTTAGGTTTGCCATCACTTTCCTCCCAAGGAGCAGGCGTCTTTTAATTTCATGGCTGCTGTCACAGTCTGTGGTGAACTGGGATCCCAGGAACGTGAAGTCTGTCACTGAGCAGTACAACCAGGGAAATGGGAGACCGAGGGTAGAACAAGTGCTGTTGCGGAATCGGTCTGAATTAACCTCATTCACAACAAATCCTGCGTGCAGTCCTTCCCTTTGTGCCCAGAGGGCAGGGTGCACAGTATCCGAGGTTGTGGTCACACACACTAAACAATCCACTTTCAATGCACTTTCCAACTGGATTTTGCCAGTTCACACCATAAAAATCCAGTTGGAAAGTGCACTGAAAGTGGATTGAAAGTGGATCATTTAGGTGTATGACCGCTGCCTGAAACTAGGAGAACCCATTACATTCCCAGGGCCGCAGGACCATGGAGGATTGTGGGCAAACTGGTTCCCAGAGTCCCCAGTATAAGTACAACTATTTATTCATGTCTAGAGGCTCATCCTGAGCTCCAGAAATGTTGGTTATCCTTGTCAGAGGTACTTTTACTTCCTCCTGACAAGAATGAGCTCTGTTTCCAATGAACTGTGATTTTCTTGTGGTTTTGGGTCAACCGGTCAAACTAATTCAAATATTGCTGTGAAACACTCTTTGGAAAATATACATGGCCTGTATTCTTGACAGATGGCTTGACTATTAAACCGGCTTGCCTTTTTTACTTTGTCTCATTTAGTTTACATATTTGAAAGGCTGTGAAAATAATCTTTATAAATGTAAATTTTATTATTTCAGCATGACATGAAATGAAACTTAATGTTTTTGATAGATTTAGGGGTTCCTTTTGAATATTTGTGTTGGTGGAGAACCAAAGTAAGTATGATAGAAAACTATTGCTAAAACGCACAAGAAATCACCCTAGCCTTGTTTACATGCTGCAGTTCAAAGTACTGAATCAAGATGTCTCTGTGGAAGGGGCAATATGTGGTTCATTATAATTTATCATTAGGACTGCCCCAAGGAATTTTAAAAAGTCACTGTCCAACAGGTGGTGAGAAAGGGTGACAGGCTGCTGAAAACATTGTTAGGGAATAGACCCACTGTAAATGTGAGCCCATGCCCTTTTAAGAACATAAGAACATAAGAGAAGCCAATGTTGGATCAGGCCAATAGCCCATCCAGTCCAACACTCAGTCACACAGTGGCCAAAGTACCAGGTGCCATCAGGAGGTCCAGCAGTGGGGCCAGGACACTAGAAGCTCTCCCACTGTTGACCCCCCACCCCAAGCACCAAGAATGCAGAGCATCACTTGCCCCAGAGTCCCTATCTATACTTTGTGGCTAATAGCTACCAATGGACCTCTGCTCCAAATGCTTATCTAATTCCCTCTTGAAGCCGTCCATGCTTGTAGCCACCACAACCTCCTGTGGCAGTGAATTCCATGTGTTAATCACTCTTTGGGTGAAGAAGTACTTCCTTTCCAAAGCTATAACATCCTTTTTAAGGTGTGGTGACCAGAACTGTACACAGTATTCCAAATGAGGTCACATCATTGATTTATATAGGGGCATTATGATATTGGCTGATCTGCTTTTAATACTCTTCCTAATAATCCCCAGCGAGATTGCAGTCACACACTGTCTCGACATTTTCAGTGAGTTATCTACTACAATTCCAAGATCTCTCTCTTGGTCACTCTCTGCCAGTTCGGACCCCATCAACGTGTATTTATAGTTAGGATTTTTGGCTTCAATGTGCATCACTTTGCACTTGGCCACATTGAACCCCATTTGCCACGTTGATGCCCATTCACCCATCCTCAACAGATCCCTTTGGAGTGCCTCACAATCCTCCCTGGTTTTCACCACCCTGAACAACTTAGTGTCATCCGCAAATTTAGCCACTTCACTGCTTACTCCCAACTCCAAATCATTAATGAACAAGTTAAAAAGCAGTGGACCAAGTACTGATGCCTGCGGTACCCCACTGCTTACCACCCTCCACTGAGAAAATTGCCCACCTACACTCACTCTCTGTTTTCTATTAATTAGCCAGTTTTTGATCCACAAAAGGACTTGCCCTTTTATCCCATGACTATTGAGCTTACTTAGGAGCCTTTGATGAGGAACTTTATCAAAAGCTTTCTGGAAGTCAAGGTAAACAATATCTATTGGGTCCCCCTTGTCTACATGTTTGTTCACCCCCTCAAAGAACACTAACAGGTTAGTGAGACAAGACCTTCCCTTACAGAACCCATGCTGAGTCTATCTCAATAGGTTTTGTTCATCAATGTGCCTACTAATTCTTTCCTTAATAACAGTTTCCACCAATTTACCTGGTATCAATGTCAGGCTGACTGGCCTGTAATTTCTTGGATCTCCTCTGGAACCCTTTTAAAAGACGGGAGTGACATTAGCTACCTTCCAGTCCTCAGGAATGGAGGCAGATTTTAATGAAAGATTACATATTTTTGTCAGGAGATCCACAAGTTCACATTTGAGTTCTTTCAGAACTCTTGGATGTATGCCATCTGGGCCTGGTGATTTATCAGTTTTTAAGTTGTCTATCAGTCGTAGGACCTTCTCTCTCGTCACCTCAATCTGACTCTTTTGGAATGTGTGTCTGGACTGGAGTGTGTCTGTTTGACTTGTCTGTCGCTGTTGCCTTGCTCTCTTTCCTTCAGTTGTCTCTGCTTAGTTAGAAATGGTATAGTGCCTATTAATGTGCAGTGAGAATTAATTACAAAGGTGTTCCGATATACACCAGTGACATCAACAGTCTCAGGCAGAAGCCTGGTTCAGTGTGGCTTCCCTGGTGGATAACAGTAAGAGTCGAGTCTGGTGTGAAATGGATCTGGGATGGCCCAGATTCTAAGAGATCCATTCTAGATTTCACAGGCAGCTCTGCTTCCTGGTCAGGTGATATGAATGAAGCACATGATTCAGGGATACAATTTCATTCAGTTTGCTGTACCACATGTTCATTCTAAAATTTTATTATTCCAATAGAAGTTGTCTCGGCAAAAGGGGCTATCAGTCTCGATATAATTTACAGTGCAGGGTAACTATTATAATCCAAGTATTGCACTGTACATACTAACAGAAACTTCCAGTAGTAGAATTCTGCATTATTGCTCAGGTTTTGGAAAAGGAAAACTAATTCTGGTTTTTAAAAAAGTGGTCAGTAGAGTAGTTAATTCAAAGATGAAATAAAGGGCAATGGCTGTGAATATTGACTGTTCAGAGTAGATACATTTCCTGCTTCTGTTCATGTATTGGATGTAAGCAAAAACAGGAGATGACCCCTTACTAGCACTAACATCAGTCTATTAAAATAAAAACAAAACAATGGCACTTGGAAAAGTGTAAGTTTTACAGTCCAGTTCCTGCATGGACCATTGTTTAAGAGAATGGTACATGGAGATAACCGTAGGCTTTCAACTTTGATTTTCCTGCGAGCTATTTTTCCTTAGCATTTCAATTGAAATTCCTGTTTTGAATCTAAGCCTCACCCAGTCAAACCTAATACAAGCTATGTTTAGATGCCATGATTAACCATGTTTTTTTAATGTGACATTACGGATGCAGGCTGGCTAACTAACTAGTTTTCTGAACCACAGTTTGTTGTATTAACTGTGGTTTCTCATCACATCTGAATTTAGAAATCCCATTTTGCTCAGTAGCACTGCCCTTCTCAACTGCCTGGATAGAGAGTTGACTGCATAAAGCAGCAGAAAAATCAAGTCACTTAATGAACAATGTTTTTCTGAACATGCCCTCCTTCTTTCCCTCTGTCTTCTCTCCATGCTCCCCCCCAACACTAGTCATGACTCACCAAGCACAACAACTTTGTGGCTGTAGCATCTGTCAAGAGGGGATTTATAAGACAGCAGGAGAAAAGATCTCACTTTATTTCAGTTTTATTCCGTTTGCCAGCATACACAGTAGAAATTGCTCCATACAAAACACTAGTACAGTCCAAAGTAGTTCACAATCCATCTACTGCTGCAGCTTCTTCGCCATTAAAAGAGCTTGCCATTCATGCCCTCCGCCCTTTATGTTCCAGGAGAGAATGAGTGATCGGGCCCTGATCATGTGTTTCTTCACAAGGTTAAAAAAAAATCTGGGGAGAAAATAAAATTAGGAGACTTGGTGAAACAGCAAGAGGGACGAGAGCAGTAAAATATGTATTTTGTCTCAGAATCCTTTTTAAAAAAAAAGTTTAGGCAATGCAGTGAAGAAAGTAGACAGGGAGTAGAAATGGGATGTATGACAATCATCTTGGCCGAGAGTCATCCAAAGATCCCAGAGGAGCCTTGGCTAGCCCTGCGCTTCCCCATCCATTCCCTGTCTATTTCAGCCGACCGATACAGAATGTGCTACATACACAGCAAGGTTTTGCCACTAGCTGGACAATGCAAAGTTGCTCAGGATAACGTTTAGAACAGTTATCCACCACAGCATGAAGCCTGTGGGCACCATGGCAGAGGCTGAAGTGTTTCCTGGTGCCTGCTTGCTTCTTCCCCGAAGCAATGTTAGCCGAATTGCTCCAAAATGGAAA
>NW_015162481.1:0-16570 GCF_001447785.1 Gekko japonicus
ATGTCTGGTGTACAAAGAGAAGAAGACCCTTCAGGTCTTCCGACAATTAGATAGGATAGACACTCCTGTTAAGTGTCATTCCTTGTCTTTCTCCAAATTGGTATGCTTAGGGCAATTTCCTCTTTCTTCTCAGAAGTTCCACACTTACTCTTATGTTGTTAGGAACCTGGATGTCGTTAGGAACCTATCTCTGCCTCTCTTCTTTCCTATCAAGTATATTAGTTCCAAAATAAACCTTTATCTACTCTTTAATCAGGTCGTGCACCGTTGCTGTGTTAATTACTATGCCAACAGAGGCAGTCTACATCATGTTGCTGTTCCTGTCCCCTTTTTTGGTTTTCAACATCTAGATTGACAAAGAATTCTGAGTGGCTTGAAAGCTGCTTTACTAATTTGTGACCTTTGAGGTTTATTCTGATAGAAGATCTTCCATTACTGATAGTTGAGTTGAGGTTTTAGTCTAACGATCTTAAAAAGCTACCCACTATGGTCAACAGTTCCTGGCAGCTGGCCACTCATTCCTTGTATGAATAATCTTTTTAATTAGAATGACTATTAATGGCAGATCTTTACAAAATAAATTGTTCTCAGCCAGTTCCAAAGACCATCTATCAACATTTGCCCATTGAACAACCTGAAGACCCTGTTCATCAGAACAATCATGAACATGTGTCCCATCAGTAGGAAATCTGGTGCAGAGAATCTTCCCGGTGAGCAGTTTAATCTGGAAATGTTTCAGAAGAATTTGATGAAGTATGGCTGAGCTGTAGGCAAACACCCAGTTTAGCTGATGGGAAACTGATAATCTTTTAGGACCAGCACAGGCTGCATGTAAGTCCACTCCCTTCTCCTGCTCTGCTCATAATTTTGCCAACTCTGGATTAGGACATTCCTGGAGATCTGGGGGTGGAGCCTGGAGAGAAGGCGGTTTGGGGCAGGGAAGGATCTCAGCAGGGTATAATGCCATAGAACAGGGGTGTCAAACATGTGGCCCAGGGGCCCGAATCAGCCCCCCCCCCCCAGGGCTTCTATCAGGCCTGCAGTAGAACTGGCTGTCTTCTGCTTCTTCTGCTTCCAGTTCTGCTGTTGCTGCGTCATCGTAGGTTTGCAGCTTACAGATACGCACCTGAACGGCTTACTCAGAATTGCAACAGCACAGACAATAATTCAGAGCAAGAGGCGTCAGTTATCAGACACTGTTAAATAAACAAAATATTGCAAGAGTGCTAATGTTTTAAGCATGTTTTTATCTTAAGTAAAAGTAAAAAAAACCCTGTGTTTGTCTCCTTTATAAAGTTCATATCTCGGCTACCTGGCCTTACATGTTATGACACACATGGCCCAGCCCAACAAGGCCCTCATCACAAATGAGTTCAACACCCCTGCCATAGAATCTACTCTCCAAAGCAGTTGTTTCCTTCAGGGGAACTGAACTGTACTGTGGAGATCAGAAGTAATTCTGGGAGATCTCCAGGCTCCACTGGGAGGTTGGCAACCCTATCTGCTTGTATATTCATAAATAAATAAATAGGACAAAATCCCACAGGTTCCCAGTCTTCACGAGGAAGTTGGCCCTGTACACAAATGCTTCATCCCAACCCAAAGAGCCTTTCTTTTTTCTTTTTAAAATTTTAAAATTTTATTTTTATTTATTTAAACTAGCAGTAAAGCCCGTTGTGGAAATAAATACAACGACATCTAGAAAGAGGCTCTGGGGGAGTGCTCTGGCTTTGGGCAAACAGTGTCATTTTGCTGTGGTGACCTCAGCAGGGTATAATGGCAGAGTCCACTGTTTTCTCCAGAGGAACTGATCTCTGCTCCCTGAAGAGCAGTTGTAATTTTGAGTGATCTGTAGCCCTCACCTGGAAATTGGCAACAATTGTTACCCAGGACGAAGTGGCTGGTTTGGAGGGTGGAGTCTATGGCATTCTACCTGTCTGATGTCCCACCCCTCCGCAAACCCCACCCTCTCCAGGCTCCACCCCTCAAATCCCCAGGAATTTGCCAGCCTGGAGTTGGCAACCCCATCTCCTTCACAGCTAACCATCAACCTACCATTATCTGCCCCTTTGACTTCAGCTGACTTCCGCCCTCCCTTCTGCAGAGCAATTGTAATTTTGAGTGGTCTCCAGCCCTCACCTGGAGATTGGCAACAATGGTTCCCCATGAGGGACTGAGTGGTTTGGAGGGTGGAGTCTATGGCATTGTACCTGTCTGAGGTCCCACCCCTCCTCAAACCTCACCCTCTTCAGGCTCCATCCCTCAAATCTCCAGGAATTTCCCATCGGGAGTTGGCAACCCTATCAGCATTGGCCCAATATGTTTTCTCCCAAAGGGCAAAGTAGGTGACTGGACCAAACTTAGTTGCCTACCAACAGGCACTGAGGGGAAAGTAGGGTTGCCAGCTATAAGGAGGGAAATACCTGGAGTGTTGGGGGGTAGATTCTGTAGAGGGCAGCATTGGGGGGGCGTGGAAGGACTCAGCAGGTATAATGTCATAGGGTCTACCCTCCAAAGCAGCCATTTTCTCCAGGGGAAACTGATCTCTGTCATCTGGAGATCAATTGTAGCAGTGGGAGATCTCCAGGTCCCACCTGGAGATTGGCAACCCTAGGGGAAAGTCAGCTGCACAGCAGGGGGTTGAAGAGAATGGTTTGATGGGTGCTGGGCCAAGATTGGCAACAATAGTTCCCCAGGAGCAAATAGCTGGGTTGGAGGGTGGAGTCTATGGCACTGTAACCTGTCTGAGGTCCCCCTCTCCGGCCTCCACTCCTCAAATCTCCAGGATTTTCCATACCTAAAGCTGGCAACTTTATCTCCTCCCCTCTCAGTAGCCTCTTATTTTGCCTTAAATTGGTTTTGATGCCAGCAGAGTGAGAAAATGCCAGAGGCTCTGGGTGGGTGCCTCATCGTAAATGCACCAAACAATTCCTAAAGATTTGCCAAAACACTACTCTGTCGACAAATTGCAGCACTTTGAATTAGCACCAGAGCTTTAAGAGCTCTCCAGCTGTCACCTGGAGACTGGCAACAGCTTGTTTGGAGGGTGGGGAGTATGGCATTGTATCTGTCTGAGGTCCTCCTCTTTCTCTTCCTCCTCCTCCTCCTCAGACCCCACCCTCAGCAGGCTTCATTCCTAAACTATCCTGGAAGTTTCCAACCTGGAGTTGGCAACCCTATGTCCTTTCCAAGGAACCATCAGTTGGCAACCATCAGCCAACGTTTATCTGCCTGTCTGTCTTTACACCCCCCCCCCGAATGCTAGAGTGTCCACCGGCGACATGCCCAGTGCAATGATGTCACCTCTGGGTGACGTCATTGTGCCGGGCACGTCAGCTCGATCTGGGCACTTTGGGGGTGGGGGGTGGGGAGCTGGTAGCCCTACTCCCTCTTGGTGCTTGGGGGGGTCAACAGTGGGAGGGCTTCTAATGTCCTGGCCCCACTGCTGGACCTCCTGATGGCACTGGTATTTCTGGCCACTGTGTGACACAGAGTGTTGGACTGGATGGGCCTTTGGCCTGATCCAACATTGGCGTCTCTTATGTTCTTATGTTCTTAATTATATATAAGGAGAGATGCAATGTAAAAATAAATACAGCGTAATTTTTAAAAGTTTTAAAAAATAAAAATAATAAAAATAGCTTTTCTGTTAAGTTTTGTTCTCTTATTTTAAGGTAAAGGTTCCCTTGCTCGAAAGCCAGTCGAGTCCAACTCTAGGGTTGCGGTGCTCATCTCCGTTTCAAAGCCAATTATATATAAGGAGAGATGCAATGTAAAAATAAATACAGCGTAATTTTTAAAAGTTTTAAAAAATAAAAATAATAAAAATAGCTTTTCTGTTAAGTTTTGTTCTCTTATTTTAAGGTAAAGGTTCCCTTGCTCGAAAGCCAGTCGAGTCCAACTCTAGGGTTGCGGTGCTCATCTCCGTTTCAAAGCCGAAGAGCCAGCACTGTCCGAAGACGTTTCCGTGGTCATGTGGCCGGCATGACTAAACACAAAGGCGCACGGAACGCTGTTACCTTCCCACCGAAGTGGTACCTATTTATCTACTTGCAATTTCTTGCTTTCGAACTGCTAGGTTGGCAGGAGCTGGAACTAGAGACGGGAGCTCACTCTGTCATGCGGCAACCCGGGTCTCGAACTGCTGAACTACTGACCTTCCACAGCCTGCAGTTCAGCGTCTTAACCACTTGAGCCACCGCAGCTCCCTTCTTTTACATATGTTTAAAACTGACACATCACCAATTTATACATTGGGACACTTTCTATCAATATGCTCATGGTTTCATTTTATTTTTTTTGCTAATGGATATGTTGGCTGTCTCCAGCCTGTTCATTTAGATGTCATGTCGAGCTGGAGTGTGGATATCTTTTTTTAAAGAACATGTTAAAAATACTCTATTGTTGCTGGGCAACCACAATGAATATTAAGCTGCTCAAAGAACTGAACACAATCATAAAATTAGGAAGCCGGCTGCTTGCCCTCTGTGGAGCAACATTAGTCTGAGAGTCAATGTCAGTTCTAAAAAAATTGTTTGCGGGAGGTTTTTAAAACAGAAATCGTTTAGGAAAGGTGTGAACTTCTTGTAGCCATTTATAGAGTTTAGAAGGATTATGTTATGGATTGTGCTCGATTAATCCATAAACATCGTGAAGGGTAAGGAACAAGATCTTGCATGCAGACATATGCCCCACTACACAGTGGCCCATTACATTAACAAACATCTTGTGCTAAATTTTACATGTCCTGCAGTCCATTTTAGCACCTTCTACAAAATGCAGGGACAATATAATAAAGGATCAAAGGGCTATGATAAAATGTAGTGGAGGAAGGGGAAAGAATAGTCAGATAACTAAGATTCATTCCTTGACTTGAAACTGTGAGCACTCTGCATTGTATAGTCTTTTGAATTAAAAGAAATATTGAAACCATACCAATGAAACCCTAATTTTGTGCTGAGAAAAATGAAATTCTGCAATGTGGTTTTGCTTCTCTCTGGCTTTCACTTTTTGTTTTTTGTTTTTTTTTTCAGAGGATCCATATGTCGTCTTCTTCCAGTTGTCTTCCTTCTTTCTGGTTCCATGGTTTCTCCTGGTTTGGTCCTGTGTTTCCGGATACTAGTGCTTTGTCCCAGTTTCCTGGAAATATCAGTGTCAAAGCAGGTTTACCTGCTGGGTGGAAAAGTGTGGATTTTCATATTTCCCCACCCACATCAGAGAAACTTTCCTTCCTTATCTCGTTATACCTGCCATCCATCCTCCCTAATGGGCAGGCTTTTTACCATAAAAAAACCCTGTACTTCCTGTGTTGATACATCTTCTACCAATGATTTCTAAAAGGCTGCAAAAAAAAAAGCCCTACATAGAATGGTAAGGGATGGGGGGGAAAGAATGGAGAATCCTCCTGTGTGGAAGCTCAATTACTGCTGCAAACATTTCTGCAGCAGCAATGAATCAACAACCAGGAATTGTTACTATATGGAAGTAGCCAATGTGTGTAAACTATGCACATGTCAGATCTCGAAAGCTAAGCAGGGCCGACCCTGGCAAGTACTTGGAAGAAAGACCTCCAAGGAACACCAGGGCCAGGATGCAGAGGCTGGTAATATCAAGCCCCCACTCTGAAATGTTCTAGCCCCACTAGGGGTCGCCAGAAGTCACCATGACTTCCAGGCATGCAAACACACACATACACACAAAATACTCACAAAAAAAGAAAAGAAAAAAGAAAAAAAACTATGCAAAGTGGGCATAATAGCACGTACATCTGTACTTCATTCTGCTTCTGACAAAGAATATGCAGTATACACTGGCCTTTGACAAGTGGAAATTTTACCGAAGTAGCTGCTGGCTGCTGGATTTAAAGATTTCTTTAATCTTTTTTTACACTTCATTTATACCATGTTTTTCTCCCCAATGGGAACCCAAAGTGGCATACAACATTCTCTCCTCTCCATTTTATCCTCACAACAATCCTGTGAGGTAGGTTAGGCTGAGAGTGTGTGACTGGCCCAAGGTCACCCAGCAAGCTTCTATGGCAGAGTGGGGCTTGGAACTTGGGTCTCCCAGATCCTAATCAACTACAACACATCGGCTCTAACTCGGATAGTTTCAGTCCTGTCTTTAAAATCACAAGTGCCAGAAATTTGCTTTCTATAAATAAAAGCTGAGATTTTCAGAATGTTAGATTTCGAACCCAGTCCCAAATTCTGCACTTTCCCGTGCATTTTCATAAACTCACAGGTTACAAGAGTGTTACTGCATGTTCCTTCAACTTGCTCGGCTGCCATATTCTTGAACATCCAAGTCAACAGAGAACAGCTGCCAACAAATGTTAGGCCTAAAGCAAATTCCGGTTATATTTGACAACTGAAATACAATGATGCAAATTCTACAATTTGCACATCTCTCTGGTCTGTCATTACCAACTTTTCTGAGTCTGAGTAGGCGCCTGAACTCTTATGAGACTCTGTGGTACCTGAAGAACTATCCACAGTAACAGACTGGAGTCACTTGCAAGGTGCCCAGACCTGTTTTGCAGACTGGAAAGGATATTTGCAACTGACTGTGGAGTATCCTGGCAGGGCGGGGCTGGGGAAACACCTGAGCCCAGACGTCATGGCATCTTCAGCACAGGTGCCTGTAAGAGAACGGCAGGGATGACACAGGCATGGGGAATGCTTTGAACAAAAGAACGAGAAGCACAATCAGCGGGAACACCTGGAGACGTATAAACAGTCATTTAAAAAGCTGATGACGTGGTTTATTTAACTGTACCTTTATCCTGCTTCACCACAGCACGAAGCAGCTTACATATTCAGAAGCCATCTACCAACAAGGGATAAGATCATAGTTAAAATATGCAAAAAACTAAGACCTATAAGCTATTTTTAAAATTCAGGAAAACGAAACCCAAACCAACAATTCACCCAAATAAACATCTCATAAATGTAAGTAAACTTGCAGTTCCTCAACAATTTAAATTTTTATCCCTCCCTTTCTCCAAGGAGCTCAGGGCGGCATACATCAGTGTCTCCTCCTCTATATTACCCTCACAACAGCCCTGTGAGGTGGGTTAGGCAGGGAGAGTCTGACTGGCTGGCCCAAGATCACCTGGCAAGCTTCCCTGGCACAAGCGGGGATCTGAACCTGGCTGTTCCTGATTCCAGCAGCTTAACTCGTATGCTAGGCTGTCTCTCAAGATGCTAACATCCAAATCGTCACAATCCAGAATCAGCATCCGACAAAATTTCTCATAGTTTTCACATACCGAAGACAAGCTGGAATAATACCACCGTACAAAGCTCCCTCAGTATCACCAGAAGAGGTGCCCTGTATACCTCCTGGCAAGGTACTCCATAAAGTGGGGGCAGCCACAGAGAATGCCATTGCTCCAAAAGATGACAAACACACCTCCCAGAATGAGGGGAATAACTAGAAGATGGACCTGGACTGATCTTAACTGGCACACGGCTGTGTGCCAGGAAAGACAGCCCTTTATCAGGCCACACTACAGCTTAGAACTGGCACCTTGAATGCAAGGACAAGCTGGAAGAGTATTATATGGATGTAACACCTTTCACCAATTAAGAGGTGTGCTGCACCTTTCAGGTTACCTTAAGCTTTCTTGTTACCTTCAAGGACAGCCCCATATAAAACATGCTACAGCAGTCCATCTGAAGGTGTTCAGATTTTAAGTTAATTCTATTACCAACTTTAAACTGGACTTTAAGCTGGACAAGTGATAGTATTGCAGAAATACTGTTTCAACCTATAGCCTGATACGCATTGATAGTATTATCACCTTTCCTTCTTAAAAAACAAAGGGAACGGGGACTGGTAAGGCATGTGGCTGTGCCCACCTAGACAAGATCCCAGGAAGAAAAAATCTTCAAGATAATGCCCAGTCAAATCTTTCGAGCTCCCCCACTTTCTCATGGGCTGTGGCTGACATCCAGAACAGGCATATAGGAGCATCAGATTGTGCAGCGACCTCTTCCTTGCTATATTTCAAAGGATTGGGTGGTCTCCAGACGAGCTTGTTTTGGTGCACAGGTGATATGTGTGTATGTGTTATTGTCTGAGGGAAAAGGAATAAGAAAAAGCCTTCTATACAGATTGGGGTGGGTACAAAGGAGTTTCCCTGTTTCCACCCTTATGATGTGTATTACAACCGTTAGGAGACTCCAGAATATCCAGATTCCACAGAGAAGATCAACGTAGCAGTCAGGCATGGAGCGCTAATTCTCTTGAATTTTCTTACAGTTGAATCCCTACGTTGCCACAACCGATCAGCTGATTGAGGTGATACAGCAGCAGCTACCTGGCACTTCTTGTGTGGATCTTCCTGTTGGGCCAGTGTTTTCAAACTGAGTTTTGGAATAGCCTTGAGTTCTCTGGATGCTTATCTAGACAGACAGAAACTGAGCAATGGAGGACAGGCTTCCCTGAAAGAGTGCTGCTCTGCCACTTCCAGCCTTCCCTCGAAATATGCAGATGCTGGAGCATGGGTACGTCCTACAACAGTGGTTCTCAACCAGAGGTACGCAAACCACCAGTGGGATTCAGAAGTAGTCTAGGGTTTTCATAACCAGTGCCAAGAATTCAGTCTCCCTCAGCTCTCATGTACACCTGCGGTACGGAGTACTGTCTCCTGCCCACCCTACCTGCCATCTGTGATCTTTTGGCATACTAATAGTAGACTTGGACCTTTGGTGTTTCTCCTAATCCCCCTAATCCTCTTGTTCAACAGCTGTGCTGCTTCTGGCTCAACCTAGCCCTGCCAGGGATTAGTCATTAAAGCCGCCCAGCAAAATGTGTACATCCTGAAAGCTTATCATAAATTATAAATATAATGGCAGACTGTTATGTATTGGGACTGGAATATACCAGGACTGTTTCTACCAGAGACCGGCTGAATTTGGAGCTCTAGAACAATAGCCCACCAGGACTCTAGAGGTGGCCAATATGGAATTAAACGGTTCTGACAACGGCGTATCGTTGGTAGTTGTTTGGGGAAGTGGGTCGAGTTGCATGCTATTTAAACAGGGCAGTTGCCCTGGCTTTTCGCTTTTTGTTCTTGCTGAATCACTAATAAAGGAGAGCTGATCACTAAGATTGGGGTCGGACCATCCATGGAACCCAGTATTTAACACAGATGTATATGTAAACATATATTTATTTATTTATAATTTTCAATTTGTATCCTGCCTTGCCAGAGAACTGGCTCAAGGTGGTGAGAACCTTTCTTGGGGAAATGATGTCTTTCTTGGGGAAAGGGGCTTTTTGTTTGTATCAGGGTGGTCCCCAGGTTCTTTGAGAGTGAGAGGGATGGGACGTAGTATATGAAATGTCCTAGAGCAGCCATAAGGCTCTCAGGAGAAGCCTATCCAGCACTGAGCATACATTGCAGAACATTCCCCAGATTCTCTGCAGGGTGCTGAAATGCCTGTGCAGAGGCGCCAGGCAGAAAGTTTAAAAGCCAGTGTGTTGCAACTTTTGGTGGTGGAAAGTGTCATTGAGTCACAGCTGACTTATGGCGATCCCTTAGAGCAGTGGTGGTGAACCTATGGCACAGGTGCCAGAGGTGGCACGCAGAGCCCTCTCTGTGGGCACGTGTGCCTTCGCCCCAGCCAGGCCCAGACCATCATTAAAGTGTCGAATTCTCTGCCAAATAATTTTAAGTAAATGAAAGCATTTGGGATTGCTTTCCTTATTTTGTTTGGATCATCTTAAGTTAATGTATGAGTTGTTTTTTCTAAAGTAAAACCTCAGTATTCAGGTTACATTGCCGTGTTGGCACTTTGCGATAAATAAGTGGATTTTGGGTCGCAGTTTGGGCACTCGGTCTCCAAAAGGTTCGCCATCACTGCCTTAGAGTTTTCAAGGCAAGAAATGCACAGAAGTGGCTTGCAATTGCCTGCCGTGGACAACCTGGACTTCTTTGGTGGCCTCCCATCCAAGTACTAACCAGGGCCAATCCTGCTTGACTTCAGAGATCTGACAAAATCAGTAGGGTTGCCAACTACTCCAGGTTAGGAAATACCTGGGGATTGGGGGGGTGGAACTTGAGGGCAGGGTTTGAGGAGGGGAAGGACTTCAATGGGGTTTAATGCCACAGAATCCACCTCCCAAAGCAGCCATTTTCTCCAGGTGAACGGATCTCTGTCACCTGGAGATCAGTTGTAATCCCAGGAGATCTCCAGCCACCACCTGGAGGTTGGCGACCCTAGGAATCAAGTTAGCCTGGCCCGTGCAGGTCACAGGTTGAAACATTTAGGGCCCACACATAGTACAAGCATGCTTTTATAAACAAAGCACACCATCCCACTTCCATCCACTTGCAATACGCACCTGAACATCCTGCATGTACCAGCAGGAGATAAGCACAGATGCTTCCCTTTCCATTTCCCATTATTCCCATTGCTGGCAAGACCACAGATGACACACACTGTCTCTCCCCCACCCCTTTGCTTCCTGCTGCTTGCTAGCCTTTCAACAATCACTTGTCTCAAAGGCCTCACGTGGTGGAAGAGTCAGCACTTTATTGTATACAACCAGAGACCGGGAGAGTGGTGGTGGCAATTTTGCAGGATTATTTGATCAATGCATGGTATGCACAATTGTTTGTTCAATGGGGTCAAAAAGGTAGGATTTAGCAGCAAGGAATTCTGGGAGCTTTTTGCTAGCAGGGTGGCCTCTTTGAATCTGGCGCTTAGCAAGATAAGGAGAAATTGGCCTTGTCTAACAACAGGCTAATGAAATTCCGGTTGTCTTCCAATCTGTTTCTCAGTATGAGCAGACCTCCCAGAACAGCGGCCACAGGAGCAGCTCCAAAGGAGAAAGACGGTATTGAGTCTACTAAAAGACAAACAGGAAGCCGGAAACACAGAAGCAGCCCTAAATCAGCACGGATAATAAAGATCTATCACAGACGGGTTTAATAGTCTCTCTCTCTCTCTCTCTCTCTCTCTCTCTCTCTCTCTCTCTCTCTCTCTTCCACAGAGAACTCTCAACACTCACCTGATTCAGTGGCCAGCAGTCTTGGGGAAGGGGATGGATGATGATGAAAGGAATAAAATTTATTTATCACAGTATTTGCAGTCCATTTTTCCTGCTGGAACTCAATGTGGATTACACTGAATAAGTCACTACAATCGACAAGCTGCAACAGCCGACAGGCAGTGCAATAGGGACTTGACTTGTAAAAACCTAGAAACAACCAGAGGTGAAGCAAAGTGTGAGTATTAACATGATAGGTTAAATGAATGCAAACCTACTTAGAGACGGTACAGACTATACACACTGGTACAGTCTACAGTCCCTAACCCTTTCCCCAGGCTTCTTTCTGAACCATCTTGTTACAGTAGAGTCCTATTGACTGCGTAGAAAAGCCCTCTTGAGTAATTCAGGGCTGCATAGTTTGCAAACAGCCAGGAAAGTGGGGGCCTTGCTGACTTCATCAGACGGCAGGCCGCTCCATACGGTGGGAGCCACAACAGAGAACACAGTTGCTCGTTCATTTGTTTAGAACATTTCTGTGTTGCCTCTTCAGAGTCCTGCTTGAGGCGGTTCACAATTTAAAACTACAGTATAAAAACAAGCCATCCAAAAACCAAGCCACTAAAAACACAAACCATTAGATCTAAATTATCCTTAAAACAGAAAGGCCATTCAAAAGCTGAGAAGACAAAACCCCTAATTAAAAGCTTGGGTAAAGAGATGTGCCTTAGCCTGGTGCCTTAAAGCAAGCAAAGCAGATGCCAGGCAAGCCTCAAGTGGGAGGGCTTCCTAGAGGGGAAGTGCCACCATGGGAAATGCCTCTCAAGGCGGGGTCACAGACAGGAGAGCTTGAGAGGATCATCTTAACTGGTGGTCTGGAATAGTAAGTAGGAGACAGTCCTTCGGGCATCCTGACCCCAAGCCACTTAGGGCCTTAAAGGAAAGAAGCGGCACTTTGAATTGTGCCTGGAAACAGATGGGTAGCCAGTATATATCTTGCAGCACAGGGATGATATGATCCCCGAAACCAACCCCTGCCCTGCCAGTAGTCTGGCTGCTGTATTTTGGATCAATTGAAGTTTTCAAAGGCAGCTCATGCAGAGTACATGACCATAATCTAACTTGGAGGTGATCCAAGCATGGATCACCGTGGCCCAGATCACGCCTTTTGAGGAATGGCCGATGCTGGCAAACCAGCCAGAGCGGATAAAAGGTGCCAGGTGCCACGGAGGAGACCCAAGCCTCTAACCACAGGCCAAGATCTAGTAGCACCCCCAGGCTAGGAATCTGCTCCTTCAGAAGAAGTGCGACCTTCTCCAGGACAGACTGACTCTGTCCCTGAGCAGTTTCTCTATTGACCAAGAGCACCTCAGTCTTGTCTGGGCTGAGCTTCAGTTTATTGGCCCTCTTTCATCCCCATTACATTCTTCAGGCACTTATTCAGGGCTTCCACAGACCCCACCTGGCTTAGCTGTTAAGGACGTGACCTGTCCTAGCAGTTTAATGTAGATGTTAAATAGCATGGGGGATAATATGGAATGTTTCATGTCCCCATAGCATAAATGTAATGGGTCTGAGCAGTAGTCCCCCAGAACCACCTCTAGAATTGGCTGGCCAAGCATGAGCGGAACCACAAGATAAGGAGAAATTGGCCTTGTCTAACAACAGGCTAATGAAATCCCAGTTGTCTTCCAATCTGTTTCCGTGGTCATGTGGCCGGCATGACTAAACGCCAGGTCCTGACCGGCTGCTGGGGGGGATGGGGGGCTTCAGGATCTCCTCTGGGATTTTCCTGGAAGCAATGTCATCATGTCACTGACATCAAGGGGTGACACTCTAGTTTTTGGGCAAACTCTATGATTTGAGCCCAATTTTGCCATAGAATTTTGGCCAGAAACTAGAGCATCACCCCTGACATCGGCAATGTGATGATGTCATTTCCGGGTGATGTCATCACATTGCATTTGGGGGCACTTGTGGGTGGCGGAAAGGGCCCCACAAAAGTGGGGGAACGCAAGCCCGGACCGGGGGCCTGGCAACCCTGCCCGTCAGCCTCTCCAGAAGGATACCATGGTTAATGGTACTGAAAGCTGCTAAGAGGTCCAGGAGACTCCACAAGGACACACTCCCGCATCATATTCTCAGTGAAAGTCATCAGTCAAGTCAAGGTCATTTCCATGTACTAAAGCCAGCCTGAGTCCATATTGAAATGGGTCTATATAATCTGTTTCCTCCAAGACCACCTAAAGTTGACCAAATCACTTGAGCACCTTACCCAAGAATGGAATATTAGCCACTGGGCAGTCATTTCTAGGGCTGCCAAGCCTCTGGCGGGTGCAGGACATCCACACCCCCAGGCTGCACTGCTTGCCACCACTCTGAGCAATGGTGGAAGAAAAATTAAGGGGGGAAAAGCATCCTTGTATTCTTAGCAGAAACTGGTATAGGAAGCGATAAAGGCAGCTTTCGGAATCACTAGGGACTTTACGGTTTTACTGTAGAGTTTTTGGTGATTCCTAGAGCTACCCTTGCCATTTCCTGTATCAAATTCCAGCAAGTACACGAGACTGTATTTAATTTCCCCCCCCCTGCGATGTCGTGCCCACCCGACCCTCCCACTGGTTGTCAGGCATTGCCTAGCAACTCAAAGTTGTTTAGGTTACTTGGGTCCAGAGATGCTGTCTTCAGAAGGGGTTTCATAACCGCCACCTTCAAAGCAGGTGGAACCACACAGTCATACAACTAAGACCAGACTGCACTCCAGTAACATCCTGAGATCAAAACTTTCTAACTGTGGTGTCTCTGTCACGGTGGATATGGGCAATTTTATCTGCAAAATGCGTTGCAAAGGACTCACAGTGGGCTTGTGTGAAATAAATGTGTAGCGAAGATGTGGTCCTAAGGCTTGCGATTCAGGCAGACTTGCCAACTCTTTTTCTTTTCTGGCAGGGTTCCCATATCTTTCACAACACTTTAGGAGGGGAATGAGTTAAGGTGAGGGAAATCCTTCAGCTGCTCAATGGCTGTCTTCCCTGTCAGGAAACGTTAGTGAGCTGAATCACAGACTGTATAATTTACCCAACTTGATGCCCTGTGCCAGCTAGACCGGCCAGGATGTTAGAGTCCAAGGTGTTGTGTGTTGAACAGCTGACTTGAGGGCACATACCTGTGTAAAGGACCGCCTGCCCTGACTGGGCAATACAAAAACAAACCATGAGTTCCAAAATCTGTCTTATAGGTTGGATGATATAATGTCTTTGGTATGTGTGAATACGTACAGAGTAACATAAGAGAGAAAAATGTCCACCCCCCACAAAAGGTAGAGATTTAAGACACTGGAAAGATACATCTGCACAGTGCTGTTTAAATGGAAATAACAAACACGGAAGGACACAGATTCGGATTGGAGTTTTGCAGGGCAGGGTTTATCCCTTCCACCTCTGCATAGTTCTGCCACTTAACATTGATCCCAATCCATCCCCCAGCTCAGCTGTAATTAGAACTGAAGAGGGGGAAAAACAGGAAGAGAGATGGTACCTGTCTTTCCAGGTCTAATCAGAGCTCAGGAAGGCTGGTTTTGACTGGAGAAACTGTGCAGGCAGGAGAAGAGTTAACCCCCCTGTTATGTATTGGGACTGAAACATCCCAGGACTGTTCTACCAGAGACTGGCTGAGCTTGGAGCCCAAGAACAATAGCCCACCAGGACTCTGGAAGTAACCAATCAAGAACTAATATTATGTAAATAGCCTATCCTTGGGAGTGGGGTGTGTCTGGGTGTGGTAATTGTGTGCTATTTAAACAGGCCTATGGCCCTGGAGTTTAGTCTTGTTCTTGGTGAAATCACTAATAAAGTAGAGCTGATTACTAGACTTGGAGTCTGCTCTTCCATGGAACCCACTGTTTAACACCCCCTCCCCCTGTAATCCTCAGGGGGTCCTCACCCTTCTTTTTCCATTAAAATTTCTGGGGAAGGAGACAAAGGAAAGAAGGGTCTAAGGCAAAACTATAGGCAGATGCAGTTGTGCATACCAATGGATGAGGACTGGACACTCATCTTTTTTCTTCTCTCTCTCTCTCTCTCTCTTTTAGTGGGATGGTACTATGGCTAGAGTACATGGACTACAGCTATGGGAAGTCCTGGTTCAAACCGATGCTTAGCTATGAAGCCATCTGTAACTTACCTCACAAGGTTGTTGCAAGGCTTAAACTCTGATCTCATCTGAGATCAAAACGGGCAAACGATGGGGCAATATTCGCCTGGTGCTTTACCTAGCCACGTCTTTGGTCTTCCAAGACAAAGGAGCGGGACTCTGTTAATGCTGTCAATGAGTTAATGCCTGCAGCCTCCCTTCTGTGTATCCAATATTCTTCCATGCCCCCTTGGGAATGAGCTGTTCTGAAATTCTCATCAGACTTTGCAGAAATATGTATAACTCTTTCTCATGGTTTGATTTTTGAGCACATGAGTCACTGGCAAGAGGTTTCCCCTGGCTTAGAGTCAGCTGTGAGAAGCAGCCTTCAAAAGCCCTGGTAGAACAGTCCTGCAGACTGAAGACTGGCTGTGGTATCCAGCTGAGCAGAGGATTCTTAGTTACCGACATGAAACCAGATATACTGGAGAAGGAAGTGATAAAAGTAAGGAACTTTGGCACAGTGGATTACATTCTCTCTCTCTCTCTCTCTCTCTCTCTCTCTCTCTCTCTCTCTCTCTCTCATATTATATAACATTCATGCTACACACACTATACCTGCCTTGAGTCCTGAGATGCTCAGGAGAAAGGTGGACATATAAATATTAGGGGGAAATAAATAAACCCATGCCAACAGCCTACTTCTTATGGACATTCTGAATTCCACCTAAGCTGAACAACGCTCAGTTCTGGGGTAGATAAATGGAACTTCCAGAGGCATTATACTTCTGAATGCCAGATGCTCAGAGAAGTAGTAGGAAAGGAATGTGTCCTGGAGGTATCCGAGTGGCTGTTGTGGGGAACGGGGTACTGGGAGAGACGACCCTTGGTTGGATCCAACAGGGCTGTTCTTAATGTAACATAAGGGGGCACCGAGAGGCACTTCTCATATTGGTAGAGACAAATATTAGAAACCAACCCAGTGTTTACCCCTGCATGTTTGTGCGGTAGGGAACCACAGCCAATCCCTGAAGTTCCCTGCTGTGCATACCTTTGCAATATACACAGTGCTAAATGTACTGAGTCATTCAGTCATTCAAGCAATCTATATTAACTACAAAGAGCTACATGTTTCCTAGCAGAGTTACAAAAGCAAACAAAAATCCCAAACAGGTTTTCCAGGTTAAAATAAGAAAGAATCGGCATGCAAAAGGGAAGTCTTGCTTTACTAATAATTTAGAATGGTTTGAGGGAGTCACCAAGCGTCTCCCTTATAATTAAAAGCTGAATGGTGGTGGCACTTCTCTAGAGCAATCCACACGCTCCAAAATCAGTTCGGTCTCTGATCTGTCATTCAGAGGGTCTCCCTATCCACTGGCTGCTTTGCCTGAGTCCTGCCTCCAACATTCTAAACATTTTGCTGTTCCCCTCCCCCCCC
>NW_015162481.1:16756-34106 GCF_001447785.1 Gekko japonicus
ATCAGTTCCCCTGGAGAAAATGGTGGGCTCTGTATCCTTATATGCTGCTGAGGTGGCCCCCATGACAGCCAATGTGACGTAGAAGTCAGGGCTTCAGAGCACGGGCGAGGCTGCAGGTGTGTGGGGGGTGGAAAGCTGAAGAGTGAGGGGGAAATAAAGGTAGGCTGATGATTGGCTGGGAAGGAGATAGGGTTGCCAACTCCAGGTGGGAAATTCCTGGAGATGTGAGGGATGGAGCCTGGAGAGGGTGAGGTTTCAGGAGGCGTGGGACCTTGGACAGGTACAAAGCCATAGACTCCACCCTCCAAACCAACTATTCCCTTCTGGGGAACCATCGTTGCCAATCTCCAGCTGAGGACTGGCGATCACTCAAAATTACAACTGTTCTTTAGGTAGCAGAGATCAGTTCCTCTGGAGAAAATGGTGGACTCAGTGTCATTATACCCTGCTGAGGTTGCCACAACAAATTGACACGGAGTGTCGAAGGCCGGGGCACCCGCCCAGAGCCTCTTTCTAGAGGCCGTTGTATTTATTTCCACAACGGGCCTTTTTCCTAGTCATTTATATTTGGGTTTTCGAAAAGTCTTGGACTCAAAACTCCTAAGGCAATTTAGCAGTCTTGGAGTAGGAAACCGACTGATCACTATACATATCTACACAACTCCAGTTATTTCTCAGAGCACACCACACGCCCCATTGTATGTGGTCTGGGCTACATATGACCACATTTGTTCCAGTTTCTTGGACAGACCTGAAGGATTTAGATCCAGTGTCGTGTAGTGGTTAAGAGCCGTGGACTCTGATCTGGAGTACTGGGTTTGATTCCCCAGTCCTCCACATGAAGCCTACTGGGTGACCTTCGGCCACTCACAGTTCTCTCAGAACTCTCTCAGCTGCACCAACCTCAGAAGGTGCCTATTGTGGGGAGAGGAAATGAAGGCGATTAAAAGCAGATTTGAGACTCCTTAGGGTAGAGAAAAAAGGGCTATTAAAAAAAAAGTAACAAAAACCAACCAACAACTTCCGTCATTCTTGAAACTAGAATGAAATTTAAAAAACAGATGGGTAAGGCCAAACTGGTACCCAGGAATAACCTACTATGGGACAGACCCAAAAGCAAAAAAGTAATAGAATACCATCTGGCACGTATTGCTCTGGATAAAACTACTATAACGTGGTGGTGGTGGTGGTGGTGGTGGTGGAGGAGGAGGAGGAGGAGGAAAGGGCCATCCAGTCACAGCCACCTTATGGTGAACCCGAAGGCGAGAGATGAACAGAGGCGGTTTTTCCATTGCCTGCCTCTGGGTCTGCCTTGGTGGTCTCCCATCCAAGTACTAACCAGGGCCCAACCCTGTTTAGCTTTTGAGATCTGATGAGGTCAGGCTAGCTCAGGTTACACCAAACCATCAACAACTGATAGCACATCCTGGAAAACAGCACTTTTCTCTTGCTGATGTTGGGTGACAGTCCACACCTCACTTAACAGATAGGGTTGCCAGGTCCCTTTGTTGTGCCAGTGGTGGTGGGGTTTAGGGGATGTTCCGGGATGTCCCTAATGCAATGACATCACCCAAAAATGACATCGTGTTGGTGACATCGGGGGTGACGCTCTGGTTTTTGGACAAAACTCTACGGTAAAACTGGCTTCAAACCACAGAGCTTTGCTCTCAAACCAGAGCATCACCATGAAACATCCCCGATGTGATGACGTCACATCGTACCAGGGACGTCACACAGCAACATTGCTGTTTGGGGTTGGGGTTTCTCCTGCTGGCCAGCTGGCTGGTGGTGGGCAAAAGCTCCAAAAGCCGGGGAAACCCCCACCCAGACCTGGGGACTGGCAACCCTACTTACCATCACTACCCTCATCTATAACAACTGCTCACCAATGACAAGGGGCTATCCAACAAAGGCATCAGCCCAGGAACCAGGACAAGTAGCCAACTCACTGTTCTCAAATTAACCCACCACTGTATCTCCAGTACTCTGTGGGTACTCAGAGATCACACTAACACCATGCCAAAATCATCAGAGGCTCATTCGCTCCCTCATCCTCCAAGGAGACCCTGCAGAAATCTGCCGATGATGTGCTGTGGCTGTCTACGTAAGACAAGCAGATCTCTCTCAATTTTAAAAAGGAAAAAAATGGACACAAATCTGACATTTTTAAAAATTACAACATGCAGAAACCAGTAGAAATTAATCCCCAAAACTCTTAAGCCGCATAAATCTGCGGTGCCACAATTCTGTTTGTTTTGGCTGCAACACAACAACAAGGCAGCTACCCTGAAGGAATTAAGCCATGACGGATGATTCTTTCACAACAGCAGACTTGCCTCTAAGCTCCTGCGAAACGCTTCCGCATTCTCCGGCTGAGTCATCTCTTGTTGCTTTATTTGAAAAGGGAATTCGTTTTCAAAGTGAGTCCCAGTGACAATGGCCAGTCGCACTGCGTCTGAGTAGAATGCTTCCATTGTCCTGTCAGTCAAGAGAAAGTTCCCCTTTGACCTGCGAGGGGAGCTTCTGATGTGTGAGTGTTAAATACTTCAGAGTAGGGTCATTTCGATGGCAAAGGCTGTGGTGCCTTTTCAAGAGAAAAAGATGCTGGAAGTGACTGGATTCCTTCTCAGCCAAGGAGGAGTGTCTTGATCCTGACCCTGGGAATGAAATGCCCTTGTAGTGTTGAAGCTTAAAACCTGTGCAAAAGGCTTCATAAAGTACTCAGATATATTATTGAGGACTGTGGTCTATACTACTGTGTATATTTTGCTGTGGGTTCGATCCTACTGTGCAAGTTTGCATTATTTAATGTGTCATGTTAATATTTATGCTTTGCTTCGATTCCATTTTTTTAGATTTCTGGTTGGTTGTACAACCCGAATCCTATTTCACTGCTTGTTGAATGTCCCATCCTGTTGATTGTATGGACGCACTCTGCATAATCCACCTTGACTCCCAGCGAGAAAGGTGGGCTATAAATAATGCAAATAAATAAATAAATAAACCTTCCAAAATATTACAAGGAGAGTGCTGCCCATGTGCCGGAAGCAAGTGGAAAACCTTAGCATTTAGATGGGATGTGCCCCGGTCAAATCTGAGCCAGTTGTCCCTGCAGTGCGGGCAGAGCCACAGGTGCTTGGCTCTACTTGCTCCTGACTATCAGTGGCCTTGCAAGGCAGTGGCCCCACTGGACAGCTTCCCTGTAAGTTAAATGGCCAGTCCACCCCTGGTGTCCCAAGATCCAAGCAAGGAGAGGTCATGTTCTTTTCTGCCTCTGATATTGTTTAGTTGGCAGATTCCACAATTCAGAAAAGGTCACTTTTCCCCCTTTTGGGATCCTCCCAGAGTAAGAATCCAGCTGTGCAGCCCGCCCTTCTCCATTAACTCAGCTTTGACAGCTGGATGGAAGGGGGAAACTTGCATCTGAGGCCCAAGTCATTTCAAGCCAGTACTGATGATCAGCTTACCAGATCTGCGCTCCAGCATCTGTGGCTCACATATTAAGTGTGAAGATTGCTAGGAAATACCATGGTGTCTCACCAAAATGCTTTTAACTCAGACAATACTGTGGAAAGCATACACCATTGCAGTCTAGAGTGGTTCCCAAAATGACTTGCCATCAGAAAAGCCCAAAGGCAGCCCCATAAAAGCAAGACATACACCCTTTGCATGCATATTTTATTTGTCTCTAGAATGATCTCATTTATTATTAACTTCCTTGTTACTGGCAAGAGAGATAGGCAGAAATCACCACTTCTTCACTGGGAATATCTGGATGGAAGCAAAGCCCTTGGTTCCAAACGCAGGTTGTTTGTGCCAGCAGTTCTCAAAGGGATGGTGCTTTTCTTCTA
Organism: Gekko japonicus; assembly: GCF_001447785.1. Lineage (NCBI taxonomy): Eukaryota > Metazoa > Chordata > Lepidosauria > Squamata > Gekkonidae > Gekko > Gekko japonicus. The sequence goes on from NW_015162481.1 coordinate 20,608, forward strand.
CCACACCATGCTAGTGTCTGGAAAAAGAACATAAGAAGTGACTTGCTGGATTAGACCCAAGGGTTCATCTAGTCCACCATCCAATTTCATACAGTGGCCAACCAGTTGCCCTGAAGGGCCAACAAACAAGGCACAGACGAGCGACCCTTCTTGAAAGCCTCACTGATGACAAGTGGCTGAGGGCCAATTCAAGTCTGTGACTTGTTGTGCAGGGCAGGAGCAGTTGCTTCCCTGTAAGAAGCAGCATTGATCAGTCCTACATGTAGGAAGTCGCATCCATCAATGGTCCATGACACACCATGGATCAGAGATTGCACATCAGTCATAGGTTATGTTAATGGGCACTGCTTGAAAGGATTTGTGCAAATGGATTAGCAATCGGAGGAATACAACTGTTTCCTATTTCTTTAGCAAATTTTACAATACCAGCTGTCATGATCTGTGCAGGACTGGGAGCAAGGCCTAGTGCGGCCTGGTCCCAGGAGAGACCTGTTGGCAGTAGAAAGTAGACAGCCTACAATCCCCATATTGCTTAGAGAGGGTTATCAGTTTCCAGAGATGTGGGAGGAGAGTCTGACTTAAGCTGGTAACTGTGAAAAATTGTGTTCTTTTGTCTCTCATCTGCGGTCTGCTCTCACAGAGGGGACAGGCTGGTCTGGTGAGAGAAGAAGATCCCTCACTTGGCTGAGAGTGAGTACAGGTAGTGTAGCCTGGCAGGCTGTGGGCCTGGAAGTAGTAACCAGTTAAGCGAACTATGTAGTCGCGTTAGGTTTGTGTTTATTTTGCCTTTTAAACACTATATCTTTTAAAGCACCTTGTCTTGTTTTCCTTGCCCCAGTACTGTGTTAATGAACCCTTTCTGTTTAATTGTTCTCTGCCTGGTCATCACGCTTACGTTTCTCGGCTACAAAGGGGCATTTTGAAGGGGCTTGGGAGGGTACCCTGGGCCCTCTCAAGGGACTCGAAGTCTAGGGTGGTGGCGGCAGAAAGTGGCGAACCACTGCGGTCATGACACAGACAGATAAAGGTATCTGACAAAGGGAGCTTTGACTCTCACAGCTTATACCCCCAAAATTTTGTTGGTGTCTAAGGTCTACTGGATTAAAATTTTAATTATTATTCATGGTATGTGTATTGCTTATCTGTGTGGCATGCTTTATCCATACTGCCTGAATTACAGGTATAGAACAGGTTCTGTAGGTGAAGTAATCAGGACAAGGGGAGAGAGGGACGTCTAGATTTATCAGCAGCACCATCTGCTCTCTTCTGCAAGTATACCTTTATAATCTAAACATGACACTTAGATTTTGATGTTTTAGCTGCAGGGTGTGATGTGAGGGTCTGCAGTAGAAAGGAGCATCAGAGAAGATCATCCCCATCCTGCAGCTGTAGTCGCCTTGGACTGGAGGAAAATGTTGATAAACTTCCAGGTGACGTGCTGACGCCGGGCATGTCGCATGCTTTGGGGGTGGGGTTCCCCCCGGGGCCCAATCCGCCGGCGGCGGGTAACGGGTCTCTCGGGTGGGGGTTTCCTCGCCCCCCGGGGGGACTTGGCAAGCCTAACCCTGGGCCTTCTCAAGGGACCCGAAGTCCAGGGTGGTGGCGGCACAAGGTGGAGACCCCCTGGGTCATGACACCAGCATTATTGCTTCAGAAGCTCAGGGGCAAAATAACCGTGATACAAGGGGTCTGAGACCCCCAGATATGAAACTGAGCTAACATAAGTAGTGGTGAGGAGAGGCAATCAGGATTGTGTCATGGTGTGGTCATGGCACTGAGGTGAGGGGGGGGTTGAATTCTTCCCTACATAGGATGCCAGCCTCCAGGTGGGACCTGGGGATCCTCTGAAATTACAGCTCATCTCCAGACTAGAGATCAGTTTCCCTGGAAAAAATGGATGCTTTGGAGCGTGGACTCTATGGCACTGTACCTCACTTAAGTCATGATCCTTCACAGGCTCCATCCCCAGATCTCCAGGAGTTTCCCAACCTGGAGCTGCCGACCCTAATCCCCACCCTGCTCTGGTGGCTGGGAGGATCTGGCAACCCTACTACATGCTCTTTCTCTGACTGAAAATTCCCCCCTTCCTGGTTATTTTAGGCAAAGTTGGGCTAAAAACAGCCCCAGGGGAAGGCATTTCAGATGGGGAGAGGACAGGGGAGGAGTTAAGCTGCTGTTATCCAATGCCTTCGCATAGGTTCCCTTTCCCCCAGTGACTGTCACATCTGTTTTAGGCCTCAATTGCAGAAGAAGGACCTCAAGAACTGATGTTCTGTATATTTCCTGTCCATCAGATCAACAGTCTTTTTGTTCTTTCCTTTGTACTCTCCTATTAAGAGTGGAGTTCTTTTTGCTCAGCAGTTTGTGCTATTTTAAGGTCTTCAGGTGAAGCCCATTCTTCTTTGTGTGGTTTCATTTCACATTCTGGGAGATGACCCTCCGTCTCTCAATAAACTCCTGCAGCCAGTAACTCCGCAGCTCTTGGGCTCAACATTTTAATCAGGAATTTCTCACTGGGCTTCTTTCTTTATTGGGACTCCTTTAAAAGGTAAGTGCCTCCCTTACTGTTTCAGGCTCTCTATTGGCGGGAGAGTTTTGTGCCATAACCTTCGCAACATTTGCTTGATTTTGGGACATGAAGTCTTCAAAAACAATGGGAAGAAATTGACAATGTACTCAAATAATTAATAGACCCCCTCATGCAGGCATGCGCTTATGGATGACAAAACTGTTTACTGAGGCCAGAATTTTGGCCCTCCTGCTGCAGACTGTACATCAAAAATGTCCTCATTTTACCTGCTTTCAAGAACTGAAAGAATTGATTAGAATCTCCACAGGAAGTTAACAAACAGGCTTTTTCATGCCCAGAGAAGCATTACGGAGAGGTTTGGGGAGGGGGGACGGGACCTCAGTACGACTAATGCCATAGAGTCCGCTCTTCACAGTGGCCATTTCCTCCAGAAGAACTGGTCTTGGTCATCTGGAAATCAACTGTAATAGCAGGAGATCCCCAGGTGTCACATGGAGGTTGACAACTGTAATTTACTAAAGGATTAAACAGATGAGATCCTAGGCATTCCATGAATGAAATTCTGAATATTTTTCTCTCTAAAAATCAGGTATGTGGATATTTAATCCAGGGGAATGGCCTTAAGGCCCGCCCCCCCTACTGTTTTCCAACACTAAAACAGCTATTACCCCAAAGAGCTCTGGTGTCCTCGATGACACAAGATTCAGGTGGGGTAGCCCTGTTGGTCTGAAGTAGCAGAACAAAGTTTGAGTCCCATGGCACCTTTAAGACCAACAAAGTTTTATTCATGGTGTAAGTGTTTGTGTGCACCCTTACTTCTTCAGGTACAGTGGAACAGAACCCCCTCAACCATTACTTATAGGGGGTGGTGGTGGTTGATTTCTGGAGTTCCTTTGCAATAAAACAGCTACTTTGAGGTCCTGGAAGGCTGAAGTGTTCTCCTACAGGTTTCTCAGTCTTGCCATTTTTGTCCAGATTTGTATACCAACTTACTGCTATTTGCATGTCTTACCTAATGTGTTATTCCAATCTTAGCTGTATTTATTGCTCAGTTACTTAGGCAACTTGACTCTAATTAGCTCTTCCTGGCACCTAACCCCTCCACTGATATGTAATATTTGAGGAAATCTGTTCCAATGAATCTGAATTAGTGTACATACCAGGCCTCTCAGTGCTCGCTTGTACTAGAATTGGACTTTATTTGTCTTGCAGGTGCCACTGGACTCATACCTCGTTCTCCCATCTATTTATTAACTCTTGTGGTTGTTTGCTAAATTTACTGCCATTCACAGATCTTTCTTACATCCTATCTCAACTGTAATCACCCAGTACTTATGCATCTTAACTCTAAATGGCCCTTCCTGACAACAACCTCCTCCCCCTATAAGTAATGGCTGAGGGGGTTCTGTTCCACTGTATCTGAAGAAGTGTGCTTGCAGATGAAAGCTTATACTGTGCATAAAAGTTTGATGGTCTTAAAGATGCTACTAGACTCAAAATTTGTTCTCAGTGATACAAGTATACTCCATTGTGGTCCACCCAAGAGATCTTTATTTCCTTGAAGGTTTACTTAAACGGTGTCTCCGCCATGGCTGCTTTTTCAGCATCAGGAGAGAAGGAAGCTATGAGACACCAAAGTCTATGACTTGCTGAGATCACCTCAAAGGAAGAACAGCCAGAGATGACCAGTGCCTGTAGTTAATCTTATACTTCCTGGAAGACTTATACTTCCTGGAAGACTGGAAAGCTACCAGGCAGAGCAATCAAACTGCCTTCCTGACAATTAACAAGAAGTAGGGCCATTTCCTGCCACTGACCTAAAGGTGCTTTTCAATTACGTAATCCATACCCATCCTCTCTCTATCTCAAAAAAAATGAATGGAGATAAAAAGGGAGTTCAGAACCTCAATGCTAAGTCAGTTTCCCCTCAAAGCTGCCTTCCACAACCACACTGAATCACAACACCGGAAACCCAGCTCATGCTACAAGAAAGGCAGAGTACACACATTGCAGGGGCAGATTGTGGCATGAGGGCTCCATCCATGCCAGAGTCAACTCAGCCCCAAGCAGGGCAAGTGGCAGATGCTGACGCCATGAGTTGGCAGCCCGAGCTCCAAGCTGGGTACGGAAGAAAGTGTGAGTCCTGGCTAACCCAGCTAGGGTTGCCAGCTTCCAGGTGGTTGCTGGAGGTCTCCCACAGAGATCAGTTCACCTGGAGAAAATGGCTGCTTTGGAAGGTGGACTCCATGGCATTATGCTCCATTGAAGCCCCTCCCCTCCCCAAACTCCTCCCTCTTCAGGCTCCACCCCCAAATCTCCAGAAATTTCCCAACCCAAAGTCAGCAGCCCTACACTGAGCCAAGCTCTGTGACAAACTGGGGAAGGGGGCACCTGGCTAAGTCTCCCCCATGGCAAGAGAGACACCTAGCCAAGGCATGCAGGGCAGGCTCTTTCTCCTTCTCTCTCTCCCTTTATTACGGGGTAGGGCTGTGGCAGGTCCCTGTCTCCTGGGCTGTCCCCCCCCCCGCCCATCATCCATCCTTCACATTCTTCCTCTCCTGCCCTGCCTCTTAACTCTACCTGCCTGCTTTCTCACCAGTTCTTACTGCACCCACTACCCCAACCTGACTTTCCTCCTTGGCAACAATAGCTCCCGCCCCGCCCCCCCGCACTCAACCTGGTTTACCTAAGGACCCTCCCGTCAAAAGCCTTCACCCTTGGAAACGCTTCACCCCCTTTACCCCAGTTCATTTGCTTCTCTGTTTGAGGCACACTGGGAGGGCTTTGTTAAGTTCCTCGCGTAACAAGAAGCTTCTACTTGGGCTAGGCCCAAGGGAGCAATTTTGCTGCCTATACTATGAATCACTGCATTGCTTACATTGCTGTTTAATTGCGTTTTTGTCTTCTCTACCCCACATCTATCCTTTGTAGACAACAAAACTTAAACTTATTGACCGTAGAAGTACCTCCTTTCTATTTCTCTAAATACCACTTCCAAACACACTTGTGTCTATACAGACTAAAAGACCCTAATGGCATGCACTTGTGAATGCCTGCGCCCCTGACCTGCCTGTCCTCGTTTTGTAATAACACAGCCCTGGGGAGCTGTGTCTTTAGTACAGGCACAATTGTATCAACCTTCTCCCAACAAGGTTCTGTCATGCTGTACGTAGAATCAAAACAGTGCCCTTTGCTTCTTCCTCCTACGTATGAGGGCAAAGAGGGAGACGTGTGCTTTGCATCCTGTCTCTGTCAAAGACTTGTCTGTCTTTTTCCTCCCACACCAGGCTGAGGTCAGATTAGAATATGACACAGCAAGAGCTTCTCTGATAAGGTTGCCCAATACGCCAGCGACACGCCAGAGAAGATAACTTTATAACTGGGAAAGATAACTTTAACATGGTAGCTCATGAAGAGGAGGCTGAAAAAACTGTCATCAAAACGTATGCAGGTGATGAAGTCCCCGCCGTCTGAGAAGACATGTGACCACCGCTCAAGGAACACACTGTATGGAAATGGCACTGCTCTTTTTCCTGGGCTATTGGCTGAAACCCCTCAGACAAATGCATTGCCGATTTGACCACTTCCTTTCCCCCCAGTCATTAATGACAGATTTTAATAGCTGCTTTGACACGTTTATTTATTCATTTATACCATGGCTTTCTCCTCAGTAGGGATCCAAAGCAGGTTAAGCTGAGAGTGTAGGTTAAGCTGAGAGTGTGTGACTGGCCCAAGGTCACCCAGCCAGCAAGCTTCCATGGCAGACTGAGGATTCGAACCTGGGTCTCCCAGATCCTAGTCTGACATTCCAACCACATTCCAATTGTAACGAGTCTTTGATTCAATTTGTTGTGATCCGTCCTGAGCCTGTTTGGGGAGGGCAGAATAAAAATCCCCAAAACAAATAAAATAACTAAAATAAAAGTACTGGACACCAGTTTTTCAAGGAGTGTGATAACAGACCTTCCTTTAAAAAGCCTGGTCTGTGCATGCAGTAGACACCGAGGGGGCAGAAAATGACTGGACCACTTCAAATAACGGATGGATGAAATCAAATTTTAATTTCACCTCATGTAAAGAAAAAAAAACCCCAAACACCATAGTGCTATTCTAACCTTTTGCATGCTGTACTTGTTGCTCATTGATAGAGAATAATTAATGCAAGGGGATTTGGGAAAATGTGCCCTCTGTAGTCTGAAGTGATGCAGTCTCGTGTTCTAGGACAGCTTTCTGCCATCTCACCTCATCAATGTTGGGTTTGTTGCTGCATGCATAAGGTTGCCAATCTCCAGGTGGGGCCTAGAATTCTCCTGGAATTACATGGGATCTCCAAACTACAGAGAGCAGCTCCCTAGATGTGAGCTCCTCTCTCCTCCCCAGACTCTCCCCTCCACAAGCACCTTCCCCCAAATCTCCGGAGCTTTCCCAAGCTGCACTGGGCAGCCCTATCACCAGGCATGCATGTGGAGAGCCAGTTTGGGTGGAGAGCCAGTTTGGTGTAGTGGTTAAGTGTGCGGACTCTAATCTGGGAGAACCGGGTTTGATTCCCCACTCCTCCACTTGCACCTGCTGATGTGACCTTGGGTCAATCACAAGCTCTGGCACAGCTGTCCTTGAAAAAGAGCAGTTTCTGTCAAGAGCTCCGTGTGCGTACTCTAATCTGGGAGAACCGAGTTTGATTCCCCACTCCTCCACTTGCACCTGCTGATGTGACCTTGGGGCAGTCACAAGTTCTGGGACAGCTGTCCTTGGAAAAGAGCAGTTTGTGTCAGAGTTCTCTCAGCCCCACCCACCTCACAGGGTGTCTGTTGTGGGGAGGGGAAGGGAATCCAGCACCATAGTTCAAAAGAATCTATTCTTCTGCGCTCGGCCTTCCTTATAGTCCAACTCTCGCAGCCATACATGACTACTGGGAATACCATTGCTTTGACCATGCGGACTTTTGTTGGCAGGGTGATGTCTCTACTTTTTATCATGCTGTTTAGGTTCGCCATCGCTTTCCTCCCAAGGAGCAGGCGTCTTTTAATTTCATGACTGCTGTCACAGTCTGCGGTGATCTGGGATCCCAGGAACGTGAAGTCTGTCACTACTTCCATGACTTCCCCTTCTATTTGCCAAGGAGTGATGGGGCCGGATGCCATGATCTTAGTTTTTTTGATGTTGAGCTTCAAGCCCACTTTTGCGCTCTCCTCTTTTACCCTGAGCAAGAGGCTCTTGAGGTCCTCTTCACTTTCTGCCATCAGAGTGGTATCGTCTGCATATCTGAGGTTGTTGATCTTTTCCCCAGCAATCTTAATTCCCACTTGTGATTCATCTAGGCCAGCATTTTGCACGATGTACTCTGCATATATATTAAATAAGCAAGGCGACAATATACATCCTTGTTGTACTCCTTTTCCTATGCTGAACCAATCAGTTGTTCCATATCCGGTTCTAACTGTTGCTTCTTGGCCCTTATACAGGTTTCTCAAGAGACATGTGAGGTGGTCTGGTACTCCCATCTCTTTAAGGACCTGCCATAGTTTGTTGTGATCCACACAGTCAAAGGCTTTAGCATAGTCAATGAAGCAGAAGTAGATGTTTTTCTGGTACTCTCTTGCTTTCTCCATAATCCAGCGAATGTTGGCAATTTGATCTCTAGTTCCTCTACCTCTTCGAAACCCAGTTTGTAAGCCGCTCTGAGACTCCAAGTGAAGGACGGGGTATAAATCCAATCTCTTCTTCTTCTTCTTCTTCTTCCGGGAAAGGGGTGGACTGGGGAAGCACATGATTTTTCGTAATTCTTTCTTGTATCTTGGCTCTGTTAGGGCCTGGCTAGTACCTCAAATGAATGGGAAACTACAACAGCAACTTGTAAACAGTGTTGGTCCTAGTTTCTCCCTGGGGTTGCCAACCCTGGTTTGGGAAACTCCTGGAGGTTTCCCATGAGCAGGAGCCTGGACACGGCATGGGTAGGGCAGAGTCTGGGGGAGGAGGGGGACCCCCCACAGGGTACAATGACATGGAACCCACCTTCCAAAGCAAGCATTTTCCAATAGCGGAACCGGTCTCTTTGTCCTGGAGATCAACTGTAATTCCAGGAGATCTTCAGGTCCCGCCTGGAAGTTGGCAACCCTATTTTCCCTCCTGGTGAGTGAGACATCCAGGTCTGGCTCAAATGTTTTTTGGCACCCTAAGCAAAATACAACTTTGGTGCTTCCCCTCTCCTTGCAGTCTAGGGGGGAAAATGAAACCTCGTTCTAGAACAACTTCTGCTCATGGATCAACCCTACTCTGCTGGAGAGTCTATGGGACTAAAGCAAACATGTGGACACAGCAGCACTCCAGAGGAAGCAAGGGTCCCCGCTGGGTACAAAAGACCAATGTGACTGATGTGATATTCATACACCCCACAGAAGTAGAGAATCACACTACAACATACAGGCTCTGTGCAGCTGTGTGTATGTGAAGAGAGAATGTGATCCCTCCCAAATTCACAAAATACATCACTTGGCAAAGCAAGACTTTGCATTAGACCAACATCTGTTGGCTACACCTGAACTTGATCTAACAAGCAGTATCACCTTCCCTTTTATTTTCTGAGATCCAGACTGCAAACAGCTCCTTATATGGAGAGGCAGATGCTGCAAATTTATCGTTCTCTTTTCCTAGACCTTTTTGGTGCAGTGCACCAAACACATTAGCTAATGATAAATGTCATCAAGTTAAAACAGATTTCAAGAAGGCATTCTTTAAAACATTCCCAGGGAAGCAACAGATGACCTGGGATCATTTGTGGGATACCTGCTGTCAGGGCTTTTTTTTGGGGGGGGGGAGGTGTTGGAACTCTCAAGAGGGAAATGAAGTTTGCAATCTGTATACTGAAAACTCATGAACTTTTAAACATTTTTAAAAGACTTGTATCGAGGAGGTCCTGGAACTCTGCTCCGGTGCCTTCCCCCAGGAAAAAAGCTCTGCCTGCTGTCCTCCAAGTTGATAGAGCAAAAAGGCTGAACAGCTTTTGTTTAGTCCCTGAGCTTCTTCCAAAACACCTATATAAATTACTGTTGCTAAGGGCAAGCAGCATTTATTGCATGGAAAGCAGCCACATATCTGATTGAGCATTTACAAAGTGTCAACAACCAATCCTGCAGTCATTGTTGGAGATGTGTGCTCGTGGCCAGCTAAAGAGCTTAAAATGGGGGGAGGAGATACCCGTGACTGAGCTTGCCCACTTTGTTGATTGGCCACGAGTCAAAATCCCTGTCCTTTTTCTTTGCTCACTTTTAAAAGATCAGTTCAATGGGCTCCCCATAGGCTTACAAAGCATTCGAGGGATGTGCAAAGTAAATACAGAACAAAACTGTAAATAGTTTTTACAAAATAATAAAAAAGAACCCATTTTTTTTGGCTACCCTGAAAGAATGCTTTCTTTCTAGAATGTAAAGAAATGCAGCAGTTGTCCAACCCCAGGTTTTGAAAAAGCAGAATCGATTCCACTTGATTCCAGGACATCAGGATGGGTATTTGTTATTCTCGGTTTCTGTCCCATGCCTTTAAGAGCAACTTGATGTATAGGCATTAGCAGGAGTCCTGCACAGCAAGCCTGCAGTTAAAGACAAAAAGCAGGCCAGGCTAGTTTTTCTGGCTACTGACTACCCTGTACATAACAGCATTTACCTCTTTTCCTGTGCTCTCAAAGCAGTCCAGCACTTAATAATGAAGCAGGAGATATTTCTGCATTGTTTTATTATACCAGGAAAAGTGTCACCTGAACTGCTTCCGCACAAGGGTTTTTCCTCACATGGAATGCAGGAAGTCCCTAGATTTAAGGGGAACGTCCCACATGATGTCATGATCCTTCTAAGCATGACTCATAGCATTTTGATGGTCCCCGCCCCCCCTTTGAGGTAGAGGAAGAACAAAACCTGTTTTTTCCTCTCTGGTTCAAAGAGGGAACTGTGGGTCGACTATCCATCAAGATGTATCACCTGCAGAGGTCATTTCGGGGGGATCGTGGGGGATCGCAGTTCCCCCGGGTGAGGTACGGGGGGCGGGGCACATGACGAAGCCCCGCCCCCTGCTTCTGGCCGCCCCGCTTCCGGCCCTCATTCAGCCAGGAGGAGGCAGGAGAAAAGGGAGGGTAAGTTGCTTCCTCCCTGCCTCTCCCCACCCCTGCCTGCCTGGGGCCAGGGAGGGCCTTCGCGGGGCTTTCTTGCACTCCCGCTGGCCTTGCAGGTGCACCGCCGGGCCCCTCATGGGGCTCAGCAGTGGAGCTTTAAGGCTGGCGGTGGCGGCTGGGACCGTTGGGGGTGGGGTGTGTGGCCTTATGACACACTTCCAGTGATGTCAGGGGGTGTGGCCTTATGACACACTTCCGGTGATTTCAGGGGGTGTGGCATATGCTAATGAGTTATGCTAATGAGTTCCCCTAGCTCTTTTTCTACGAACCGACCCCTGATCACCTGTAACCATCATGGGCAGGGTGCAGAGTGAAGTTTCACTTTCAAAATGGGGCAACCAGGCCCCCCTTTATCTATTTCTCTTGTGAGTCACACTGCAATGTTGCAGGGAAACAGCAAGGGAAGGAGGGGGTCTTGGCCACAGGAGGTCCAGTGCAATTGCCATCCCATCTGCAATTTTGTGCAGGCATGATAGGGGTGAAGGCAAGAAGCAGGAGTCAGGGGTGGTGGCAGCAATGAACAGCCTGGGAAAGGGTGCATGTGGATGCTATTTACACCCACTCCTGTCCTGTTCGCTGCTGCTACCATGGCAAGGGTGCATTTTCATGCCCCATCTAGAACCAGCCTTGCTAGATTTGTTTGTACCATGCTTTTAGTAAAGGCAAAGGAACAAATTCAGAATGGCAGGGTGATAGCCCTAAGCATTGATTAGGAGTGCCAATGTGGGCCGGATCCTTGGAAATGTAGACTTTCTCATCCAGATGGCATGCATGCTGACATGGCTGGATGGCATTCTTTCCAGGAAGACTGTAGTAACTAAAGTAAAAACTTAAATCAGGTTTGAGAAAGAGCACGCCAAGGACAGAGTTAACCTGGAAAGTGGGCAGTTAGACGATAATGCGATCATGTGAATGCTCTATTTTGGATGCAAAGGTAGAGAAAGTTGATAAAGACATTAAAGCAAGTCCACATGGATACACAAATATAAGTTCTGTTTCTTTCTCAAACATGAGTCATCCTTGAAATAAATTCATGGCAATCTCTAAAAGGGTAGAACACATGTGTAATTAGTAGGCTGTGGTCACATGATCATGAGTAGGCTGTCGTCACATGCTCGTGAAAAATAGCCTGCCCAGGGCACAGTCTGCCAGCCCACCCCACGCTTGGCAGAAGGAAATACGAAGGTCCCCCGTGGCCTGTTGAGACTCAGTGTTGTTTCAAGCCTTCTTCTATTAGCTTCCTTGTGTTTTCCCCCAGAAAAGAAATGAAGACTATAAATGTGAAACATTAACAACAATAAATAATTCAGCTGTTAAAGCCTAAATGTTATTTATTTCAATAATACTTCACAGTACTTCAGCACAATCAGAGCCAAGCTACATGATAAGCAGATTAGCAAGACGTTTGCTAAATTTGTTGGAAATGGACACTAGAAGTCTTCCCACTGTTGCCCCTCCCCAAGCACCAAGAATATGGTGCATCACTTGCCCCAGACTGAGAGTTCCTATCCATACCTTGTGGCTAATAGCCACTGATGGACCTCTGCTCCATATGTTTGATTAATTCCCTTATAGGGAGCGTTGGAGATCACCAAGGGCATCCAGGGTTGCAATGCAGAGACAGGCAATGGCAAACCACCTCTGTCGTCTCTTAACTTGAAAACCCTGTGGGGTTGCCATAGAAGTCTACTGCAACTTGATGGCACTATACACACTCACATGTAACTAAAGAGTATGTCTCTTTAGTTTCCTTGTTTCTCCTTGACTTGCTGGTTTTGTTATGTGCAGGAACATTCATACACATAGGCTGGATCTGGCCAGCTTTTTCTCTCAGTCCTGCCCTTTCCCTCCTTATCATAGCCCCTATCCCACGTGAGTTTTGTTCCATGACCCCCAGCGTAGCATTTTTGGGTGGTCAAAGTTCCCTCCTTTCTTTTTCAACAGCTCAAAAGCTGGTTGGATCCAGCCCTACAAACCTCACTCTCTTGCTGAGATACAGTATGGTAACAGGTCATGTGAAGTTCCTCACTGCATAAGCACTAACAACATCCCAGTAGCTCAACAGGGTGGGGATTATCTATCAGTAGAGAGGCCAGATCTGTGGCGGGCAAGCTCCCATCCCCTGCTGGCTCTCCCCACCACCACTCAACTGGGTGGTGGACGGGAAATTCAGAGTGGATGGGGGGATAATTGGCATCACCAGCAACAGCATGACATCACTTCTGCCATGACCTGGAAGTGATGTCATTGCATCAGGCAATGCTCTAGCATTCACTCTAGTTTTGGCAAATGCTAGAGTGTCTCCCCCGTGCTATGACATCACTTACAGGTCATGCTGGAAGTGACTTCACCACATTGCTTCTGATGTAACAGTGTCACCAGCCAGACCCTCCCAGAAAGAATTCTTCTGCTGGTTGCCAGCCTCAGCCTGGCAAACCTAACACCAGCCCACTACAACACTGATGTTTTTGTTTTTTTTAAGTAAACACACTGAAACAAGGAATCTTTCAAATTGTGCCCAGGGGGCATCTTTAACACCTTATAATGTTACAAGAAGCAACCTTTTTTTATTGGTACATGGCAAATATGTAAGATAGGAGTGAACTGCACAAAAGCTATCCCTCATGAGTGAGACATATTGTGGCAGAGCAGAGAGTATTGGGAGACAGACAAAATCTTGCTCCAGGGCAAGAAATTTACTGGCTAGAAATATCTTTCCCTGGCAACATCTGTGCTTCCCTGATGTGTTTTTAATACCAAAGTCTGCAGCACAATAAAAACAATTAAAAATGCAAGAGAGTCATAGAG